>NC_066619.1:242090305-242401555 GCF_025201925.1 Gopherus flavomarginatus | reverse complement strand
TTAAGACCCGGCTTGACAAAACCCTGGGTGGGATGATTTAGCTGGTGTTGGCCCTGCTTTAAGCAGGGAGTTGGACTAGATAACCTCTTGAAGTCTCTTCCAGCCCTAATCTTCTATGAATCTGTTAACTTGTGCCAGCCCCTGCTCATACCTGCAAGGAGGCTCCTTGAAATGGTCCAGTGAGCAGCGGTGGGAGGGAGAGGAGCGAGCAGTGGGGGCAGAGCCTTGAGGGAAGGGATGGGGCTTTGCATAAAGAGGTGGGGTAGAGGGGTCTGGGGAAGAGGCAGAGTAGGGGTGGGGTCTTGGGAGTGCAGTTGCCAACAATTAGAAGGGTGGCAATCCTACTACCAAACAATTCCTGAAACCACGTCACTCTTCTTTATATAGGATAATTTTTAAAATTGAATGCAAAGCTGTTGCTGGGCAGTAAATTAAGTATCTTTTAAAAATTCACATAAATTTATACAAACAAATACATGTTGACTATATATACCTCACTACCTCTTGCCTTATCCATAATTAATTGGTCAATTGCTTGTGGGCATCAGAGAATAAACAAGTCCAAAGGTGGAATTTGAAGGAGGAGATGGCAGTGGACAGAAGACGGCAGGAAGATGGCTGTGGGAGAAGCAAATAAGAAAGACTAGTATAATTGACAGGGTGAGGAGGGGGCAATGTGGTAAGAAACAGGAGCAGAATTGTGAAGAGCCTTGAAAGTGGTGATAGAAAGCTTGAACTTAGTGCATGGAAATGAGACAGCCAGCGGAGGGTGTTGAAGGGAGAGGATAGCATAGTCATAACAACAGAGAGTGAGAAAGTATCTCTGCAATAGTGTTCTGAATAGACCAGATTTCATTAGCTGAATACTTTTTTATATGCATACTGAACCAGAATGTAGGCTTGATCACTTGTGAAAGAATGTTGTTCCTATTCTGTGGTAAAATATTTTGGTAATGGGATACAGAGCCTTTTGCCTTTGGAGCATTGACTCAAATCCACACCAGTGGGCACACCCTCCTGTGGGTAAGATAGGCTGCCCTTGTATTTTGCCTGAATTTGAACCAGAGATTTAGAGGGTAAAAGGCTCTGTATCCTACTATTCCAAGTAATGAACTCTACATAATTCCAAATAATGCCATGATTCTGTGTTAAGATTTTGTAGCCACACTTCCCTTCTTCTGAAATGCCCTGCCCAAGAAGGAGGCAATGACCCATTGTGGTATGGTTCCATCACTTCCTAGAAATGTATAGAATCCCTTCTGTTGCAGCACCATGAGGCTAGGGCTTAGCTGCTCTGGATGGAGTATAGGGGTAAATGGAGGAGAGTATCAGGGGGCATACTGTATGTGTTAAACTTCTTTTTGGGACCTGGCTCAGAACCACGCAAATGTCTGCACATGCAGTCCTTCTGCCCCACACAGTATTATGTTCTGTTCTGCATTTGATCATGCCTTAAGAAGGTTTTTTTACACAGGTGTCGGCAGAAGAGCCAAGAGCACCTTTACAGAGGGACAGGATCAAAGGGCCTAGCACTCCCCATTTCATGCAAATCCCTGAACTCTGTAGGATTTGGAGGCTGAACCACGTGATTCATCTATTGTCCCACTCTGAGGGGACCATTAGTTGAAAATTCTGCAAGGTGACACTATTGTAGTTTCCTAAACTCTTTGTCCTCAGACCGCGAGTTAACCACAGGAGAGTACAATGTGACTCCCAAGCTGTTAGACTAAAAGTCACCTCCAGTTGATGACATACATAAAACAAACAAGCTGGTGTTTTGAGTCTGATTTCTAATGGACAGGGTTCTACAACACACAGTTCATCATCACATGTTGTAACCTTGTTGGCAGTTTCAGCAGAGTGATTGGCTATTGAGTGGGCTTTGTAATTCCTAGAGAGATTCCCTCTAGGTCATAGTGTAGACTTGTATGTTGGTACGGTGCCCAGTGTCCCTCATTTTGATGGATCATTAATTTTGGTCCCAAGGTGGCTTATGTTCCACACAAATGTGATACTTCCTCAGCTTTATTGTTGAAAATTATTTACATGGGAAATGCAGAATTTCTATTTGCCTTTTTAAAATTTTTTTATTTTTTTTTAATACGGTTCCCTCCATCCCTTCCCAAGTTGGGATTTTATGGATGGAGAGGTATGGTGGACTGAGGTGAACGTGGGGAAACCTGTACTGCTGTTCTCCAGGGGTAAACAGAGTACTTCAGTGGTTGCTTTTTCTAGTCTGTCACCTTTTTGAGCATTTAAATCCACTTTGGGGAGAACTGAATGAGAAACAGATAATTACAAGCTGATAGAGCATTGTTACAGGATATTGGTCGCCTACTGCTACATAACAAGACAAGATCGTCATAGAAAATAAATGTAGTGGTAAAGCTATATATTTATTTTCAGTTTAGGAGACACTGATTTTGTACCGCATTACAATGATTTTTCTTTGGTATATCAGATCATTGGCTTCATGTACATCTATTCATTTTACCTGATGGATGTTTTGTATGGCAAATGGAAATTTGGTCACTTTACTGTAATTGATTTAATGATGTATTAAGGATGGCTTAGATATAGGATAAATTGGGCATAATTATACTTTTACTCAAACAAATTTTAGACTTCTGTAAAGCAATTAAGTTCTATGATGATATTCTTGATTTACATAAGTGTGAGAGAAGCATCAGGCAAAATCTGATACAGTACATCAGAGACCAACTTATCCAGAAATGTGTTCTACAGAGCAGAGTTGTGTTTATTTTAAGTGGTCAGTGAATCCAACAATCAGATCCAACAATCTGACTGGCAGTCAGAAATTCCACTTGGCAATGCAGTGATGAAAAATTCTTCTCACCACTCTCTAGGGGTTAGTGAAGCAGCATATTTGAAGGTTCATTTCTGATAAGAACTGAAGTTTGGCTGTTTATTCAAACCCTCCAAATTTTTTCAGTCTGCAAACCCAGGCTGGACATCTTATGGGAACAGGCATTTCTGTGAGATTTCCAGTGGTTCCTGCAGAACCAGGAAAAGCAGAAGCATGCACAAATGAAAGCCGCACAAAAGTTCAGCTTTGCGAAAAGGTTAACTTCTGTTCTTATTTTTTCCCCTAATCAGTTTGCCATTCTTGTGTTTATTAGGGCTGTTAATCCTTTAATGAAAAACATGGGATAGAATCATTCACTTTTATTGTGGAGAGAAATGTTGCAACTGATTCAAGCAGGATGCTGATGGGCATCTTTGAAGAAGGCAGATATGTGCACCCTCAAAGTCTTCATTCTGCAGAGAGTGAAAGTGTGCCTGCGAAGTGGTGTCTCAATTGTTCCTCTGATATATCTGTCTGGGATAATGTTAGTTTTCTAGCTGCTCTACAGGAGTAGTTCTCAACCAGAGATCTGAAGCCCCCTGGGGGGCCACAAGCAGGTTTCAGGGGGTCTGTCAAGCAGGGCTGGCATTAGACTCACTGGGGCCCAGGGTAGAAAGCTGAAGCCCTGCCACCTGGGGCTGAAATGGAAACCAACCTGAGGAATTTAGCTTTGTAGGGTTGCCCTGCTTGCTAGCCCCTAATGCTGGCCCTGGCTTTTATATGCAAAAAAACAGTTGTTGTGGCACAGGTGGGCCATGGAGTTTTTATAGCATGTTGTGGAGTGGCTCAGAAAGAAAAAGGCTGAGAACCCCTGCTCTACAGCAAGAATATTTGACTCCCACACAATGCCTCCCAGACAGCAGAATCCCCTGTGTGGGGAGCCACGGTCATAGCAACTGTACAGGCTGACCGTTGATTGTCTGAGGGTCTGGTAGGTATACTCCATGTTGGCTGCAGATATGTTGGCATGGAAGGGAGAACTGAAGGTGGGTCAGGGAAGAAAAATTATCTTGAATGCTTATGAATCAGAGTCCTAACAGACAAAGCACAGGATGGGGTATTAGTTGGTGTCTGCTACAGACCCACTAATCACATTAGGGAACAAGATGACCGCCTTTTTATGCACTTATCTATAATGCATAGGGAAGAAGCTTCATGATCATGGGTCACTGCAATTGGAGTGACACAAGCTGGAGGTCTCATGCTATGAGTCTTAAAACATCCTCGGAATTTCTAAATATTATAGATTTTCCTAACTCCAAAAGTGTTATAGCCACCAAGGGGGAATTCTATATTAGACCTTGTCTTGACATATAAAGAGGAACTGATCACAGAACTAAAAACTAACAGTAGCTTAGGTGCAAGTGATCATGACTTGATTACATTTATAATGTGCAAGCAAAATATACACACACACGGTACTTTAAAATGGCGGATTTCACAAAGCTTAAAACCATTGTGAGCCAAATCAGCTTGGAGGAAGAATTTAATCAGAAAAATGTGAATGATAATTGGGAATATTTTAAGACACTTTACTAGGTGCCCAAAAAAGCCACAACGGAGGAAGAAGGCCATGTGGGTTAAAAAAACTGACCCTGTTTAGAGGGAATGTAAAGGCAGCTATACATTTTTTATATATAAAAACAAATGGAAGAAAGAGGAAGTTGATAGTAATGAATCAAAGAAGCTAGGACTTGTAGAAAATTGATAAGAGAAGCAAAGAGACACAAAAAGAAATCTGTGCCCAACAGAGTTAAGTTAAAATGAGGAGTTTTTAAAGTATACTAGGAACAAAAAGAATCCTAACAATGGTATTGATCCATTACTTGATGATCACAGTGTAATAATAATAATGCAGAAAATTCAGAAGTGTTCAATAAATATCTGTTCTATATTTGGGAAGAAAACAGGTGATGTTGTCATGTTGTATGATAACACATTTTCCATTGCATTAATATCTCAAGAAGATGTTAAATAGCGGCTTCTAAAGTTAAACATTTTAAAATCAGTGGGTCCTGATAACTTGCATCCAACAGTTTTAAAGGGGCTGACTGAAGATGTCGTCAGACCAAGAATGCTGATTTTCAATATGTTTCAGAATGCTGGGGAAGTTCCAGAAGACTGGAAGAAAGCTAATCTGCCAATATTTTAAAAGGGTAAACAGGATCATCTTGGTAATTGTAGGCCTGTCAGTCTGACATTGATCCCAGGCAAGATAATGGAGCAGCAGATATGGGACTTGATTAATAAAGAATTAAGGGAGGGTAATATAATTAATGCCAATACCCATGGGTTTAATGGAAAATGGATTCTGTCAAACTAATGTTTTTGATGAGATTACAAGTTTAGTTGATAATGGTAATAGTGTTGACGTAACAGATTTAGACTTCTGTAAGGCATTTGACTTGGTACCACATGACATTTTGATAAAAAAACTGGAATGATATAAAATAAACATGGCACTCATTAAATGCATTACAAACTGGTTAACTGGCAGGTCTCAAAATGTAATTGTAAAAAGGCAATCATCACTGAGGGGGTGTGTTTCTGATAGGATCCTACAGTGATTGATTCTTGGCCCTATATGTTAGAAACTGAGACAAAGATAATCAGGCCTAATGCCTGGAGCAGTGGTAAATAGGTCTAGTGGTTGGAGTAGTGACAGTTGGGTCTAGAGGACAGAGACAGGAGTCAGAGTTGGAATCAGCAGTCAAGAGCAGGGTTGAAACAAGGTAAGAGTAGGGCTGGGGGCAAGGCTGCAGCCAGAACAGGGCTGGAGCAGGTTAATGCCTGTGGAGTGTGTTACCATACTGCACTATCATGCAAAGGAGAATTCCAAGCCAGGAGCAGACTGAGCTGCTGTTTCTCCTGTGAGGTTTATATATGTGCCCTGAGAGTCATCAGACAGCTCCTGGCTTGTGGATTGGAGCCTAACACAGGACTCACTCATCACTGCATGTGGCTTAATCAGGCTCTAGTTCAGGGCTGATTCCCCAATCCCCCTGGGATGCTTTCTAAGCGTCCTTGGCTGACTTGTCAGGCTGCGATCAGTGTAATTCCTGAAGGAGGTCAGGTGCATGTACGTTACTGTCTGGTTCCCATGGTCAGCTGGGGCATACCCTTCCCAGTCAATGAAGTATATAAATCATCCTTGGAGGAACTTAGAATCCAGGATCTGTCTCACCACATATTCTTCCTGATCCTGAACCATGATGTGGAGAGATGGATGTGGTTGTGTGCATCCAGGAAAGAAGTTGTCCACATATTTCTTTAACAAGAAAACAGGGAATACTGAATGTATCTTCATAATAAAGGGTAACTGGAGCTTGAAGGTCACTGGGTTAATCTGTTGTATGGTCTAGAATGGGGTGTGCTAATGGTGGTTTAGATTCCTTGAAGGTTGGGGGAAATCCAAGAGCTGAATCTGACTGCCATGGGAGGATGGTTCTCTCGGTGGAGATCAGCATATCTTTTGTATTACTCCTTGTCAGAGATTCAGTGTGATTTTAATTTTTCCTGAATGTGGTGGAATGTTGAACCAAATCAGAGGCTGTGGCCACATGGGCAGTCAGTGGTACAGATGGGTGGAATCGGGCGTGGAAGCCATAATTGGTATAGAAGGGACTTTGGTGGCTTGATCTGTGATTGAAGTTGTTGAAGGCAAATCTGGCAACAGTCGGAACCTAAAACAGTGAAGCTATTGTTCTAGAATTTGCTTTACCCATTCCAACTGTCTGTCTGGGGTGGGAAGAGGATGAAATGTATAGGGTGTCTTACAGGAGTTTGAACAGTTCTCTCCAAAAATCAGAGTCAAATTATGGCCCATGATCAGATGTAATGTTGGTTGGTAATCCATGGAGCTTGAAGATGTGGCCAAAAAATAAATGAACCCTCACTTCTGCAGTGGAAATCTTCTGACAAGACATGAAATACGCCCCTTTTGGTGAGAAATTGAGGATGGCTGGTATAGCTATGCAGACCTGAGAGTTGGGGAGATCAATGGTGAAGTCCATTGAGATAGATGCCTAGGGTTGGGGTGGGGTTGGAAGCAGGATCAGGGCATCTAGAAGTTTGGCATGGGGTTCTTTGCCTGGCCACATGCCTCACAGTAAGCAGGGGTGGTCCGTGAGGGATATAAATGTGTTCCATGAAACAGAATACCTCATTTCTGACTGAGAAGTTTGGTTCAGAATTGGCTGACATTAATGTCACCGCGAACGGTTCATTGGGCAGTGAAGACTTTACAAGGGCCAAAAGAGCGGTGTTGGCCAGCACATTTACAGAATGGCAGGACTTTAGTGTAGGACAGGTTCAGGAAGTTTATCCCTCTTATTCAGGTACTCCTCCCTTGTGGGATAATGCTTTGGATTTGCCATTTTGGGTTCCAGATGGTAGGTCATAGAATCTAGAAAAGAAGAGGGACCAATGTATCTGATGTTGATTAAGAGCTGTGGCAGTTGGGAGATGTTACAGATTTTTATGATCTGTGAACACCTGGACTGGAAAGTGTGCACCTTCTGATTGGTGGCACCACTACTAACATACAGCCTTGATGGTTGGTAACACTTTATCATAGATTTCATAATTTTGTTCCTTGGGTGTCAATTTCCAGGCATAGAAGGCACAACAGTGGAGCTCATTCGAGGGCCCATGTTGCTGTGATAGCTCTGTCCCGTAACGCTATTGGGTTTCAGTTCATAACATGCAGGGATATGGTTTATTATTAAACCTTTTCATCAACTTTTTTACAGAAGGCACAAAAACATGTAGAGTTTGATTCTCCACTGTTACACCAGCTTTACACAAGTATAATTCTGGGACCTTCGCAGGGTCTCAGAGCTTGGGCTCCACCCAAATCTGAACATTTACACTGCAATTTTGCAGCCCCAAAGCTTGAGCCCTGCGAGCCTGAGTCAGTTGACATGGGCCAATTGCAGGTGTTTAATTACTGTGTAGACATACTCTAAGGGCCACTGAATCCATGCTTATGCAGAATCAGTGGATGGTAACTCCAGCATAGGACCTGATCCTACTCATGGCAAAATTCCTGTTGGTTCACTGCTGCTGGATCTGCCCCCTGATGGATACAGATGGGGAGCATCTGCATTTATTGTGTGTATTTTAAAAACGGAACACTTATTTCTGAGAAACATGGTAAGTGAGGTAATATCTTCTATTGGACCACGTTCTGTTGGTGGAAGGGACAAGCTTTTGAGTAACACAAAGCTCTTCCTCAGGTGACCTGACTTCGAAAGCTCATCCCTGCCACAACAGAAGTTGGTCCAATAGAAGATATTACCTCACCTACCTTGTCTGTCTAAGATCCTGGGGCCAACATGGCTACAACAACATTGAAAACACTTATTCCTGTTTAGTCGTCTTTGGTGCACAGAAATTTTATCCTTTTTTGGCAGGTTTATTGATTTTTTTTTTAATCTCATAGATTGTCTAAGCGGTTACTCTGGCAAATGGCTTTGTAGGAACCCTGTGTTCTAAATGTGCTATGGTACATGACATTCACATGAACACACGTAATCTTGCATCACATGAAGTACAGCACACTGTGTTGTGAGTTGTAGGTGATCTGACTTGAGTGCGATTATAGGCTGACATACTCTGGTTTCGGGTAATCAACACGTAGCTCTCTGCCAGGCTGCACAGAGAGTCTGGGTGAGAGTTGGTGAGGGCTACATTATTTAGATATAAAAAGGACAGCAAAGACCCAATGAACTTCCAAGTATTTGTTGTAGGTTTAGCCTCATGACTGAAGATTATTATGTAATTTATTTTTGACATTAAACCCTAAGACAGCAGTGTTCCTAAGCATCTCTTTGTTAGAAGAATTTAAGCAAGGTATTTTTTGGAATAATTTTTAAAGCAATTTGTTTTATATACTATTGTTTCTGATAACCCTATGGTTATCAGTCTGACTGCACTCTTGGTTACATCAGTGTAAAACCAGCAGAACTTTGTTGGCTTCAGTGGAGTTATTCCATACTCACTTCAGAGTAACCCAGAGCTGAATCTGGCCCTATTCATTTTGTTCCTAAATCATCAGCACATACTAGTTTATTCTTGCAGGATTGCTCATAAATTGCAAGCTGCTGCTACTTATTTTTGGTAGGGGGGAGAGAAGGGGAACAAAATTCTGAGGCATTTGTTAAAAAAATGAAAACAAAGCAAAGAAAGAAAAACAAACCAAGAACAATGTGAACTTGTAGATCAATTTTTTAGGCTTAAGGTTCTTAACAGAGTCACCCTGGGTTTTAGAGTGTAGAATCCAAACACGGCACTATGTAATGTGACTGCCAGGGGTCAGTAACCAGTTGTCACGGAGTAAACAGGATCCACCCTGGGCCAGCTTTTCCTGAGGCTACTCTGTACTTGGGGGCTGTACAAAGGAAAGAGTAGGGGATTTATGCATGAGTTCCCCCTTTTTCCCAGGGAACTTTCTGCAGCTCTTTGTGACCCTTTTTCTGACTCTCCTTAGCTTCCATAACCTTTGTAGGGCTCTTGCAGAAGGAAAATAGACTAGAACAGGTTCTTGGTGAAATCCTGGCAAAGTCTGAAATTATGCTTGAGAGGTGGTGCCTTTCATTTGTTTCTCTAGTGAAGAGGTTCTTAAACTTCATTGCACCGTGATCCCCTTTTGCCAACAAAAATTGCTTCATGACTCCCGGAGTGGGGACCAAAGCCTGAGCCTGCCCGAGCCCCACTGCCCTGGATAGGAGGAGTGCCAAAGCCCGAGCTCAAGGGCTTCAGCCCCAGGGCGGTGGTGTCATAAACAGATAGCTAAGGGTTAATGTCTCTTTCACCTGAAGCACCTGACCAGAGGACCAATCAGGAAACCGGATTTTTTCAACTTTGGGTGGAGGGATTTGAGTGTCTTTGTCTTTGTTTTCTGGCTGCCTGCTTGCTCTGAGCTTTGGAGAAGTAGTTCTACTTTCTAGTCTTCTGTTTCTAAGTGTAAGGACAAAGAGATCAGATAGTAAGTTATATGGTTTCTTTTCTTTGGTATTTGCATGAATATAAGTGCTGGAGTGCTTTGATTTGTATTCTTTTGGAATAAGGCTGTTTATTCAATATTCTTTTAAGCAATTGACCCTGTGTTGTATCATCTTAATACAGAGAGAACATTTGTACTTATTTTTCTTTCTTTTTATATAAAGCTTTCTTTTAAGACCTGTTGGAGTTTTTCTTTACTTCAGGGAAATTGAGTCTGTACTCACCAGGGAATTGGTGGGAGGAAGAAATCAAGGGGAGAGTTGTGTGTTGGATCGCTAGCCTGATTTTGCATTCCCTCTGGGGAAATAGGAAAGTACTTTTGTTTCCAGGATTGGGAACGGAGAGGGGGAGTCCCTCTGTGTAGTTTCACAGAGCTGGTGTCTGTGTATCTCTCCAGGAGCACCTGGAGGGGGGAAGGGAAAAAGGATTATTTCCCTTTGTTGTGAGACTCAAGGGATTTGGGTCTTGGGGTCCCCAGGGAAGGTTTTTCAGAGGGACCAGAGTGCCCCAAAACACTCTAATTTTTTGGGTGGTGGCAGCAGGTACCAGGTCCAAGCTGGTAACTAAGCTTGGAGGTTTTCATGCTAACCCCCATATTTTGGACGCTAAGGTCCAAATCTGGGACTAAGGTTATTACAGGTGGCCTGCAACCTGAGCCCCCGCCACTCTGGGATGAAGCCCTCAGGCTTTGGCTTCGGCCCTGGGCAATGCGACTCGGGCTTCAGCCCTGGACCCCAGCAAATCTAAGCCAGCCCTCGTGACCCTGTTCAAAGGGGATCGTGACTCACTTTGGGGTCCCGGCCCCGCAGTTTGGGTACACCTGCTCTAGTGTATCTGCCTGCGGTAATGTTTGTTTTCTAGCTATTCTAGGGCAAGGGGATTTGATGATGTAGTTCACACATTGACAGGACTCCTACACAGTGCCTTGCACATAGTAGTATACTTGCAGTACTTCTGTGTGAGGGGAGGTACAGGCAGAGAAGCTGTGCAGGTAGTCAGTGAGAGTTTTGCCATGGGCTTCAGTGGGGCGAGGATTTAATCTCCTATGATTTTGGGGGGGACGGGGGAAAGAGTTGTGTTGTGTAACCTTCTGTCAACAACCCTGGATTGCCAAAGGGTGGAAATCTTCAGCCCAATACCATCGTCATTCCCTGGCTTAGGGCCAGGGAGAATGTTTTAAGCTTTGTGGCTCATTCAGCCTTCCTAGTTGTCAGCTGCAGAGAAACCTGCTCTCATTAGGACACTGGGGAAGCACTGCTCCTCCTGAAGTCCCCCCACCCCCACCCCAGCTCTATGGCAGGTATGTGGTATATGAGGAGGTCATTGTGTTGGGTGGCTATATAGGCCTTATGCGACTGAGGTAGAAGGGTCAACAAGAGTCAGAATCAGTGGATGGCCTGGTGGTGACATGGAGAAGTTCTGCGCCTAAGATTTTGACCCTTAAAAATAAGCACTATCCAGATAATTTGTATCTGTAATATCACAGTGTGTTTCCATATTGCTACAGTGACCCTCATCTCAGAGCCAAGTTGCCTACATTCATCATAAATTTGGTGTTCTCTCTCTCTTATTGTTGAGAATTGAGAAATATGTATGAGAAATGCAGAATAGTGGAACTGAGGTTACAAAAAGTGCTTACAAACTTGCTGCTGATTTAACCACTGGCATTTTCCATTGCTGAGTATCAGAGTTTTGGTGTGCTTGCTTATCAGGACCAGTACTTGTCCTGAGACAGGTAAAACAGGCCTATGATTAATATAGTATCTGAGCATCTCACAGTCAGTAATGTAGCTATCCTCATAAATGCCGCTGTTTGATAGGGAAGAACTATTATTTCCATTTTATAGATGAGGAACTGACGTACAGAGAAACTAAGGGCATGTCTACACTTAGTTTTTATAACGCTCTAAGTTGCTAGCTCAGGGATGCGAAAAATCACCCTCCTGAGCGCAGCAAGTCTGAGCACTTTGAAGTGCAAGTGTAGACAGGCTCCGAGCCGTGCTCCCAGTGCTAATCCCTTCATAGAGGTGGATTACCAGGAGTGCTCTCACGCGACGACACTTGCACTACAAAGCGCTGCTGTGGGAGCGTTCCTACGGCAGCACTTCGAAGTTTCCAGTGTAGACATACCCTGAGTGATTTGCCTAAAGCCATTCATGTAGCATCTATCAGAGTAGGGGATTGAACTTGGATCTTCTGGATCTAAGGGTAATGCCTTAACCACTTGACCACTATTCCTCTCTAGAAGGCAATATTTATCTACCACAATACCAGCCACGTTCCCAACAGTCTGTATTTGATTTCTTTCTCTCACAATATTAGAAGTTGTTTGAGGCTCAAGAGCTCCTTCAGACAAATTTTTCCTCTCTTAGGTGTTGCAAATCTCTATGTGCTTTGCTTCTTTCATTCCCCTTACCTCTGGGCATGGAAACCTTGGCATCTTGTGCCAAAAATTTCCTTGAGACTTCTCACATACAGGTTGTAACAGGTTCAATATATTTGTGCAGTGGTATTTAGAGCCTACTTACTGTAAAACCACCGTTGGCTTGTTTCAGGAACTTTATTGCATAAGAAGTCATTTATATGTTTTTAATGCTGGAAATGATAGTTGCGCCACTGTGCAATGAAATGCAGTTTCCCAATCATATATGGTACTGGGGCAGGGGAGAATGGTTGAAGGAAAAGTATGAGCACACATTCCGCAGCCTTTTTTACATAGCACTATTGTTCATGGCTGTATTCTAAGATTCCATATGCTTGAAGTTCAATAAGCAACAGTATGTGATTACGAAAAAAGAAAAGAAGGGGTCTTATGTTTCTCTGTTTCTATAAACAGGTGATTGGTAGGCATTTTATGCAAAAGAGGCTGTTGAGCTGATAACAGTCTGACCCAGTGTGAGGCAGATCCCAAGTGGTGAAGACCATATAAGCAGCTCGGTGCCACCCATGCACTAGCTCCAGCATTGTAGGATAGGGGAGTGGATACAGAGTGTATGTCCATGGTGCCTCTGTGGGCCAATGATCCCCAGTTGGCAGAGCGGCACCCGTGGACAGCTCTGCATAATTTAAAGCAGTTCTATAGTATAAATCCACCTTTGCCTCTCCAGGCTCCTGTGCTGAGCTCAGCTTGACCAGGCTTGAGAATTGGGATATAGGTGTCTCCAAGACAGGCTTTCACGCTAAGGCAAACTTGGGTAGAAAAAAAGAGAGTATAGAGTAATTTGATTTGGCACAGCTGTACGTAGAGAGGAGATGAAAACGAGGTGGAGGGAGAGAATACTGTTCTAGGGATGCTCCAATGGAGCTGCGCTCCACAGATGAGAGCAATTCCTATCTCCCAGAGGAGTTTGATAAATAAATTAACAATGACAGGGACAGTATTAACTTGCACTGCGAAAAGTACCTTCAGATGGAAGAGCACAGGAGGCCTTGCAAAAGTAAATGGCACAGAACTGCATAAATAATGGGAAAGTCACGGGCTTTGGAGTCAGAACCTCCTGCTCTTTGTGTGGGAGGCAAACCTTGTAGATCTAGGCGAATAAATACCAAGGAAACCGTGACGTCCAAGTAATGGAGTTTTCTTAACCCTGCCTGGGGAGAAACTGACCCCTTGTCATTTTTCAGTCTTGTCCCTACTTCTTTTGGAGATTTGAGGATCTAAATAAATCTCTTACTCAAGTTTCATAATCTGTGGGGACATCTACACTTTAAATGTTGCATCAGCGCTGCTGTAGTGTTTAAGTGAAGACACTCCTATGCAATGGGACAGAGCTGTCCCATCAGTGTAGTTAATCTGCCTGCGTGAGAGATAGTAGTCAATACAGTGCTGTCTACATGGAGGGTTAGGTTGGTATAACTACGTCGCACATGCGTGTGGATTATACTGATATAAATGTGTAGTGTAGACGTGACCTGTTTGTAAAAGATGACAGTCAGTTTGTACTATGCCTTAGAGATGGTGGTGGACCCACATCTAGACAACTGAATATGCTGCAGTAGCATGGGGTGTGGCAATCTCTTCTTTGCTTTTATGGTTTTAACCTTATTCCCAAACTTCTTGGTGCTTAATTAAATTCACTACCCTGTTTTTCCTTATTGCATTGTCTCACTGGCACTGGTGTTGGACGTCTTCTTGCTTTACTGGTAATATTCTGACCAAAAGAAGTTATCCCTTTGTGACCTATTTTTAAAACTTTAGTCTCTTAGAAGAAAGTTTTGGTGGAGCTGTAGTTTAAGGGTAACTTAATTTGGAAAATGAACTTGAACATTTGGCAGTCCCATTAAAGATCATAGTGTTCCTTCTGTTAATACTAACATTGCATTTAGTCATAAAATAGACCAGAGATCGGCACCCTTTGGCAAGCAGCTCGCCAGGGTAAGCACCCTGGCGGGCCGGGCTGGTTTGTTTACCTGCCGCATCTGCAAGTTTGGCTGATCGTGGCTCCCACTAGTCATGGTTCACCGTTCCAGGCCCATGGGGGTGGCGGGAAGCAGCGACCAGCACATCCCTCGGCCCGCACCGCCAAGGTGCTTACCCTGGTGATCTGTGTGCCAAAGGTTGCCGATTCTTGAAATAGACTGTAAGATCCTCAGATAAGAGACTGTGGCCTGGTCCACACTACGCAGTTAAACCGATTTTAACAGCATTAAATCGATTTAACGCTGTACCCGTCCATACTACAATGCACTTTATATCGATTTCTGTACTCCTCCCCGAAGAAAGGAGTAATGCTAAAATCGATATTAACATATCGATTTAGGGTTAGTGTGGCCACAAATCGAAGTTATTGGCCTCCGGGTGGTATCCCACAGTGCACCATTGGCCGCTCTGGACAGGAATCTGAACTCTAATGCACTGGCCAGGTATACAGGAAAAGCCCTGCGAACTTTTGAATTGCATTTCCTATTTGGCCAGCGTGGAGCTCTCATCAGCACAGGTGACCACGCAGAGTTCATCAGCACAGGTAACAATGCAGTCTCCTGAGAATAGAAAAAGAGCACCAGCATGGACCGCACAAGAGGTACTGGATCTTATCGCTATATGAGGAGAGGATTCAGTGCTAACAGAACTGCGTTCCAAAAGACGAAATGAAAAAACTTTTGAAAAAATTTCCAGGACCATGATAGAGAGAGGCCACAGCAGGGACTCAGTGCAGTGCAGAGTGAAAGTGAAGGAGCTCAGACAAGCCTACCAGAAAACCAAAGCAGCAAAGGAAAGATCAGGGTCAGGGCCAAAAACATGCCGCTTCTACACTGAGCTGCATGCAATTTTAGGGGGCTGCGCCACCACTACCCCCCCCCCCCGTCCGTGGATTCCAAGGTGGGGGTTATAATCTCAACCATAGATGAGGATTCAGCGGAGGGGGAAGATGAGGAGGAGGAAGAGCTTGCAGAGAGCACACAGCACTCCATTCTTCCCAGCAGCCAGGAGCTTTTTGTGACCCAGACGGAATTACCCTCCCAGACCCTCCCAAGCCACTAGCCCAGACAGTGAAGCCATGGAAGCGACCTCTGGTGAGTGTACCTTTGTAAATATAAAACATGGTTTAAAAGCAAGTGTTTTTTAATGATTGATTTGCTATGAGGGCTTTTGATGCATTAGCAGCCAGCAAAGTTACTGGAAAAGTTTGTTAACACGTCTGGGGATGGAGCAGAAATCCTCCAGGGACATCTCCATGAAGCGCTCCTGGAGGTACTCCAAAAGCCTTTGCAGAAAGTTTCTGGGCAAGGCAGCCTTGTTCCATCCACCATGGTAGGACACTTTACCACGCCATGCACGTAGCAAGTAATCAGGTATCATTGCATGACAAAGCCTAGCTGTGTATGGTCCCGGTGATTGCTGGCATTCAAGAAACATCCGTTCTTTATCTCGCTCTGTTATCCTCAGCAGAGTGATATCGTTCATGGTAACCTGGTTGAAATTAAGGAATTTAAGTAAGGGGACAGAGAGATGGGGGAGGGGAGGAAGGATAGCGCTGAGCATTTTAGCGTTTGGCCAGCAGGAATCTTCCCAGCTACCAGCCACGTGGTGGAGGGGGAGAGACGGGGGGTGAGACGCTCAAGATGAGAGGTGGCAGCAGGAAGATCAGAGGTGTAGGCAGGAAGATCAGCGGTGGCGGGATGCAACGCTGGAGCTGCTGCTTGATCAAACTGATATCCTCCAACGTCTGGTGGATCTTCAGGAAGAGCAGCGGGGTCACAGAGTGCCGCTGCAGCCCATGTTTAACCACCCTCAGTACTCACCATGTTCCATGTCTTCCTCACCCAGACGTGTAAGAACGCGTGGGGGAAGGCTTTGTGCACCCGCCCACTCCACCCCCGTGGACAGTCCAACCAAAAGGCTGTCATTACATTGAAATGTGCTTAATGGCCTTTTCCTTCCCTCCTATCCTCCTCCCAAACCAATCCGGGATACCTTGTTAATTCTCTTCCTCTTTTTATAATTACATGCTTTTTAAACGAAGGGGGAGGGTGGGTTGCTTACAGGGAATGACTTGTAATAAAGAATACATGCTTTTTAAACGATAGTGACTTTATTTCCATAAGCAAGCTGTAATCGAAGGGGGAGGGTGGGTTGCTTACAGGAGGAGTCAATAAAGGGGGGGAGGTTCATGAAGGGGAAACAAACACAGCAGTCACACCTTACCCTGGCCCGTGATGAAACTCGTTTTCAAGGCTTCTCTGATGCGCACTGCTTCCTGGTGAGCTCTTCTAATCACCCTGGTTTCTGGCTGCACGTAATCAGCGGCCAGGTGATTTGCCTCAGCCTCCCACCCCGCCATAAAGGTCTCCCCCTTACTTTCATAGAGATTGTGGAGCACACAGCAAGAAGCAATAACAAAGGGGACATTGGTTTGGCTGAGGTCTGAGCGAGTGAGTAACGTTCGCCAGCGAGCCTTTAAACAGCCAAATTCACATTCTTCCACCATCCTGCACTTGCTCAGCCTGTAGTTGAACAGCTCCTGACCACTGTCCAGGCTGCCTGTGTATGACTTCATGAGCCATGGCATCACGGGGTAGGCTAGGTCACCCAGGATAACGACAGGCATTTCAACATCCCCAACCGTTATTTTCTGGTCTGGGAAGTAAGTCCCTTGCTGCAGCCGTTTAAACAGAACAGTGCTTCTGAAGACGCGAGCGTCATGAACCCTTCCTGGCCATCCCACGTGGATGTTGGTGAAACGTCCCTTGTGATCCACCAGTGCTTGGAGCACCATTGAAAAGTACCCCTTGCGGTTTATGTACTGGGTGCCCTGGTGCTCCGGTGCCAAGATAGGGATATGGGTTCCATCTATCGCCCCCCCACAGTTAGGGAATCCCATTGCAGCAAAGCCATCTACTATGACCTGCATGTTTCCCAGAGTCACAACCTTTCGTAGCAGCAGCTTAATGATTGCTTTGGCTACTTGCAACACAGCAGCCCCCACAGTAGATTTTCCCACTCCAAATTGATTCCCAACTGACTGGTAGCTGTCTGGCGTTGCAAGCTTCCAGAGGGCTATTGCCACTCGCTTCTCCACTGTGAGGGCTGCTCTCATCTTGGTATTCTGGCGTTTCAGGGCAAGGGAAAGCAAGTCACAAAGTTCAAAGAAAGTGCTCTTACGCATGCGAAAGTTTCGCAGCCACAGCGAATCATCCCACACCTGCAAAACTATGCGGTCCCACCAGTCTGTGCTTGTTTCCCGGGCCCAAAATCGGCTTTCAATGGGTAGAACCTCCCCCATGACTAGCAGGAGCTCCAAAGCGCAGGGGCCCACAGTTAGGGAGAAATCAGTGTCCATGTCCTCATCACTCTCGTCGCCGCGCTGCTGTAGCTGCCTCCTCCTCGCCTGCCTTTGCAGTTCATGGTTCGCCATAGACTGCACGAGAATGCGCGAGGTGTTTACAACGTCCACGATTGCGCTATTGATCTGAGCAGGGTCCATGCTTGCTGTGCTATGGCGTTTGCTTTCAGTTCACTCAGGAAAAAAGGCATGAAATGGTTGTCTGCTGCTTTCAGGAAGGGAGGGGTGAGGCTGTACCCAGAACCACTCGCGACAATGATTTTTGCCCCGTCAGGCACTGGGATCTCAACCGAGAATTCCAAGGGGCAGGGGAGACTGCGGGAACTATGGGATAGCTACGGAATAGCTACCCACAGTGCAACGCTCCGGAAATCGATGCTAGCCTTGGACCATGGATGCACACCGCCGAATTAATGTACCTAGTGTGGCCGTGCGCAGTCGACTTTATAATATCTGTTTTATAAAACCGGTTTATGTTAATTCGAAATTATCCTGTAGTGTAGACATAGCCTGTGTTTGTACATTACCTAGCACAACAGGGCCCCGACCAAGAGCAAATCTTCTGGGCACTACAGCAATACAAATAACAAAATAGATGAACAAGCAAATATAAAATTAACATTACAAAGAATGCTGATTTATTCTTTTCAACATCAGATATGGCTTACATGTACATAGGCATTTGAGCTGAATGTATGAGACTGCAAAGGGACTGTGTTTGATGAGAAAGGAAGTTGCTTGCATTTCCTGAAGTTAACCTTTGCTGTGGTTTATTAAAGCTAATTGAAGACTGAAAGACATTTAGAAGAACAAATGTGTATTTGGAGTACAATTCCGCATTAAGAAGTCAGAAAATCTGAATTCACCAGCATGTGTTTTGTAATTAAAAGTAGTCTTAAGAAATCAAAGCATGTAAGATCCAGATTTTTTTTAAACATACACCTGATGATAATCAGTTTTAGAACTTTTGAGAGAAGAGATGAAACTGGCCTGATAAATAGCAGGTTTCCATAAAAATATTCAGTCTTGACTCATACTGTTCAATGTCAGCTTTTATACATAACAAAACACTATGAAAAATGTAATTTTAGCTAACAGAAAATAGTGTTTAAAAGCAGACCTCATAATATTTTTTAAAATAGTTTAAAAAACCAATGTTGGCCAAACACAAACAACAAACTACGTGCCCTATCCGATGGGCAGATCTGCATAGGCAGTCCCTTGTGTCTACACAGACTCAAGGGTCTTCTGGCTTCGATCAGATTGCAGGAGTGGGGCCCGCCGGAACAATTATTTTTTCGACTCAATAAAAATAAAATACTTTTCATTTTCTCTTTGATGCTTTACAAGCTTATCTGGCACTTTGTGATTTTAATTCTCTCTGAGACAGTTTAATATATGGAGTTAATGTTCATAACTGTGGGATCACAAGGCAGTATGAAGCTATTACAGGTATTTTTATTTATTTTTCTGTTTCAAAAATGGATTAGTAGGAAAAGGTCTAAGCATGTATTTTTTTAAAAAATATCCTAATAATATCAAACTAAATGGACTACCTTCCTGAAATTGCTCCAAATCCTCTCTACAATCAGTCCCACTCAAGCAAAGGCCTGAGTGAACAGCCAGACCTTAACCTGTGCCCTCAAGGTGAGCAGATTTGGGCTCTGACTGACTAATGAGTTCAACACAAAAGCAAAGCTGAGGAGACATTTTATAAGCACAGAAACTATTTATTATGAAAATACTTCAGCAGCATGACTTCTCCTCCTGTTCTACATCAAAGTGAACAAGAGTAATAAACCACGTAATAAGAATCAATACTTTCCTTTGCCCGGTAAAGGTATGAGAGTCCTATGCTGCTGCTTCTTTGCACTCCATTAATTTCACTCTGCAGATGGAACTTTGGGAAATGTTTTCCAAGAGAATGACTTCTGTGGCTGTACAAACATAGGCCACAGGCCAGCAACTGGATCTGCACAGGTGGAGCTCCAGGGTCCAGCCACATGGATCTGATTTTGACACCATTAGGCCTATTTGGACTTTATTATCCTAGAACTGCTCATGTCCCTTTGTCCCACCCATGACTCATAGACTCTAGGACTGGAAGGGACCTCGAGAGGTCATCGAGTCCAGTCCCCTGCCTTCATGGCAGGACCAAATACTGTCTAGACCATCCCTAATAGACATTTATCTAACCTACTCTTAAATATCTCCAGAGAGGGAGATTCCACAACTTCCCTAGGCAATCTATTCCAGTGTTTAACTACCCTGACAGTTAGGAACTTTTTCCTAATTTCCAACCTAAATCTCCCTTGCTGCAGTTTAAGCCCATTGCTTCTTGTTCTATCATTGGAGGCTAAGGTGAACAAGTTTTCTCCCTCCTCCTGATGACACCCTTTTAGATACCTGAAAACTGCTATCATGTCCCCTCTCAGTCTTCTCTTTTCCAAACTAAACAAACCCAATTCCTTCAGCCTTCCTTCATAGGTCATGTTCTCAAGACCTTTAATCATTCTTGTTGCTCTTCTCTGGACCCTCTCCAATTTCTCCACATCTTTCTTGAAATGCGGTGCCCAGAACTGGACACAATACTCCAGTTGAGGCCTACCCAGCGCAGAGTAAAGCGGAAGAATGACTTCTCTTGTCTTGTTTACAACACACCTGTTAATGCATCCCAGAATCACGTTTGCTTTTTTTGCAACAGTATCACACTGTTGACTCATATTAAGCTTGTGGTCCACTATGACCCCTAGATCTCTTTCTGCCATACTCCTTCCTAGACAGTCTCTTCCCATTCTGTATGTGTGAAACTGATTGTTCCTTCCTTAGTGGAGCACTTTGCATTTATCTTTATTGAACTTCATCCTGTTTACCTCAGAGCATTTCTCCAATTTGTTCAGATCATTTTGAATTTTGACCCTGTCCTCCAAAGCAGTTGCAATCCCTCCCAGTTTGGAATCGTCCGCAAACTTAATAAGCGTACTTTCTATGCCAACATCTAAATCGTTGATGAAGATATTGAACAGAGCCAGTCCCAAAACAGACCCCTGCGGAACCCCACTTGTTATACCTTTCCAGCAGGATTGGGAGCCATTAATAACTACTCTCTGAGTATGGTTATCCAGCCAGTTATGCACCCACCTTATAGTAGCCCTATCTAAATTGTACTTTCCTAGTTTATCTATAAGAATATCATGCAAGACCGTATCAAATGCCTTAGTAAAGTCTAGGTATATCACATCCACTGCTTCTCCCTTATCCACAAGGTTCGTTATCCTATCAAAGAATGCTATCAGATTAGTTTGACATGATTTGTTCTTTACAAATCCATGCTGGCTATTCCCTATCACCTTACCACTTTCCAAGTGTTTGCAGATTATTTCTTTAATTACTTGCTCCATTATCTTCCCTGGCACAGAAGTTAAACTAACTGGTCTGTAGTTTCCTGGGTTGTTTTTATTTCCCCTTTTATAGATGGGCACTATATTTGCCCTTTTCCAGTCTTCTGGAATCTCCCCCGTCTCCCATGATTTCCCAAAGATAATAGCTAGAGGCTCAGATACCTCCTCTATTAACTCCTTGAGTATTCTAGGATGCATTTCATCAGGCCCTGGTGACTTGCAGGCATCTAACTTTTCTAAGTACTTTTTTACTTGCTCTTTTTTTATTTTATCTTCTAAACCTACCCTCTTCCTGTAAGCATTCACTATATTAGACATTCCTTCTGACTTCTCAGTGAAGACCGAAACAAAGAAGTCATTAAGCATCTCTGCCATTTCCAAGTCTCCCGTTACTGTTTCCCCCTCCTCACTGAGCAGTGGGCCTACCCTGTCCTTGGTCTTCCTCTTCCTTCTAATGTATTGATAAAAAGTCTTCTTGTTTCCCTTTATTCCCATAGCTAGTTTGAGCTCATTTTGTGCCTTTGCCTTTCTAATCTTGCCTCTGCATTCCTGTGTTATTTGCCTATATTCGTCCTTTGTAATCTGACCTAGTTTCCATTTTTTATATGACGCCTTTTTATTTTGTAGGTCACGCAAGATCTCGTGGTTAAGCCATGGTCGTCTTTTGCCACATTTTCTATCTTTCCTAACCATCGGAATAGCTTGCTTTTGGGCCCTTAATAGCGTCCCTTTGAAAAACTGCCAACTCTCCTCAGTTGTTTTTCCCCTCAGTCTTAATTCCCATGGGACCTTACCTATCAGCTCCCTGAGCTTACCAAAATCTGCTTTCCTGAAATCCATTGTCTCTATTTTGCTGTACTCCCTTCTACCCTTCCGTAGAATTGCAAACTCTATGATTTCATGATCACTTTCACCCAAGCTTCCTTCTACTTTCAAATTCTCAACGAGTTCCTCTCTATTTGTTAAAATCAAGTCTAGTCCTTCACACTCAGTGGAGGACCCCCACCCCCTGACATGCAGTGGGTTAAGCTGAATCCCTATATGTAGCTGGTTCAGTGGGCTTTCAGTTTCCAGGGATGTTATGCCATCTTTTTTCAAGAGCACTAACCTCACACACAGATAATAAGTAAGGCATTATTAAATATTGCAGTTCCTCTTAGTGATGATATCTTGTGTAATCTGTTGAGTTGTGTTGTAAAGCCTGTTATCCTGTACTGTGTGACCATGTAATGAAAGACTTCCCTCTATTGTGCTTTCACAAGGAGGCAGAGTTAAAGGTAAAGTTCATAATTCAATCAGTCCTGGATTTCTTTGTTGAATGTCCCACTCTTTGTTCAACATTGAGCACAAAAATAAGTGTTAAAGTTGGAGGTTAGTATTAGTGGGGCATTCAACACATGAACCTGGGATTAATTAAATTGTGGTGTTTCTTTGCAGTTTACCTTTTAGGCTACTATGTAAACCTTAACCCTAATATTTTACTGCTGCAAATACTTAACACACATACTTAATGTTACCTGTTGAATAGTTCCATTAATGTCAACAGGACTACTTGCATGTATAAATGTCTACAGGATGGAGGTCTCAAACCTCAAATTTAAACGTTGCAGTCACAGTTTTTGTCTTATAATTGGCTTTTTCCAATAACAGTTGAGTTGTTCGAGATGCTTTCATATAGGTTGGATCAGAGAGAATTATCCTAATTTATGTAATTGATTTTTTTAATTTATGTTTTATTACATAATAGGATTTTTTTAACCAAAGTGGCAGAATTTCTTTAAAGATGGCAATATTTAAAATAGAATGCAATAGAGTATTCAGTAGAATTTTACTGATTAATTAAGATAGTTGGTTTAGCTTTGCTAATAGAAAAAACAGTCCAGGTTTATGCCTTTAATTAAAAATGTAGCAACTGACTCAGAGAAGTTATAAAACACTAGGGTCTAAAGAAGAGCTTAGCATCATTTGTCATTTTTATCTCTCTGCCAACTACTAAAAACTGCCATAGTGTACCTCTGCCAGTACAAACAGCAGCAGCCTTTACAGAGACCTCTAATTGAAATCTAACTCTTAGGCATTTATAAAAGTTGCGTCAAGAACTCAGAGCCTCTTAAATTTGCCCTTCACCAAAATAGCTTCAACCCAATTTCTTAAGAGACTGTAGTTTGGTGTTCCCAGCTGAGGTGGGGTGTATTTCAAAATGGCATGACTGTGGATGAAGATTTGTTGAAATTAGGCCCTCTGATTTCCTCAGCAGAATTGGAATTTAGGAAAAAAGTTTGTTTATTTCACAAGGCACAGCACAAAATATTTCCCAGAAACATTTTGCCATGTAGTCAAGTCCTCAGAGAGTTCCTATAATAGCAGAATGTAAATTTCATTCTTCACGTAAGATTAGACATCCAGGGGATGGCTGATTATTTTTCCCACCTTCACCACAACAGTTTGCAACATCTTATGATGAAGTGTTCAAGTGCGATCCAAAATAGTTTAGTGGCGATCCAAAATTGTAAGTTGTGTTACAAATATCACAGTATCTTTCATGAAGGAGGATTACTTAGTTCACTTTCTTACCACCAGAGGAATTTCTTGTATTTAAGTTTAGAACCTGATCCAAAACTTTGAAGTCAGTGGCAAAGTGCACAATTCAGGTAAAGTAGTGCCTCTAGGTTTGAAATACTAGCTTTCTAACGGACAGCATTTTTCTAGGAAAATTGAGTTTATTTTTATCTGTTAAATAGATAAAACAAGGCATGTGCTCAACAGTGATTGGTATCTGGCATCAGTTAATGTTCTGGAATGTTTCTGTTAGTTCCTTCTCCAGGATATCTGGTAGGTGTGAAAACATGTTAACTGTCAGAAATGCTATAGGCTTGACGTAATACGCCCATATCCAGATACTAGGCTGTGAAGGCCAATTTTTGTCTTCAGGTAATCTGCAGGAGTAACTCAGATTTCAGCATGTAAAGCGTTTGATTCTCTCATTTTCAGAATGCCTGTAGAAATTTTTTTTTGTTCAGAAATTATATTTTAGGTTAGTGAAAATGTTCAAAAACTATTTTGAAAATAATTTCAATAAAAGTTTAAGTGTAACTATCTGGGAAAATTTCAAATGGCAAAATGGAAACACATTCAGTTTTTTTCATTACATCTTGTACCTATTTTTCACCTAGCTCTCTTTGTAATGGGGTTTGGTGCCATCTAAACAGGCCAAACAAAAGCACATTTCCTGACCTCAGCATGGTATTTACTAGGTAAAGTAGTCCTAAGGACCTGTTT
This sequence comes from Gopherus flavomarginatus, assembly GCF_025201925.1. Classification (NCBI taxonomy): domain Eukaryota; kingdom Metazoa; phylum Chordata; order Testudines; family Testudinidae; genus Gopherus; species Gopherus flavomarginatus. The sequence goes on along the minus strand of NC_066619.1, from coordinate 242,377,220 downwards.
ACTGTACACTAGAATCAAAATGTGTTAGCTAGTCTGTTCTGGCTAACATGGTTTGAGCTTTAACATGGAAAGCACTTTGAAGACATTAACCATTAAGTTATCAAAAGAAGCATTTCACCAAAGATTAAGAATATTGAATAGAACAAAAAGGAGAGAGACAGTCATTATTTGTTTCATCTGAAAGAAATAACTTTTGACTTGAATATATATTTTTAAATGTAAAAGGCTTTATACATTGAGCAGGCTGCCACATTATTAGGTGGCGGTAATTAAGGAACTCCAAAATTTATTTAGATTGTGACTCATTTTATCTAATAATCTTATATTATTTTAATTACATGCCACCAAAACAATAATTAGCAATAACCATGATGGTAAATTGATTGAGATCAATGCAATTTAAATGACCAATTTAAATCTGCAAATAGGAAAACTTGTTTAAATCATCAGTTTTAATTTTGTTTTGCATTTGTACATTTTAGTTATTTATCTAAAGAAGGTTTGATTCTCACTAATTGATGAACATTAAAACATGGGGTCATGGAGTGCACCTCTCACCACTGGGCAGGCACCTCCTCCTAGTCGCTTTGGGGATTTTCTTGACGTCAGTGCCCCCATTTGTGGTTTGTACACCATTGCTCTCGCTCTCCGTCTGACCCACAGCTCCTCTCTCAGCCTCAAGAACTGCCACATCCTCTTCACGACTCAGCTCTCTGGCTGGGTTGCTCTGTGTTTCCCCCTTCTGGGGGGGTTGGGGAGAGGTATCACTGTGCAATAATCCAGACACTTCCTCAGTGGCGAGTGGGAGGGACCCGTGCCTGCTCACTACTCTGGGTCCCAACCCAGGGACTCTGTAAATACCAACCTCTTTCTCTACCTCTTTAACTTCCTTCAATGTTGCTATGATTCCCTGGGCCACTTCCCCACAGCCTCTGCACCTTCTTCACTCTCACCTCAAGGCATTCAGCTACCCAGTTCCAGCAGCCAGTCAGGAACTCGCTCTTGCACCCCTGGTCCCTGCCAGCAGCTGCTCTGTCCAAGGTACTCCTCAGCAGGGACTGACCCTGTTCTGCACTGCAACTCTTCTTATATGGGCCTGCTGGCCCCGGATTGGCTGCTTCCTGCAGCCCTTCTCTGACTGGCTATGCTCCATGCAGCTTCTCTGTGCTGCTTGGAGGACTCACCCCAACTGTTCCTTTCTGGGGCATGGTATTGTAGGCCCCCAGGGCTTCCACTCCTGTGTAGGGTGGACACTCCATGATACATGGTATTTGGTAATGAAATATAACTTTTACTCTAAATGTGGTGCTGCTGCTGTTTGTTTTTGTTTCTGCTGACCAGGAGAATACACTGTATATATATATATATATACATTTATTTAAACAGTTATTTAGCTTAATTTACCTATATTCAGATTTTGTATTTTTATATTTTTATGTTAGAAAATGGTGAACAATGCATCTCTTATTTACTAGATGATGATTTTTTACTTGTGATTTGTATTAAGAAAAAGTATAACTTTTATTTTATTTATATTTAACTAAACCATCTGCCACATTTGAAATAATAGTTTAGGCCCTGATCCTGAAAACACTTACACATGGGCTTAACTGTGGTATCCACGCACATATCACTTGCATGTATGAAGTCATACACATGTATCAGTGTTTGCAGAATTGGGGTGTTAGTTATTAAGTGTAAGGGATGATCTCTCATGTAAAACAGTTAAAGGAACGCATGCTAAATAAATCAGTTGAAATGGATGCTTGGATTCATAATTATCCGACAACAGATCAAGCTACTTAAGGAATCCATTGTTCTAACAGGAAAATGGAAGTACAGTCAGCACATGTGGCAGAAGTATGCAGTTGTGTCATACAGTAAAATATGCTAAGGACTTTGAAGTGTTTAAGCGTGATCAAAAAAATGGAAGATCACTGGGGCCAAACCTCATCGCAACATTATAACAGTTTTGTTTTATATTTAATTATTTTGTAATGTACTTTTAGAAAATGTTTCTTCTAGAAAGAATTTGCTAAGAATGAGAAGGTAAAGCATAACTGATGAAATTCTGGAATGTGTACTTTTTAAATAAAAACATGTATTAATTGGAATGAAGAAAGGGGATTTTGGGGGGGGTGATAGTCATTGCTTGAATCTCATTTCTGAGCTTATAGTAAATGTTTGTTGCTCTTGCTCTTAGCCAAAGACAGCATGTTATATACAGCATAAGAGTACAGAGTCCACACTGTTTGTCTAGGTACACTGTAGGAGTTAATAAACTGGAGGAGGAAAAATGAGAAACAGGAGATGAAACATACAAGCAAACATTGCTTATTTAATTTCCTTTTCCCAGTGTTTTTGAAGTAGAATACAATAAGTAACACCACAGTGCAACATAAAAATCGTGGATAATTCTATCAAAAGACAAATAAAATTATGTCTCATGCAAAATTATTGCACATATTTCAAGTTGCCAGTAATTATTTGAATACAACGTTACACAGGAAATGGCATCTCTGGGTATGCTGCAGCTTCTAATCAGATGAAGGCTGGCAGTGAAAAAGAATCACTAAGACTGAGGTTTAATTGGTCAGTATTGCTGAAGGTGCTTTTTAATTGGTTAAGATGCGGTAATTAGCCTATACAAGCCAGTCTGGAAAGAATTAGTTCTGTCCTGCTGAAGTTCTAGTGCTTGTTTTCTGGGAGAACTGGAGCAGTGGGGTCTGTGATATGAGGGCAACATTACAGAAATTAAGATTTCTACAGCTGGATCCTGGAAAAGAACAGGAAAACATGGTATTCATTTTTCCTTGTGTTACCTTTGCTTGCTTTGGTGAAGTTAGCATTCATAAAAGATACAGTGGGAAGTGAGCTATTGATTTCAGTGGGAGCAGGATGGAGCCCTTTCCAGTTGAAAAAAAGTTTTACATCCTGCGGGCCAGTTTCTAGCAGATACAAGTTGCCAGTGCTTCGTTGATTTTAGTGAATTCATGGTGATTTACACTCACTGAGCTCTAGCCCTGACTGAGTTTTTACTATTAGCTTCCTTTCCAGTGGAACTGCTACTTTAACTAAAAACAAAAAAAGTTAGTAGCTATGTTTTTATTAGAAAATTAGTGTGTTTTGCTACACTGCGGTTTGGTTTGTTCTGTTCAATAGTGTCATTTTCTTCAATTTATTAGACTATGGCTATTGTCTTAGAACACCCAAAAATAAAGAGAAATTTCAATAGAACATATGGATTTCTTTTGACGATTGTGACTCTTTACTCATCAGCATAATGAGGAAATTAAAGACCAATTCAAAATCAGGCATTTAGAAATATCTACCGAGACATCATGTCTTGTAATTTATGACTATATGTGTCTGGTACCAAATTAGTTGATTTCAGTTTTATGTGTTTGCATGTGTTTAACAGCAGTATCAATGATCTACTGGAAAACAAAGATTAAATTGTTATTATTTCAAGCAATTAGTAAAACATGTTTTTTAATGGTAAAAAACTGTATGATTATGGCAAATACACCATGAATGCTGTCACAAGTAGATTTAAAAAGATGCCAAATTGTGCAGTACGGGGAACATAATCTACTTTTAATAGTCTTCTAGAGTATTAAAATCTATCCTCTTGGGCCCCTGTTTCTGCAATGACTTACTCATGTGCTTAAGTCAATGGGACTACTCCCATGCTTAAAATTAATCACACACAAGTCTTTACGGGATCAAGGCCTTAGGCTGTAGAAGTATATGTGCAGAATTATTTTATTATGTACCATCTATGATTTATCTAATGTGATGCTCCATTTAATGTAAGTAGCTAGTTGTGGTTATTGATTATCTATAGCACATTTGAAAGCTATCATTGTATAGCTAGGAGTTTTGATTTAATCCATCAAATGAGATCTCATGTCCACTCCCTGTGTCCTTTGCTTCAGCATTACTGGAAAAAGTATTTTCTTATAGTTCTATGACTACACAAGCTGAAATCCTTATTTAGTACTTAAAATGTGTGTGTGTGTGTGTGTGTGTGTGTGTGTGTGTGTGTGTGTGTGTGTGTGTGTGTGTGTGTATATATATATATATATATATATATATATATATATATATATATATATATATATATATATATATATATATATATATATATATATATATATACACACCTCTACCCCGCTATAACATGGTCGTGGGGAGCCAAAAATCCCTACCGTGTTATAGCTGAAACCCCATTATATCGGAGTAGGGTGGCAGGGCACCGGCAATGATTTAAAGAGCTCTGGGCTCCAGCTGCTGTGGGGAGCCCCAGGCCCTTTAAATCGCCAGTGGAGCCCCGCTGCCGCAGCCCTGGGGTAAGGGCAGCAGGGCTCCAGCGGTGATTTAAAGGGCCCAAGGCTCCCCGCAGCAGCCGGAGCCCCAGGCCCTTTAAAGCGCTGCTGGAGCCTGGCTGCTACTGCGCTATATGTGAACCCGTGTTATATCGGGTCGCATTATAGCTGGATAGAGGTGTGTGTATGTGTATGAAGTTTTCCAGTGTTCAGGAATGCCCCCCATAAAGGAATAAGATGTCTCCCCAAATCAAGTAGTTTCCTTCTAGCTAAATAATTCCCTTTTAACAACATATTTCAAAATGAAGGGAAATTTTATTTTAATCCTTAAGAACTGTGACTCAAAATGAAAGTTGCTCCAATCACATGTCTATTTATTCAGAGTTTCAGTGGTATGCAGTCCTTCCTCTTAAGAATTTTTTTTACTCCCTTCCTTAAACATCCTAAAGCTTTTTTTGATCAAACTGTTCTCTTTCTTGATGACTACCTAGAGTAATCTCCAGGGAACAGCTGAAGACTCCAAGAGAAAGAAAATATAACACTTAGCGGGAGGGGTAGAGAAAAGAATAGGAACTCAGATGATGTGAATGAAACTCTTTCATTGTAACTTTAGTGTTAGACATGATTAATCTATATTTAATTGTCTTATTCCTAATATCCTATCATGGAAGGAATTCAACCAATAAACATCATTAAATCAATTATATTCCACTGCCACTGATTTGTCTATTTGACTGTTATGCTCTGCTTGAATTAGATGCTGTGAGTGAACATGAACTACAAACATTGAAGTTAGATCTTCAGCCTTATTGGAAGTTTCTAAGTTTAAATAATCGTGGGAATTCACTGCTCCCGGAGGCTTGGATCTGCTGGGTTTTTTGCCTTTTCCAAGCCTGGAAGGCTTGAATCCCAGTACTGTTGCTGGTCAGCACCCTCTATGGTCAGGCCTGCAGAACTGCATTGATGCTGCTTCCAAGGCTTCTTGCGTCTGTACACAGAGGCAAACGTTTCCTCAGCAGCTGAAACCTCCTTTCCTCAGGATTTTTTTGCTGCCTCCTTTTCCCTCCGGCTTGGTCTATGGTAGGTGTTTTAAGGAAGGCTGGAGATTGCCAGATGACAGCATCAAAGGACTCTTGCTGGCATGTTTCGCTCTGCATGCTACCAGCTTCCCCACCCCACTCCTCAGTTTCTACAGCTTTTGAGGGGGCTTCTTCTTAGCTGTTTGCCAGTGTCCCTAAGATTCTTGACAGAAGGGCCATAAATCCACCCCTCAAAACCAGCGGAAAGACCTCTTATGCCAATTCCCGAGTCCTTGGCTGATGAAGGAAGCTTTCCTCCCTCTCTGAGAATCTGAATCAGATGATTAGAGCTACCTGTTCCCTAGCAAAGAGAGAGAACCTTTTGCTGAACTCATTCACTGTATTTGAACCTGCAACCCCACCTCCCCCTTCACCTAGAACACACTCAGAATGAGGCTGAGGAAAGGCAGATCTGCCTTCCCCACACTAGAATCTTGTTCAGTGCTGTGTGGCCAACCCTGACAAAAAGAGGTCCATCTCAGGAAAATTCTTATGACCACCATAACTAATCTTCCTTCTTATCGTTTTTTAATTTTATAGTTTGCTTTTTTTTTTCTTGTCCCAACCAATGCTTTTCTAATGGCTACCGCTGCATTCAGTATCGTATGCTTATCAGCATTGTTCTACTATGCAGTGAATTCCAATAAGGGAAGCAGACTATTTGAATTCCCTCTTATAGAAATTTTACGTTTTGTGTAATTCACTTTAGAGTACAATAGTAGCCATCCCCCATCAGCACTTGACTAATGTATTTTCCACTTAGACAAAGGGGTAACTGGATGACAGTATTTTTGGTCCCTCTCTCTAGTAGGTGGAGGCAGATCTTGTGTGGCTGGATCATTTAGGTTAGGAAGCCATCGTTGTCTTTGTGTTTAGCCATTTTCTTTTTCTTTTTCTTGACAACAAGTTATTCAAAATTAAAACAAAAGAACAAAAAATGGTCTTTTCTGATATATTTTTTGAAGAGCTGGACCGCAGTTCTAGTTTGACCCAGGTCCTTGGAGGCTGGGCTACACAGGAGAGAAAAGCTTGTCTTTCTCTGCCTGCAGTAGATCCATGTGAACGGTTTTGCTAGTCCCGCTTGGTTTTCTCAAATCCATATACACACCTTTTACCTTGCTGGCTGCACAGAGGTGAAGTCTCAGATCTGCGGAAGACAAGTGGTGATAACAGATCCACTTAGAGTCCTCCCTTCCCTTGAGGAAGCAGTCACTTAGGTCTTTGTTGGAGCCAGCATGAGAGTTCTGTTAGCTGTGTGTATGCAAGAGGGAAAAAGTGCCATGGTTGAAAAGAAGACATTCATACTTTGGCTGTCTTATGCAGTGTCTGAATGCTTCTCTACCAGTCAGCATTCCACAGGAGTAAAAGGGCCACATAGGGAACCAGGGATGGTGATAACATTTATTTTTTTCCTTATTGCTGAGAAAATCCCAAACTAAGCCCAGTAAGCCGGCCAGTATTTTTTAAACTTATTTTTAATTGATTTTCTTTTTAAAGAAATGGACAATAACAAGTCCAAAATTGAAAATGACTTACAGCAGCTTGTGAATGTTCCCAAATAGCTTCTCTTCATGAGCTTGCCAATCGAATTATGCAATTTTGCAGCTTGTCAAAGCTGCACAAGTACAAGACAATACTGTGCAGAACACATGAGGGTGGGGGTTACAGTAATAAAATGGGAGAAAAGAGATGAAGTGGGGAGGGAAAAGGAGGGTGTGGGTAGGTGGAATGGAGGTCTGGAATTCTTCAAGCAGTCTCAATATTTTTTATTCAAGCATGTCAAGAAATGGGGTGCAATTATCAATTAGTGAATTCATGTAAGAAATCTCTGTCACCCAGCCTTCTTAATGGAGAGTGACACCATAAGAACTTTTCTTCATTTCCTTTCCCTGTCGCTCTCTGCTGGGGAAAAAAAGTTATATCTGCTTGGGCCAATGGAGGAAAACTTCAAGAAACCTATTGAACCGTAATAAAGGTGAAAGTGGGGGTGTTCATAAAAGGAGGAGTGAATAACTGAATGCACCACCAGGGGAAAAATTCCAAAAAGAAATGGATTGAACTAGGCCCTCTCTCTGTAAAGGCACCACTGAGCAAACATCTAGTCTTGGCATCATGACAGCAGCTGAGAGTCTACCTCTTTAATGCATTCAGAATTATAATTTGGAAAGTGAGGTGCAAATGCTCAGAGACTAAGTAAGTGTTGGAGCTAGTAACCTAGCCAGTGCTCTGCGTGATCTGAATTCTTATGAGCCGGTCATTGTTAGCCTCTAATGAAGTCTCAAAGATAATTACAGCCTTTAAAATTAGACTATAACAGGGAATGGTCTTTGCATTGGCCAGAAGACAAACTTGATGACCTAAAAGAGCTTTGAACTTTAAATTCTTCAAATTTACAAATGCTTTTTTGAAAGCAGACCGCTGTCATTAAGGAGAAGTAAGTTGTTTTGTTTGTTTTTTTGTAAGTTGATGGTGGACATCTGCAGAACTGAACAAGGCATTTTCTGATTATGTAAAGTTAAAAATATGGCTTTAAAGTATTTCTGCATGTAAATTGCTACTACTAGTGACTGAACTTTTTGAAATAGTAGCAATTATCTGCTAATATTTTCCATTATAATATCCAGTAGACTGTTTTGGTGTAAAGATCTTTAATTTAGACATGGTATTTCAAATGCTCCTTTTTAGTGTTTGTATATAGAAATGTGTTCCTTACGTAATTTTTCCACATACCCAAAACGGATGTACAATACTTTTGGAAAAGAAGCTATTTGCTTAAACTTTGCAAAGCTAGGCTTTAAAAACAGAAAAATACAGAGGATTCTATTTTTAGAATGTCTGACATCTTAGAAGATTAATACAGTTACTATTCCTATTAAATTGCTGAAACTGTTTTTTGGAGGATGGGGGAAATATTGAAATTGTTTCCATTTATGCTAAAATATTTCAGATATTATTAAATATTTCTCTATGTACGCACACTCTACATCAATATAGTATCTGCGTATCTCACAATATTAATTAATGCATGCTTCCCCTTACCCTTGCAAGGCTGGGAAGTATAAAGTGTAAGCAATTTGCCCAAAATCAAATCTGTGGTAGAACTTGGACTTCAGTGCCTAATTTTCTGAATCCGAATCCAAAGGATCCTCAGTACCCTTTACAAAGCCATGTAAACATTACTATTACAGTTCACAGATTTGGAAGCTGATGTAGAGAGTGACGTTAAGTGGCTGGCTCAGGATCACACACTGAGTCAGTTCCAGTCAGATCTCCTGACCTACAACATCATCTAATGGAAACTGGGAGGATATGAGTATTGTTTGTTTAAAACTGTAACTGTAGCAGGAACCCAGCCAGGAAGGGACAGCTGGGAAAGCTTCTGTATAGATAGAAGATCTACAGTGAAACAGAGGGAGAAAGAGTAGCTTTAGAAACATGTTTATGGTCAGTGTTGGAAGAATATGACTTCAACACTCTCACATAACGGATGACCGGTCCTGCTATTATGAGCACTAAATAAGGGACAACATCCTCCTTTCCTCATACCCGCAATTGCTTTATTTAAAAAAAAGTGATTAAGGCCCAGATTTCTAAAGATATTTAGGTGTTGCGGCACTCAGCAATTTTTGAAAATGAAATTTAGGCGCCTATATCAGTTAGGTCTGGCAACGCTGAGCACCACAGCATCAAAATACCTTTAGAAATCTGGGCCTAACTTACAAATATACTTAGATTTAAAAGTACATCTAGTGTTCATGAAAGATGCCAGATTTGAAGCCCTGAAAAGAGATTCCTTTCATTCATCTACAGAACACCTGCATTATGATCAGCGGCAGTGAAAACTTCTCCTTGTTGCCTTGCCAAAATGCCTCTGGAGAGACCACCTTCAGAGAGTAAGCATAGTGCACACTGCATGCATAATTTTATTCTCAGGCTCTATGCTATGAGAGCCAATTAGTTCAAGTTGAGCTAGTGGCACTGAATGAAGAATAGACTGAGACCTTCAACCCATTCCATGTTATTATCAGAAGCTTAAAATTCCAAATTATTTTGAAAAACATACCCCTGTTTAGGCCCTAATTATGGCCTCTAAGCGCTGCAGTAATGTACTGTGTTCCATAGCCCAGATTTGGACAGGTTTCTCACATGAGACATTTTCAAAGAATATCCTAGAAGAACTTTAAGTTAGACTTTCTGCCAGAGTTGCTTGCTTGGAAATTGATTGAAATGAGGCTACTGTACAAAATGGTGCAGGACCTATGTCTTGCTTGTGGCTCTCTCATTCCATTGGTGCTCCACAGAACAATACTATCCTTTCTTTTCCGAGCAAGGCTTGAAGATACAGGATGGAGAGTTGTGACACACTGACACAGGGTAAACAAACACATGTATTTGCATGTTACAGACCTTTACACTTTGTTTCGAAGGTTGAATGCAGCCATTCCTTGATGAATTCAAATTCAGCATAGCCTTTTGATGTTAAATAAGAGACTTAATGCCCTAATCTACTCCCAGCTGAGTAGTGACTTGAGAGGAGAACTTGCTTCTTAATGTCAGTTGATGTAAGTATGTATATATTGTTGTAAACGTGTGTATATGATTACAGAGACAAGGTGAGTGAGGTAATATCTTTTTCACCAACAGAAGTTGGTCCAATATGAGACAAGCATTCAAGCTGTAAAGAGCTCTTCAGGTATGTTTACAGAGACTCCTAGCATTTTTAACAGAAGGAGCAGTGGTATGGTAGTTGAAGCACATCTGGTTTGAATGGCAAATAACATGTCTTGAGCTGCCTGAAATTCACTTTACATTGATTCAAAGGTTATTTTTTGTTCTACTCTCTGTTAATGTCTGTTAGTTTTTTAAACTAGAGATACTAGTATTTGGGGTTTAATGTCAATAGCTTACTTAGAAATAACTTAAAATTATTTAGGAAACGTGCATTTTTGCCAGTTTAAAGAAGAAGCTTGTTTTTGCTTTCAATTTGTATTTAAAACGTTTATTTGACATTGGCATTTTTCTAGAAAGCTATGTTAACTGGTTTTTTTTTTAAACACCGGCTATGAATACTGTCTTTATGCTGAGCTGAGCTACTTAAAAGTTCAGCACTGGTTGGCAGTATAGTTTGTATTTTTTTTCCTTTAAATCATTGATATGTTATTACAGTGCTGTTAAGCGCAAGCTACCACATTTCACAACTTCCTGAATAATCCACACAGCAGCACTCTGTTAGTACTTTTCTGTCTCTCTTTTTGTCCGAGTAGGTGGAGTCTCTTCTCAGAGCTGCCTGTGGCATATTCCCCTCCTCCCCTTACCCACCCAGCCCTTTCCTTTCTTTCACTGAATCTCTGAGATAGACTGTGTGGAATCGCAAAGTCTCAAAGACCAATGACCTCATAGTTACTGTAGAGTCTGGGAAGTGAACATGCTTCTTTGCAGCATGAGACAGACTGCCTAAAAAACTGTTTCTAAAGAAGGCTTTTTCTCCTTTTCACAATAAGTTAGGCTACTGCTCAATGCAAATGTAAGAGGTTTGTTTATCAGACAAAGACGGGCAAGAAGTGGAAAAAAGAGGCAGTGAAAGTGGCTAAAGTTACAACAGCGTGTCTGATCTTGTAAGATGTCACCATTGTTCAGCTGGGTGGCTAAGGTAGGAGGAGTTTTCACTCACTTTCTTATGTATTCTTTTTTTAAAAAGTGTAAGAACTACCAGATTTTTTTTTACACTGTTAAATCACAGAAATGAGGCATGGGGTGAAGAGCCATATTGCACTTTTCAACTGTGTCAAGTAAAATTAGAAGCACTTTTTGTAATATATAGGTATATAAAATTGTGTTGAGATAAACTGAAGTTATGGTTGTTGTTGGATGTTGCATCGTACAGCTGATTTTGTGAAATCAGGTGAAGTATAATTAAAACTGTACTGTAAGTCTGATCTTATAGTGTATTTGAGTGTAGTAGTTCTTGTTTGCTTTGGAAAAGATGTATTGGCATTTTGCACTGTTCTTGTTCAGAATTTTAGCCAGAGGTTCACAGTGAATATGAAACCAATTTTGGATGTAGGCAAATAATATGCAAGTCACCTCACTTCCCCGTGCCTCAGTTTTCCCAAATGCAAAATTGATACGACGCCTTCTTCATGGAAGTGTTATGAGGATACGTTCATGAATGTCTGTGTAATACCTGACTGCCTTTGTTAATTTTGTTGAGCTTTTCAGATAAAAGGTTTTGTTTTCTATTCTATCTTGTAAAATATCTTGGAAAAAAGAGACTCTTTAAATTTAAACGCTAGTTATTTTGCAGGCTGTGTTGCCTCTTTATTTGCCAGCCTGGCCTTTATTCTCTGCTTAAGTGGTTATCGCACTAGTGGCATGTTGAAAATTACAGTCCCCTCTACTGTCACTGGTCTGGTCCTGTCTCACCCACACAGCAATATGTCCCCCCGCTCACATATTCTCTGTCTGTTCCATGAACACTCATTTGTTGTGGTTGCCCTGGAAATGACATTCTCTGACTTCCATGCAAGCTGTCACAAACATACACAGTCTTATGGATGATTGTTGCCAAAAAAATGATGATTCTGTTGTGTAAATATTTAAACAATGATCAGACCGGGCTAACTGGGATAACTTGTCAGCTGGGCAAAGCAGTGGGTCAAAAAGAAGCTAAGGTTGAACTTTACAAGGCAGTACTTGTGGTACATAGGCTTGGCTAGTTCTCAGTAGTAGGTGGCCCTGCTGACAATACTCCTAACTGTTTATAAGAATATCTTGTGGCTTTAAAATTTTTTCTAATATTTTTAAGCTGTTTTGTGTTTAATTTTATTCTACTTTTTATGGAAGTTAATCAATATTACTAATTTGGATAGAAAGTGAAACAAAACTGGTGTGTAGCAATTTCTAATTAGGCTGTTAACACAGAAAACTGTCCTGGCTGCAAAACCAGATCAGTAAAAGCCAATTAAGAGGTGTCTACCTACTGGTAAATACTTATTTACATTTTAAAAACAAACATAAGGTCCTGCCAATCTTTGTAAGCCCTCCCAGCTATCTGCTCCTCACCACATTCTGGTCCATTCCAGAATAGGGAGTGGTACAAAGTGACAAAACTGCCCGGATAACAGAGCCTTCTCTAACTCCGCCTCTTAAAAACTAACAAAATGCCTCCCAATAGAGCAGGTGCTTAGTAGCATCTGTTAAGGCCTCAGTCCTGTAAACACCTATGCATGACAGTAACTTTTATTCACAGGAACAATCCCTTTGAAGTAACGTGTTCACAGAATTAAGCCTCTGATTGGGCATTGACACCGCCTCAGGGTACATCTTCCTTGCAGATTTAACCCAACACCCTCTTATTCGGGTGTTGCCCTTAACCTGGCTACCACCCCTAGGCAGCGCATGACTCTTGCATTTGAGGAGGCTATGCGCAAATGCAGAAGCTCCCTAGAAGTGGGCGGGCTGCTGGCGCCCAGACTGTGACCCCACCCCCACTCTGCTTCCTCCCCCGGAGGCACTGCCCACGCTCCACCCTCCACTCTGCCCCGAGGCCCCATTCTCGCTTGGCCTCTTCTCCTGATGCCCCCCCACCTGCTGCGTGCTCCTCTCTGCCCCCTTCCCTGAGACTCAACTCACCACTTGCTCCTTTCCATCTCCTCCCCTGAACTCTCTGCTGCTTGCTCCTTTCTACCCCCTCCTGTCTTAAGGGTGAGTGATGGGGGAAGGGGATAGAGAGAGGCAAGTGACAGGTGGGGAGAACCTAGGGGGAAGAGGTGGAGTTGAGGGCGGGTAGAGGCGGAGCGAGGGCGGGGGCTTGGAGGGGGGAGGCGCAGCAGGGGCAGGGCCATGGGGGGAAGAAACAGAGTGTGAGAGTGGGAGTGGGGCCTTGGGATGGAGTGCAGGCAGGACCATGGTCTGGGTGCTGGTGGCCACCCCATTTCTCAGGAGCTTCCGGAAGTGGTGCTCCAAAGGTAGCAGGCCAGCATACCTCCAGAGGGAAGTGCGCCACTTCCAGCATTTCTTGCCCCATTTGGAGAGGCTTAGCCTCTCCAAGCCTCTTATACTCGCTGCTCATGCTCCCATCAGTACACAATCCTCTTGCCCAAGTTTTGTGGTGCTTTGAACCTGAGCTAGCTGGCCTGCCCTGGGGTATAGGCTAAAGTCTGAGTTAGGCTTTCACATGGGCTGGTAATCCACCCACTTCGTAATGAGTAGCAGGCTAAAGCACTTCATTGCTGATAGTCCTCCAGTGCCTTTCCACAATTCTGTCTGCGTGCCCAGAACAACAGACAAGTTCTCCCACAATTCATTGGGAAAGAATCATAGATCAGCTCAGCTTACTGCAGCACAAAGAACCATGGGATATGTCCCCAGTAGCCCATGTGAAACAGACAGGAGTGCAGCGCCAGTTAGGACACAGTAACTTGGGTTTGGCTTTGCAGTGCCGGCACTGTTGCTTGTATCTGGGCTAGGCTAATCCAGGAGCTCAGACCTGGGTGCCAATCACCCAGGCTACCTGTGCAGTGAAGTCATATCCTTTGTGTGTGTGCTGTGCACCCTTAAACTGGTCAGTAGCCTTAGGTAACTAAATAAAATGATACATATCTATCCTAATATAACACTGTCCTTGGGAGCCAAAAAATCTTACCGCGTTATAGGTGAAACCATGTTATATCAAACTTGCTTTCATCTGCCAGAGCGTGCAGGCCCCCCTCCTCCCTGGAGTGCTGCTTTACTGCGTTATATCGGGTCATGTTATATCAGGGTAGAGATGTACCTAAAAATGCTGAATTTTTAAGAGTGATCTCTGACTATGAAATGTTTCTTCGTATTCTGATACAATCTAGTGCTACCATTAGAATTGCCTTTGCTAAAGTTCTGCCATGATTTCTATTATAAAACTGTGTTTGGATGCTTCTTATAATATGTGTCCCTGAGACAAGATATAATGGTCAAGTTCTTGGCCTAGGCATGAAACTACAAATTGATCTGCCTTAGAGGCAAAGGGTTTATGTTCAGGAAATCCAGAGGGCAAAGGTGCTATTGTTGTTTGTTTTTAAATATGGGTTTTAAAATAATTTCTTCTTCCTTTTTACAATGTCTTTTGAAATACAAATCACTACAGTGTCTATTGCCCATTTTCTTAATGTTTTGTTAAACTAGCACTTAATTGCCTACAAACAGGTATTGCAGTCAACTATGTTTGGCTCCACCTCTCCTTCTCTTGAACCTCAATGAGTGACTTGCATTGCAAATATTTTTACTAGGGCTGTCGATTAACCACAGTTAACTCACATGATTAACTCAGAAAAATTAATCGTGATTAATCGCACTGTTAAACAATAGAATACCAATTGAAATTTCTTAAATATTTTGGGATGCTTGTCTACATTTTCAAATATATCGATTTCAGTTACAACACAGAATACAAAGTGTACAGTGCTCACTTTATATTATTTTTATTACAAATATTTGCACTGTAAAATGATAAACAAAAGAAATAGTATTTTTCAGTTTACCTCATGCAAGTACTATAGTGCAATCTCTTTATCAAAAAAGCGCAACTTACAAATGTTGTTTTTTGTTACATAAGTGCACTCAAAAACAAAACAATGTAAAACTTTAAAGCCTACAAGTCCACTCAGTCCTACTTCTTTTTCAGCCAATTGCTAAGTGAAACAAGTTTGTTTACATTTACAGAAGATAATGCTTCACACTTCTTAATTACAATGTTACCTGAAAGTGAGAACAGGTGTTCGCATGGCAGTGTTGTAGCTGACGTTGCAAGATATTTACGTGCCAGGTGCGCTAAAGATTCATATGCCTCTTAATGCTTCAGCTGTCATTGCAGAGGACATGCTTCCATGCTGATGATGCTCATTAAAAAAATAATGTGTTAACTAAATTTGTGACTGAACTCCTTCGGAGAGAATTGTATCTCTTCTGTTCTGTTTTACCTGCATTCTGCCATGTATTTCAGGTTATATCAGTCTCAGATGATGACCCAGCACATGTTGTTTGTTTTAAGAACATTTTCAATGCAAATTTGAAGAGATACCAATGTGAAATTTCTAAAGATAGCTACAGCACTCAACTCAAGGTTTAAGAATCTGAAGTGCCTTTCAAAATCTCGGAGGGATGAGGTGTGGAGCCTGCTTTCAGAAGTCTTAAAAGAGCAACACTACGATGCAGAAACTACAGAACCCAAACCACCAAAAAAGAAAATCAACCTTCTGCTGGTGGCATCTGACTCAGATGATGAAGATGAACGTGCGTCGGTCCACACTGCTTTGGATCGTTATCGAGCAGAACCCGTCATCAGCATGGAATGATGGTTGAAGCATGAAGGGAAATATGAATCTTTAGCTTATCTGGCATGTAAATATCTTGCGACGTGGTCTACAGCAGTGCCATGCAAATGCCTGTTCTCACTTTCTGGTGACACTGTAAACAACAAGAAGGCAGCATTATCTTCTGCAAATGTAAACAAACTTCTTTGTTTGAGCAATCGGCTGAACAAGAAATAGGAGTGATTGGACTTGTAGGCCCTAAAGTTTTACATTGTTTTATTTTTGAATGCAGGCTTTTTTTGTACATAAGTCTACATTTGTAAGTTGCACTTTCATGATAAAGAGATTATACTACATTACTTGTATTAGGTGAATTGAAAAATACTATTTCTTTTGTTTTTTACAGTGCAAATATTTCTAATAAAAAATAAATATAAAGTGATCACTGTACACTTTGTATTCTGTGTTGTAATTGAAATCAATATATTTGAAAATGTATCCAAAATATTTAAATAAACGGTATTCTATTATTGTTTAACAGCCCGATTAATTTTTGTAATTGTGCGATTAATTGTGATTAATTTTTTAATCATATGACAGCCTTAATTTTTACCCTTATGGATGAGGAATTTGGTCTTTGTTAAGAAGGCTCCCATTCAGGATCATCCTTTTAGATTATAAACTATGTGGGGCAGGAACGCATCATGTTGTTTGTCTGTAAAGTACAATGCATGCTCAGGCTGCTGTATTAATTCCAACATAACTTTCACTAAATCTGAGGAATGTTTAATGTGGGTGACAGAGTAATGTAAAAAGAACAGGAAGTATGATATTCTGCAGGGCCGGCTTTACGCTGATTCCCCTGATTCCCCGGAATCAGGTCCCACGCCTGCGCCTAAGGGCCCCACATGTTAGGCGTCTTTTTAAATTGTTTTTTTTTTTACTCACCCGGCGGCGGGGTAGGAGGGGGTCTGCTCCGGGGCTTTGGCGGCATTTCGGCAGTGAGGGGGGGGCCTACTCTGGGGCTTGAGCAGCAGTTTGGCAGCAGGGGGTCCTTCGGTGCCGTGGAAGACCTGGAGTGGACCCCTCTGCTGTCTAAGTGCCGCCGAAGCCCTGGACCACCACCAGGTATTCAAATCGGGCCCCGTCCTTCATAAAGCCGGCCCTGATATTCTGAATAAGTGTTTTGTAAGAGCAGAATTTAGTGAAGGAGAGTGGTTAGTTAGGGGAGAAAATACCCCAACCCTGCTTATATGCTTGAGCTTGTTGAAGTCTGTGGGACTACTTGTGTAAGAATTGAAGGATTGGGCACCTATTGCTCTTCAAAACAGAATAGCAGCAATATGTGATAGAGCAAAATAACAATGGATTGGTCAGGTCAAGAAAAACATAGGACCTGGGTTGAAATCCTGGCCTTCTTGAAATCAATGGGAGTCAATCAGTGGACCAGATTTCACACCCCTGTACAAACCGTTGGTGTCTCAGAATTTACCAAGACATTTTTCAACTATTTATCTGATAATCTAGTCTCATTTGTTTCTTTGGGCAAAAAAAAGTCATCATCGTTTGCTTGCAGATATTTAAAATGGAAATGTTCAGTTTAATGGGGCTGTTCCTTGGGGTTCTTCAGGTCTGTATATTTCTTTCATGCTGTGAACATTGGTTCAGGCCCTCTTTGTTCAGATGTGAAGGAATATAGAACATGCAAGGCAAGGTAGAATTGGGCTCATTGTATTCTTGTAGCTGGCCCATATTCAAGGCCCTTCATTTTGATATTTTCCAATTTGCTCTGAAAAATTGCCGAGTTTTGAAGAAGCTGATGTGTGGGTTTTACCATTTTTTTCCACCCAAATTTCACCCCAAACCAGCAGTTTTTCACAGAGGAAATAGATGCAGCCATGCTGAAGGGATGGGGTCAGGAGGGGAGCAGAAGGCTGCACCTTGTGAGTACTGACTCCCTTGCTGAAGAGAACCTCATCTGCTTCCGCGGCACCCCTACCCTCCCCGACCCTTTCTTTGCCTACTGCTCTTCAATTTTAGTGTTTACAATTTTCACACTCTTTAAAATTTTAGAATGAACACTGATAAAGTCCTGAGATTAAAACAAACAAACAAACAAACAAAAAAAACCTACTGAAAATGAAGGGCCTTACCCTTACTGAACAGCCATAATATATCAAAGTATGCATAAAACAGCTGATTGGTTTAGTTACAATAGTGCCCACAGGCCCACGTTAGGATTGTAACTCCACTGTGTTGTACTGTGCCAAGCACATACATAGTAATGGTCCTTACAGCTGAACTTGTGTTCTGCAATAAGTTTGTGATGTTGTTATTTTCCCACAGCTTCAGAGAAGTCATATTAAAAAAACAAGCATAATATGCTATTTACGCTTGTCCAGGATACAACTGTCCAGCTGTACAGTTGTCCAGGTTATGAACACTTCAGTCACTGCATATCCAGTTGTGTTTCTAATTTAACAATAATTTAACTTCCGGTGTCTTTTTAAGATTATAAATTCTTCAGTGTAAAAACTATCTGTATTTGTGAAATACTATATAGATTTATAGTGCTAAAGTGAAGTTCCTGGCTGTGTAAGTTTCAGCTTGCAGAGGCTTTCTACTGAATCACTGAAGCCTTTTGGAGTGAAGATCTTATAAGCATCTGCTTTCAGATCCTTGTTGACCTCCAAATCTAATAACGAACTGATTTCCGGCCAGACTGAATGACTAGCTGAGTCTAGTCTAGTCTAAACTAGTCCACTACATGCATCCGATGAAGTGGGTATTCACCCACGAAAGCTCATGCTCCAATACGTCTGTTAGTCTATAAGGTGCCACAGGACTCTTTGCTGCTTTTACAGATCCAGACTAACATGGCTACCCCTCTGATAGCTGAGCTTGCTACTTTATAACTCTTACCAGGGTCTAGCCCAGAGGTGGGCAAACTATGGCCTGTGGGCCACATCTGGCCCGTGGGACCATCCTGCCTGGCTGCTGAGCTCCCGGCTGGGGAGGCTATCCCTCAGTCGCTCCCCTGCTGTCCCCCTCCCCTGTAGCCATGCTGCTGCACGGGGAGCACTCTGGCCCACCGATCCTGCCCAGCTGCGCAGTTTGTGCTCGCCTACCTCACAGGCTTTCCAATAAGCCTGTCCTGCTGCTCTGAGCGGTGGGGTTGGATAAAGAGTAGGATGTCCTGGGGGGGCAGTCAGGGGACAGGGAGCAGGGGGCGGTTGCATAGGGGGTGTGGTCCCAGGGGGGCGGTTAGTGGTGGGGAGTCCCAGGGAGTGGTCAGGGGACAGGGATCAGGGGGCAGTTCAGTGGGGTGGAGGTTCTGGGGGGGCAGTCAGGGGATGAGAAACGGGGGGTTGGATAGGTGTGGGAGTCCCAGGGGGCCTGTTGGGAGTGGGGGTGTGGATAGGGGTCAGGGCAGTCAGGGGACAGGGAGCGGGGGAGAGGGGTTGGATAGGGGGCGATCCCGGGAGGGGGCGGGCAGGGGACGAGGAGTGGGGAGGTTGGATGGGTTGAGGGCTCTGAGGGGCGCAGTCAGGGGGCGGGAAGTGTGAGGGAGTGGATAGGAGGCAGGGGCCAGGCTGTTTGGGGAGGCACAGCCTTCCCTACCCGGCCCTCCATACCATTTCGCAACCCCGATGTGGCCCTCGGGCCAAAAAGTTTGCCCACTCTTGGTCTAGCATCTACAAATCGAAATACAACATTTAGATCCCAGCTCAGTCCTCCTTCCGTTGCTCACCCAAGTAGTCCTATTGAAGTCAGTAGTACTACCTGTAAGAACAAGGCAAGCACAGTTTTGGGGGCCAGATCAATGGCAAAACAACTGTTAGTTTAGGTTCAATGGGAGCAGACTAGAGTCATTGGCCCCTTAGTAACACGAGACAATACTACAGAGTGGTTTAAACTTTACATTTGACTATACAGTTCATCTTTATTTAGTTCTCTCGCTATTAACTTTATAGTCTGAAATATTAGTTAGGTTTTAAGCCACCTTGCTAAGAGGCGCAGGCCTGGTCTACACTGAAAACCTAGATTGACCTAGCTACATTGCTCAGGGCTGTGAAAAATTTCACACCTTAGGTCAATCTAACCCCACTGTAGACTCAGCTAGATCAACAGAAGAGTTCTTCCATTTAACTGGTAACCACCTTTTGAGGGGATGGATTTACTACAGAAACAGAAAAACCCCTTTGGTTGCTGTAGTGCTGGTATTGTAGACATACTGCAAATGTGATGAAATGGCTATTTTAGGAATGCATATTAGAGATGAATGTGATTGAGAATACTTAGCCTGCAATTCAGCACTGAATTCCCCAAGTACCAGTGACTTTTAGGAAAACTCAGCCAATGCTGAAATAGCACTTGAGCAAAAGAAGTAAACAAATATTAGTCACTCCCTAGCCTCTGCAGGCAGCCTCCTTTAGCTTCAGCTTCTTGGACCATCCGCAACAACAGTACGAATTACGGGAAGGAATGTTGGCCATATCAACATTTTGGAGATCATCACCTTTCACCTTCCTCTGCCCCAGCCTCACAAAAAGGCCATGCAGCCTTTGCCAGGTCCAGCATCCATCAGTGTCATTTCATGAATCAGTTCACAGGGTTGCAGGAATGTTGTAGCTCATATTTTCCCTCTTGAGAATCTAAAAGTCTCTGAGAAGCCTCTACCCTAAAAAGATGTTGAGAATACACTGATCCCTGTGTCAGCTAGTAAACCCTTGCATTCTCAAAAATCAAACACTTATAAAAAGACATCTCAGAGGTTGATGGACTTGGGGCAGTATGTGTGGCACAGGCATTGGTGAGAGGATGTAGGAGGTAAATCTTCAGCAGAGATCCCATTAACCAAACTACAGCCTGAAGCAAACTTATTTTACCAAGCCAGATGCCCTTAAAACTAGCAAGTTAGAGCTGGAATACTGATGGACCTATAAATGACAGAGGTACATTATCAATACAAAAAAAGCTGAGTTCCTTTGCTTTCTTGGCATACAGAGATATGCAAAATCTATGCAAAACATGCCCTAAACAGATCTTATCAATTAACTCAGATACACAGGATAGTAATTCAAGGGAGAGAAACTGTGAAGACTTATGCTTTGTCTACACTGTACTTTCATTGTTAAAACTTGTCGCTCAGGGGTGTGAAAAACACCCCCAGCCCACCGCACCCCAAATGACAGACAAAAGTTTTAATGATGCAAAGTGCCCGTGTGGACAGTGCTTCTTCGGCTGGAACCACTGTCCTGTCAATGAAGCTGCTGCTCTTCATTGGGGGTGGTTGTATTTTGTTGCTGGGAGACCTTTCTTGCAGCAAGAAAGGATTTGCAGGAAGATCTTTCAAAAGCTGTGAAGTTGCTTCCCTAAGAATAGGGAAGAGGTTAATAGGTATCTGTCATAAACCTAGTCCCAGATTTGGACCTTAGCGTCCAAAATATGGGGGTTAGCATGAAAACCTCCAAGCTTAGTTACCAGCTTGGACCTGGTAAAGCTGCCACCACCCAAAAAATTAGAGTGTTTTGGGGCACTCTGGTCCCCCAAAAAACCTTCCCTGGGGACCCCAAGACCCAAATTCCTTGAGTCTCACAACGAAGGGGAATAAACCATTTCCCTTCCCTTCTCCCTTCCAGGTATTCCCTCCCTGGGTTCCTGGAGAGATAAACAGAAGCAAACTCCGTGAATCTAAACAGAGGGATTCCACCCTCCCCGTTTCCAGCCTTGGAAAACAGAAGTACCGAGAGCTAATCTCTCTTCCCCCCTCACCCAGAGGGAATGCAAAGTCAGGCTAGTAAATCTAACACACACAGATTTCCCCCTGACTTCTTCCTCCCACCAATTCCCTGGTGAGCACAGACTCAATTCCCTGGAGTTCCCCACTAAAGAAAAACTCCAACAGGTCTTAAAAGAAAGCTTTATATAAAAAGAAAGAAAAATACATAAAAATGGTCTCTCTATATTAAGGTGACAAATACAGGGTCAATTGCTTAAAAGAAATATGAATAAACAGCCTTATTCAAAAAGAATACAATTCAAAACACTCCAGCAACTACACACATGTAAAATACAAAAAAAAATATAAATCACTATCTGATCTTTTGTACTTACAACTGGGAAACAGAAGATTAGAAAGCAGGAAATAGAGAAATCCTTCCCATAACCGAGAGGGAGATAGGCACAAGACAAAGAACTCAGACACAAACTTCCCTCCACCCAGACCTGAAAAAGTCTGGTTTCCTGATTGGTCCTCTGGTCAGGTGCTTCAGGTTACCTCTTTCCAGGTGTAAGAGACATTAACCCTTAGCTATCTGTTTATGACAGTATCTTTATCTGGTAAGGTTTTTGTAACAGGTATTCTGCCTCAGTTTCCACCATGTCCTTTTCTGTGTCATGCTACTGGAAGGCTGAGCCAATATTCTTGGGTCAGTTGGCTAGGTGCTCAGATACTATGAGCATGAGCATAGCCTAAAATCCTATATAGACTAGAATAGAACCCATTCAATGGAGTTAGAACAAGATCATACACATACCTAGTAAGCACTGATTAGAGTAAATGGAGTTCCTTCGAAGGTAACTTGCAAAGGAGTTTCTTTAAATTGGTTTCTGCCATCTCTATTGTTGGTTTGAGGTTTCTTTAAGGCCTGAAGAGTTTATTTTTAAATTTGTGGGGGGAGGATAGACATTATTTATTTTATAACTATTGGGAATGTGAAATCTGGTCTTGTGGAGGAAATCTTGGGGATTTTGTAAACTGTGACCAGAATAGAAGAGAGAGAGATTTTGAATCTTCAATAGAGACATCCTCCAAGTGTATGATAGATATTAGAGCTACATAAATTATACCAAAACCAAACCAGTCTGAATAAAATCCTTTACCCAGAGTCTGTGGTGACTGGAAAACCTGGGTAAGTCTAGGTATACTCTACATTCCCCTATAGCCTTTAATTCGATGTGCTAACTCATGTAAAAACAACAAACTGTCCTGTCTTCACTGGGATTTTACCTTGTTATAGTTAACTTGAGTTAAGAACATACCTTTTTCCTGATGAAGACAAGGTTTTCTCACTTCCCTGGTCCGACTGCCAGGTCCCAAGAATTGCCAGATTTGGCAGGTTTCAGGCAAACAGGATTTTAGACTGCAGATGTGCTCCAAAATTCCAGGGGATAGGTAAAGAAAGTGCACACATACATTCAGTAAATATACCACAGAATAGGCAGCACCGAGCTAAGTGAACAACCCTTTTCTATCAGATTGATTTTGACTTCAAGGAGCTTTGTCACCAAGAAGTGTTACATTTTGTTAGATTTTAGGAGCTGCCTCTGCACATTTGTTGGCTCATTGGTCTGCTGTTATAGCACCGATCAGGTGAGCTCAGTGAAGCTGTTGTCATGAAAATGTGGATGGTTCCAACTTCTCTTTAAATGTTGCATACTTTTCTCTTTTTGTTTCTTTGGGTCTTTCTACAGCCCAAACCTCCTAAAATGCAACCAGATATACATAGAAGAAAAAAATGTCTTGCATTTTTTAAAGTATTATGTGTACAGGCTCTATTTTAAAAGACATATTGGTAGTTATCAGAGTTTTGACTTGAAAAAAAGACAGGAATTTCACATTTCAGTTAACATCTTGGTGGGAATATATCCTAGCAGCGTTTCTCAAATGCGGCCACTATGGCTTCATTGTGCCGCCTCAGCCTGCCTGGGTGGTGGTTGGGGGAGGGGGGCAAAGCATCATCCCCTCCCCCCGCCCTTCCTGTTGCTCCTGGCTGCACCACCCTGCACCACCTGTGGAGACAGGTGGGGCGCAACGCTAAAGGAGCAAGATGAGTTCTTGACCTATGCGGGGAGTGCATTGCGGGTCAGGCTTCAGTCCTGGGGTGCTTGGGTGGTGGGCTAAGGTGGCAGGACTTAGGGAGCCTGGCTGTGCGGATCAGGTCACCAGCCATAGGGCTTTGGGTGCCAACACCCAGCTCCAGCTGTGATGTTTTGAGTGCTGACCCCTAGCTCTGGCCATGTGGTGCTGGCCTGCAGCCAGGCCCATGGGGCTTCAGGCTCCAATCCCTGGCTGCGCAGCAGCAGGCTCTGATCCCTGGCTCTGACCAAATGGTGACAATCTCTGGCTGCATGATCTGATCCCCAGCCCTGGCCGCTGACCCCAGGCGCTAGCTCTGGCCACCGACCCCTAGCTTCCAGCCCTGGATGCCAAACTCTAGCCCTGGCTGTGCGGCAGCAGGTACCAACCCTGGGCTCTGGTAGGTGCTGGTTCTAGGTGTCAATCCCCAGCAGTGGTTGCTGAACCCTGGCCCTGGCTGCTGACCCCTTGCTCTGGCTTTGTGGCAGTGGCCACTGGTACCAGGTGCTAGCCCCCCAGCTGCCGCCGTGAGTGTCTACCCAAGCTCTGCCGCGTGCTCGTCCCAGGCGCCAATCCCCAGCCCTGAACACACAGCAGCAGGTGCCAGCACAGGCTCTGGCATGTGCTGGCCCTGGGCGCTGAGCCACAGCTCTGGGCACATGGCAGCAGGCTCTGACCTCAGCTCCAGCTGTGCAGCTCCTTTCCCCGGGCTCTGGCCGTGAGCACTGATCCCCAGTTGCATGGCTGCCGACCCCCAGCTCTGATCATGGGGCTCACCACTATCACTCCTGGTCCCCACTCCCTCCCCTGCCCCTGCATCCAACCCCCTCCCCCGTTGCCGCTGGATCCTAACTCCCTTAGGTTCCTTTGAAAATTCCAGCCTTAATATTTTACAGAACAAGAAAAATAGCATAAAGGAAAACTTATGATGTTTTAAGAGACTTGAAATGCTCAAAAGGGGGATGTCTCTTAATCTCTGTTCCCTTTTTAAGATTGAGAATTTCTTTTGCACATCAGAGGAGTTGGAGTATTATGTAGATCAAAGGAGGTATCTATTAAGTGGCAAATATAAACAAATTATGGGAGTTTCAGAGACTTTATAGTCAAGTGAAAATGTATTATTTGAAGAGTGTGGAGAAATGTGTTTCTTTTATTTATCAGTATTCAACAATGTATTCCTCTATCATTCAGTTTATTTGGAGAGAGATGTTTGGAGGCCCCACTTTCCCCACCTATCCATCAGCTTACCGAACACACACTTAATTGCTCTTTCTATGCCAGTCAGCCCTTTATCCAATGTGGGGACACCTTTAACTCAAAATCCAGTCTCCCTACCAATTATTTTGGTACCAATCACACTTTCCTGGGTTTTTGGTTTTTTTGTTTTTGTTTTTTTGGTATAGTGGGGAGGGTTATTTTTGTTTTGAAGTTTCTTTTCTCTATGGATATCATGTGTGAAAGACTCAGGGCTGGTCCACACTACGGGGGGGAAATCGATCTTAGATATGCAACTTCAGCTACGTGAATAACGTAGCTGAAGTCGAATATCTAAGATCGGATTACTCACCCGTCCACACCGTGCGGGATCGATGTTTGCGGCTCTCCCTGTCAATTCCGCAACTCCGTTGGGGTTGATGGAGTTCCAGAATCGATATAAGCGCGCTCGGGGATCGATATATCGCGTCTAGATTAGACGCGATATATCGATCCCCGAGCAATCGATTTTAACCCGCCGATACGGCGGGTAGTCTGGACGTGGCCTCACACAGAAGGAGAAATAGTTGCTGTCAAATACAAGAAGTTAAAAGAAAAAAAGAAATCTGTATTCTAATTTCTCAAGTAGTCCTAGGTGGTATATGTCACAATAGGAAGTTTTTTAAAAATGGTGACAATTGTTGATATTGTCCCTTTAAAACCCCAGTTGATGAGCTGGGTGCCTCTTTACTTCTGCACCGCAAAAAGGTGTGTGGTAGTGCAACATGCACACATCTTTCCACTCTCTTTTTGCTCTGCAGGATGTTTGCCAAATTATTCCTTTCGTTGATCTGTGAAAAAGAATAGAGCAAACCAAGTCCTTGATGTATGTTTAAGCTGATCGCTCAGCTTGTCATATGGGATTTTTAAGACAGTTGCACACTTTAATTGGAAGGAGGGGTGGTGTGGTTTTCCCGCCATCAATGATGTGTGGTGGTGGTGGGATGGACTACCCTCTCAGTGAGTGATCTTCAGTAAGGTGCCTCTCCTGAAATAATTTGAGGACCCTGCTTGAGAAGTCTCATAATGTGGACTGGCTATGTCACTGTCATGTTCCATCTCCTTGAGAACTACAGAAATAGCTTACACTAAATGGAAAAACATCATTAGGGAAGTAATGTATTTTTAACTGTCTTTGTTAATGAAATTTAGTAGCTGACAACAAAGAGGGGAGCCGGGACTATGGCTAGCCTCCTCTTTGTGACCATTGTGGTTAAGTTTTTCTCAGACAGTTGAATAGTTCTCATTCAAGTCACACAATGAAAGGTTTAGGTTAAACAGCCCTGCTGAATCACAAGAAAGTCAGTAAGTTTTCTTGGACTCATTTCAAAATGCAAAATATCATTCTTTCTCTGTGGTGTTGGTTAAAATTTCCCTACAAATTCCTGGCATAACAAAACGTTTTGCTTGGAGATAAGTACTTGTTTCACTAAATGCATTATTTTCTTTCTTCTTGCCTTAATGCACTGTGGATTTAATACATAGTACACATCAATAATTTAATACAACTCTTCATAAATGCCTAGATATCATAAGTGATGAGCACTTCAGAAGGTGCATGTAGGTGTATTGTGAAACTAAATTTGCAGACACTCCTGGTTTTTTAGGTTATTTTCAGGTCAAAGTAACTTTCAAAAATTTATAAGTTGGGTGATTATCCAGTAATATTTTAGAAATATTGAATCCTAGACAGCAGTCTCTATGAAAAGCATGGATTACTTGTAAAAATAAATTTAAATGAGTGTTTTTAATATTAAAATGCTTGATTAAAGGTCAATAACTTGTCACATCATTCTTCTTTCCAAAGAAACATTCTTGTAAAATCATCTCATGCATTTTTAACCCTTAAAAATATTTCATTTTATTTAACATCACTAAAAGACTTACTAGTGCAGTACTATTTACAGGAAGGCGGTTGGTTCTCTTAAGTAAAGCCGAAGGGACTTTTCAAGATGTTTTTTCCCTTGTGAAATAATCTGTTCCTCAGTCATTGCGTGAATAACCAGTCCTTTTGGGAGTCTTGTCCTTCTCTGCAGAGACCTGAGGAAGTTCAAATGTGCCACTTAAGTGACCAGTCAGCAAACACTTTCTCGCCTGCAGGGGAATTTAAATATTGATAGACAAATAAGATGTGTCTCCTTCTTCTTAAAACTATCTAACTTTATTCCTCATTGTGTGGGGAAACTTCCTGTAATTATGTCACCCTAAATTCTGACCGTCCCAATTTTTCCGAAGACCACTGTACTTAAAAACTGCGTATCCCACTGAATTCAAATGCAGTTTTGAATGCTCAGCATCTCTGAAAATCAGGTTCCAAGTGCTTCAAGTCAAGCACCCAAAAAAGAAAGGCATCCAAAAATCACTTTTGAAAGTGATGACCTAGCTATTAAAGCTCTCATTTGGCAGAGATAAAGTGGACCTTTGATGCTAAATTAGAATCCCCCCAAAATGCACCAGTGGACTGATTCAATGCCCATTCAACCCAATGGAAAGACTCCCTGAATGTCTACAGTCAGTCAGAGTGATCAGAAGGAGAGGACATGTCTCCCACACCAAAGAATGATGTCATAATGTAAGCATTGTCAAGTTTTGGAGCCACAACTGTCAAGCCAATGGATATGAATTCTTTTTACTTGCTCACGGGAGATAGTAACCCCACTATTAAAATACCAAACTTGTGACAGAGATAATCCTATTGCAATTCAGCCATTTTTACAGTTACTTAGATACAAACACAAAACAAAAAAAGTGTGAGAAGTACCTGGGAAAATATTAAATGTTCATATCTCAGTAACTAAGGTGTAAACTTTAACCTGTTACATGGATTTAAGTCTGGAGTTACGCCACTGGCTTTAGTGCACTAAATTTGGATTTACAGCAGTGTAAGTGGGAATTGAACCGAGGTTGCTGGGTGAGAGAAGAATGGTCTCTGGCTTCCCTACTCCTACAAACCCATTTGTATATTTCACTTTTTAAAAAGTCAGTTCGTGTCCTTGGGACCTTAATTCTATAATATTTGTTTATGTTATTTAGGGAGGTGATGTGACTTAGAGTATGTCTTCACTGCAATGGTTCGCTTGAATTACTAGTTAGGTCTGGGCTATACTAAAGACTTACATCGGTATAACTGCATCATTCAAATTTCACTTTTTGCTACTACTGTATATCAGACTCGGATTTGTTTTTGTCCTCATCCAGAATAAACACTAACAACTGTTAGTGCGCATCATCAAACCCGCACAGAGCTATTGCGTGCCAGGCTAGTGCGGGGTAGATTCACACCCCAGCTTGCCACAAACTGAATGTTCACCGGAGACAAGCCCGTGGTGGGGTAAAAGGAGGAATACAATTCTAGCTTTTAAGAAACAGGTTTCTGTAAGACCTGTTACAGAAACATCACCTGGAGAGATAAAAATAGTTCAGCAATTAACAGCTTGTTTAAACTCCTACAAACATGTTCAGGGATGTGTAGGACCAAATAAAGCATGGTCCCTGATCCAAGGAAAGCATAGTATCCAAGTACATGATCATGTAAGCTCTCTATATATAGTCTATTGGGATGTTTCACAAGAGGAGAGTTTGCAGGATGGTCCCCCAGAAAAGCAGATCAGATGCCCAAAGCACTTTGGACCTGATCTAAAACTCACTGAAGTCAAAGGGAATCTTTCCATTGACGTCTATAGGTTTTGGATCAGGCTCTATGTGACTAGTAGGTGGCCAGAAGCGTGCAGCAATTTTGGGCATGTGCACTGTATTTATATTTAAAATGTTTAATAGAGTGTGGGGTCTGGTACTTCAGGCTTCATGGAAAAAGTGTACTTTGAGGGGAGCCTTAAAGAACGAAGGTGAAAGTTGGATCACATCAGTAATGTTATCTATCAGTCAAAACCAGCAAAAACCCCACCAGTCTTTCCTATTGTAGTATAACCTAGAGTATAGTTTTGTTCTATTTCTGGTCTTGTTTATAGTGATCAGTAAACACTTACTTAAGACATTGTTTTTAGAAGGGACAGGAAACCTTTTGAGTCAGTTTAAGTTTCATGGAGTACTCTCTGCTCACATGACCATGTAAAAAGGGTAGTCTTTGGACTGTAGTTCTCATCAGTTACATGGAAAATTCTCAAGCTCAAGTCGATAGTAGTATTAAAAAGATTGTGATCTGAGAAAGCACGTGCTATATTGGTCTGGTTTGTTTAGCAATTTTATTAAGCCGTCATTTATAACAGACTGAAAATTTACGGTTCCCATTATGGCTTTATATGGTAACCAAATAAAACAGGAGTATTTGTTGGGTACACAGTACTTACTGAGTAGTGGAGTTTATGCTATTGCTGTCTGAGAGCTATTTACATCACTACTTGTGCTATGACAGGCTAATGTATTCCTTGATCTGTGATGATGTACTCTCTTTGGCCTTGTCCACAGAAAAGAATTTTAGAAAAATAGGCTTTCTTTGCTAACATTGGTGCAGTTCCACCGCAGGCAGCAATGATGGGTGTCAAGAGCTGTTGTAAAGAGCTGCAGAGAGGAAGCCATTTGCAATGCACCAGAAGAAGTTTTACAAAATTCAGGAACTATGCTACAAATTCTTGAGTGCTAACTAGGTGCTGGCACCTTAGCTAGTAAGTATTTACATAAATACAGATACAGAACACTCTAGTTCTGGGAACTCTAGTGCAGGCAATGCATCAGCAGCTGCTGGTATCTTAATCACATATACTAGTGTAATTAGTTAATCATAAACTTCCCTCCTTTGAAAAGTTCTGGCCACCCACTCCACTTCTCTTCCCATCTTATGAAGCCAGTATTACTAATCTATATGTTGGATCTTAGGCCAAGTCAGAATCTTGGAGGGAAGATCAAATTGTGTGAGTAGTTTCCTGAGGACTCATGACAACTACCATCCCTGGAACAAGAAGGATTTCTGCAACAGCAGAGCCCCGTGGTAAAAGCCCCTATTTATTGGTCACTGATGGAAATTCAGTTTACATTATGTTTATCAAGTTAAATGAAAATATCTAAGACCCAGATCTTGCCCTGTCCAGCTAGAAGATTCTGGTTGGTGAGTCTCCGCTCTAGGCATTCAGGACAGGATTTGATCAGGCTAGCCTAGAGAATAAGCTGCTGTTTCAGAAAGCCAGACGAGCTGCTGGAGCCATCTACCCAGGGCCTTCCTTAGGCATACACAGCATACGCAGCTGCCTAGGTGTCATAAACAGATTGTTAAGGGTTAATGTCTCTTCTACCTGTAAAGGGTTACAAGCAGGGAACTGGACACCTGACCAGAAGACCAATCAGAAGACAAGAGACTTTTAAATTTGGGTGGAGGGAAGCTTTTGTGTGTGTTCTTTGTCCGTTGTGTATTCTTCTCTCGGAGAGTCTGAGAGAGACCAGACATTACTACAGGCTCTCTAAGTTTCTTTTCAAATAGTAAGTAAAAACAGGCGGTTTAGGCTTTTTGATTGTTTTACTCTATTTGCAATTGTGGATCTGGCTGGTTAACTTTTATATGTGTAGTTGCTGGGAATATTTTGATTTGTATTAGTACTGGGGGGAAAGTCTCTTTCTGGTGTCTGTAAGCTATAGGACCCTGTACTATTTACATCTTGAAGTTACAGAGATAATTCTTTACTTTTTCCTTTCTTTTATTAAAAGATTTCTTTTTAGAGAACCTGTTTGATTTTTTTTCTTGTTTCCCTTGTTTTATTCCAGGGGATTGGGATTCTCACCAGGACGGGTGGGGGAGACGGGAGGGGGGAGAGATAGAATCTCTCTCTGTTTTCCTTGAATCTGTTTGCCTCTTTGTGGAAGGGAAGGGAGATGCTTCTCTGTATGATGAATTAAGAGGTTGGATCAGTATCTCTCAGGATAGCCCAGGAAGGGAAATTCTGGGAGGGGGAAAGGTGGGGGAATGGTTTATTTCTCCTTGTTTTAAGAACCCAAGGGATCTGGGTTCTTGGGGTCCCCAGGGAAGGTTGGGGAGGTCAGAGTGACCCAAAACTCTATATTTTTGGGTGGGTTCAGTGCTATCAGATCTAAGCTGGTAATTAAGCTTAGAGGATTCAGGTGCTAGTATCTCATTTTCTGAACTCTAAGGTTCAGATCTGAGAGGGAATGCTATGACACTAGGGCACCATGAAATGTGGGGTACCAAATTGCCCCAAATTTCATGGTGCCCATGGCAGCTGCATGCTGCATGTGTGGTAGCACCAACCCCGGTGACCAGCTCTATCCCTCATCTGGCCCCCACTCCAAGGGGCAGGGCCATCCCTACAGGGGTGTGGGGCCCCGGACAACTCCCTCCGCTCTGCCTCTTACCCTTCCCCCCTGGTCTGCCCCCATTCTACTCCTTCCCCCAGCGACCCCTCACTTACTGGCAGCGGTGGGAAATGGAGCAACCCGGCCCCAGCCCGCTCTATTCCGCCAGCTCCCAGCTGCAGTGCTCTGCTTCACGCCACCAGTGAGTGCGGGAAAAAGATTGTCCCCCACGCTCACTGGCGGCGGGAAGCAGAGAGATGCAGCCCCAGCCTGCTCCACTTCCCTTGCCCCGACCCCAGCCATGTCACTTGGGTTGGGGAAAGGACTCCCACCGGCTCTCGCTGGCAGCGGGAAGCGGAGCGCCGTGGCTGGGAGCTGGCAGAGTAGAGCGGGCTGGGCTGCTCTGCTTCCCACTGCTTCTGGTGGATGGGGGATCCCTTCCCCCAAACCCTCTCCCCCGAGTGGCACAGCTGGGGCCGGGACGAGGGAAGGGGAGCGGGCTGCTCCCCGCCCCCTGCTAATACCCCAAGCCACTTTGGGCCTGTTGGGCCCTCAAAAGTGGCCCCCCACAGCTCCTGCTTCCCAACCTTGGGGGGCAGGGAGAGGCCGGCTAGGGGCGGCTCTGCATCTACCACATTTTGGTATATGTGAACAAGGAAAGATATATTTGAACTAGGAGCCAGTGCTTTTCCTTGTGTTCAATGCAGTCGTGAGGGTTCTTTGACTAGTGTAGAGAAGAGGTTACCAGTATCTTTCCCTTCCACACAAGATTCTTAGGGAAGTGGTGGAAGACCAAAGGCTGGAGTTATTTAGAAGAGGACTAAGCAGAACATTTAATTGCATACAATAGGTAATAATCCTGTATGGGTTAGAATGGACTAAACGAACTCTTCTAGCTGTGATTTTATGAGTGTTAATGTAACATCCCTGATAAAAAATAGTATTTATTGGTATCACGCTAACAGTCTGTGAGGCTTTTTAAAAATGGATACAAAGAATCTGTTCCTGCCCAAACTATTTAAGAGTTAAGATGTGTAGCAGCTTCTTGTGAAAAGTGGTGTATAAAAGTGCTAAGTCTTTAGTTGACAATAGGGACTTGCACTAGGCTTTCTCTAGGGTCCAGGGCAACAAGATCTGGATTTAAATAAATGAGTAGGGGTTGCATCTGGCTGCTGCTTTACATAGCCTGGGATGCAGCTGCCACATGGGTCTTTCACTGGAATCCCACAACCTCCAGCAGGGTCTCTTCCTTTCTCTAGTTGCTGAGGTCCTAATTCTGGTCCTCTACACTCATCCTCCTTATATATCCCTGCATCCCTTTCAATCCCTCCTTTTTCTCTTAGCTTATTCCCATTGTCTTTGTTTTTCCCATACCCCTACCATCCTTCCTTTGCCTTCTGATGCCTTGTGGACAGGTACATGATGAACCTTAGGCCTGGTCTACACTACAGAATTAGGTCAATGCAAGGCAGATTACAGAGACCTAACTATGGACGTGTCCACACTTACATTTCACTCCTGCTGATGTAACTGCCCTTCCACAGCAATTTAACTCCACCCCCATGAGCGGCATGGAGTCATGGTCAATGTAGTGTCACTGTAGACATTGTGTTGTGTACATTGACCATTACTGGTTTTCAGAAGCCATTCCCCAATGCTCCACGCTGACAGTACAATCAGTACAAGTGCTGCTGGTGAGTATGCACACTGCCAAAGGAGTAAAGCGTAGACATGCATGAGCAATATCATTACTATGGTGGTTGTATGCTGATGTAAGTTAGGTCAACTTAATTTGGCAGTGTAGACATGACCCTAGTCTTGTATAAAATGGAATGTAAACTCCTTGAGGAATGCACAGTGTTTATTTGTTGTGTGATAAGAACATAAGAATGGCCATACTGGGTCAGACCAAAGGTCCATAAAGCCCAGTATCCATCAAGCCCAGTGACAGTGGCCAATGGCAGGTGCCCCCAAGGGAATGAACAGACAGGTTATCATCAAGTGATCCATGCTCTGTCACCCAATCCCAGCTTCTGGCAAACAGAGGCTTGGGACACCGTTCCTGCCCATCCTGGCTAATAGTCATTGATGGACCTATCTTCCATGAATCTGTCTAGCTTGCTTTTGAACCCTGTTATAGTATTGGCCTTCACAGCACCCTCTGGCAAGGAGTTCTAGAGGTTGACAGTGCGTTGCGTGAAAAAATACTTTCTTGTGTTTATTCTAAACCTGCTACCTATTCATTTCATTTGGTGGCTCTTTGTTCTTGTATTAGGAGAAGGAGTAAATAACACTTCCTTATTTACTTTCTCTATACCACTAATGATTTTTTAGACCTCTATCATATCCCCCCTTAGTTGCCTCTTTTCCAAGCTAAGAAGTCCCAGTCTTATTAATCTTTCCTCATGTGGAAGCGGTTCTATACCCCTAATCATTTTTGTTGCCCTTTTCTGAACCTTTTCCAATATATCTTTTTTGAGATGGGGTGACCACATTTGCATGCAGTATTCAAAGTGTGGGCATACCATGGATTTATATAGAGGCAATATGATATTTTCTGTCTTATTATCTATCTCTTTCTTGATGATTCCCAACATTCTGTTTGCTTTTTTGTCTGCCGCTGCACATTGAGTGAATGTTTTCAGAGAACTATCCACAATGACTTCAAGATCTCTTTTTTGAGCGGTAACAGCTAATTTAGACCCCATCATTGTGTATATATATAGTTAGAATTATATTTTCCAATGTGAATTACTTTGCATTTATCAACATTAAATTTCATCTGCCATTTTGTAGCCCAGTCACCCAGTTTTGTGAGATGCTCCTAGTGCACATTAGATGCTGTATAGATAAATGTTTCTCAGTAATATTTATTATAAGGAAACTTTAGTGCTTGGTGTACTTTCCATGAATGTGGAGTGTGGGCGTGCGGGGTGGGGTGGGGAAGAACATGCAACTCAAGGCTCATGGGAGGGAATGATTAGAGAGAAAATCCAAAGCCCAGGCATTGAGAAAGACACCTAGACACTAGGGATGCTGAAAGAGACATATGTGATAGTTGTCAATAAATTAGACATGAACTTGTAGTGTGATATGGCAGCAAAAAAGGCTAGTGCAGTTACTGGGCTGTATACACTGTCCTTCGATCATTGTGTAGGGAGGGAACAACCTATCATCTCTTGCCTACTCAGCTTTTGTTAAGTGCCTTGAAAACCTCTAATAAAATGTTACTATGGATTCGATTGCACTGTTCCAAGTGCAGTACATGCATTTGTGTGTAGAAAAGTAGGACAAACTGGAGGGGGCTCATAACAGAACAAATACAATCATTCAGGAGATGGACGGATTGATTTATGAAGCAAGACTGAAAGTTGGCTCAAGGATGATTAACGGGAGGGGACACGAGTCAGCAATATAAAGGGAGGAGAATAATTCATGGTATTA
This sequence comes from Gopherus flavomarginatus, assembly GCF_025201925.1. Classification (NCBI taxonomy): domain Eukaryota; kingdom Metazoa; phylum Chordata; order Testudines; family Testudinidae; genus Gopherus; species Gopherus flavomarginatus. Next base: position 242,342,710 of record NC_066619.1, on the reverse strand, counting down.
TAAAGGGGAATAATTAAGAATCAAAGGATGAAAGTAACAAAAAGAGATTTTCCGCTAAATGTCAGGAAAATGGCAGTGAGATCTTTTAGGCTGAGGAATAATCTTGAAAAAGAAGTACGTAGTAGAAAGGAAGGAGCCCTGTTGTTTAAGGCACTTAAAATTAGATTGGAATGTAAATAGTGTCCTGCATTGAAGTTGAAATGGGCTAGGTTACCTAGTTATTTCTTCTACCTTGATTCTCTGCAAATATCAAATTGTAGGAATTTCTACTTTTTATATTATTTTGGTCTTGAGTAGACTGTTTGCAGTTCATTCTCCCGTTAATCTTGTAGGCATGTATACTGCTTATATCTGTGAAAGAAATCTTCATTATCTTCATGTTAGAATTTTACTTTTTGAAAAAGTATGTTTCCTCTTGAGGAGGAAGGTAACAGCACAGAGATTTAAACCCAGTGGGTTTTTCAGTTTCAGTTTCACTTTCTTTGGAGAAGTTAACAATAAAATATTATAAACCTGCCATTATCACAGGTTTAAATCAGGCAAGAAGAACAAGGCTGTTCAAAATACAGTTACTAATGAATGCTGATATTGTTCAAGAGAAGTGGGAAATACTGTTTGATTTTTTATGCTACCTGGTTGTTTGGTATGATTGTATGCTGTGAGGGCTATTGTTTGCTTTGATGTGATTTATTGTATTTTTCAATCATTGTCAGACTCAGAAAGTCTAAGATAAGTGCCTCTTTGTCATTTCCCAAATTTAAATAAATAAAATACAGTACAATGTCTTCTAGCAATAAATTCTGTGTGTCTCATGAAGGATCCCATGTCTTGGCAAAGATTTAATAGTTGTGTAGTGTAGGCTCAGTGCTAAAATTCATTACTTTTGCAAATTATACTAAAGGATGCTTACTGTATTAGTAACTAAAATATTGCAATACTTGACTTAGGCCATGTCTACACTTACAAGCTTATAGCTGTGTTGTTGTAAGATCATTCATGTAGCCATGTTATGCCGATGAGACAGTGCTCTCCCATCGACATACTAAAACCAGGTCAATGAACAGCAATAGCTGTGTCGGCGGGAGAGCACACAAGTGCTTATGCCAGCAAAACGTATATCACTCGGGTGTGGTTTTTTCAATCCCCTGAATGACAACAGTTTTGCCAACATAAGTGCTAGTGTAGACATGGCCTACATCAGAGTATAGCTTCTGTAGAGCTCCTAAACTACAGGAGTGGAGTTCCTCTGCCGCTACACGCCTTCAGCCCTATGGAGCTTTGCTGGGAGAAGGGAGAAAGAAAGGCACTTGTAGCCAATTAGATTTTCTGCTAAATATCAAATGACAAATCCCTTGTGTTTTATTTAGCCCTTTGTTAACTGAATAGTGAGGAAGTAAACACCCTTTTAAAAGTAATTAAAATAATCTGTCATATATAATAGTCAGCTATTGACTAGTCAAACTGCAATTAATCAAAATGTTTTTTTGTCCAAAGGTCTAATAATGTTTCAGCTTCAGGTCTGGTCTACATTACACAGATAGGTCAATGCAACGCAGCTTACGTCACCCTAACTATGGAAGTGTCTACACTTAAATTTTGCTCTTGCCGACATAACAACCTTGTAATGCCAACTTAATAACTCAGTGTCAGTTTAGATATTATGATGTTTATGTTGACTGCTCCTGGCTTTTGGGAGCTGGCCCACAATGCCAGACACTGACAGTACAATCAATATAAGCGCTCCTGCTGAGGACATGCACTGCCGACACAAGGAGTAAAGTGTAGACTCTCACAAGCCATGTAATTATTGCAGTGTCTCTATGCCGTTGTAAGTTAGGTCGACTTAATTTTGTAGCATAGACTAGGGATGTAAAAGATTAATTGGTTAACTGGTTAACATAGAGTGGGTCCAGCAGCGGTGCCTGGCCGGAGCGGGTCCAGCCGCGGTGTGTGGCCGGAGGAGCAGTGTGCAGATGGAGCGGCCCCAGCCACGCCAGCCAGATGGGCCCCAGCCGCTTTAATGATTTAAATGACATTTTTTAATCGTTTGAACGATTAACTTTTTAAACGGTATTTACATCCCTAGTGTAGACATAGCCTTAGTCTCCAAGAATTTAGAAGTGCTGCATTACAAGATCTGCACCTTGAGACACTTTATTATTCTAAGTGAAGTCTTATAGCCATGTAGGCCCTAATTCAGCAAAGTAATTAAATCATCTGCTTCACTTTAATTACAAGTAGCTCCAGGACTACACATGTTCGTAAAGTGAAGCACATGCTGAAATGCATGTCTGAATTAGTGCCATAAGGAGGGACTGTTACCACTGTACTCAGGCTTGATCTGCACTAGGAATTTACCTTGGTATAGCGGCGTTACTTAGGAGTGCATATAATCCACGTCCCTGAGCGACGTAATTATGCCGACTTAACCCCCGGTATGAACAGCTATGTCGGTAGGAGGACTTCTCTTGTTGACATAGCTACTGCCTCTCAGGGAGGTGGAGTTACTACTTCAACAGGAGAAGCTCTCCTGTCAGTGTAGGTAGCCTCTTTGCTAAGCGCTACAGTGGCGCTGTGTGAGTGTAGACAAGCTGTCAATGTTGTGATGCATGTGTCTGCCACCGAAAATCATATTGGCATTTTTGCAATCTTATGGCATTAAAGTGTTTATGTATTACACAGTTCATCTTCAGTGGAATACATTACCCTGCTACTTAGGTCTTGTTAGATAAATAGTCTTTTTTTAGTCAGGATATATTTACCAAAAGGCAGCTGTTGCATTCAGCTGTTACGGATTGTTCTTAATTAAAATAGTTTATCACTCTTTTTCTTGGACCTGCTGAAGACATGGGGCTTTTTAATGTGTGTCTTTGCATAGACCCCAGGGGTTAATTTTTGGTGGGAAAAAATGAAAGTGTTGATTTCTTGTTTCTCAAGAAGAAAGTCAGCTCTGGGAGGAACAGCTTCTTGCTTTTCAAAGTACCATAAATTATGGAATAAAACAAACTAAGAGCCATAAAATGACTATTTTTTCTCATGATTCAGTTCAGGATGGAGAAATGCTAATTGTCTTAATCTAGTAAACCATTAAAAACAAATATTAAGAAGCTGTAGGTGCTGGTTTGTCTCTCACTAGATTAACCAACAATATAAAGACAAGGGGTTGCTTACAATTTCTTAATTTTATAGTTTGCATATATATTTCACCATTCCATATCTGCTTCCATTCAATGTCCATATAATCATGATAGAAATAATCCAGCCAGCACACTTAAATAAATGTACAGTTTGTCTTGGACTGTTGCGTTAGTGAATTCGTGGATCCTCTAAGCGTACAATATTTAGATACCACATTCATAGCATCTAAAATATAAACGTTTGTTCTTCTGCTTTGGTTATATGTTCTGTTTCCCAGGACAGTGCTCCATTGTGTGTGTGTGTGTGTGTGTGTGTGTGTGTGGGAGGGGGTAGCTTGCTTGATAAAGCACTGCCCCTGTTTGGTGAAGCTGCATCTTTATTTGCACCGTTGCACAATATTTTGTCTTGTGGCTTTGGGAACCAGTTTTTTATCCTCAGTAGCTGTTTATCTGATTTACAGAAAGAATTTATATCCACTAATTGTATATTTAAATAGAGAAACTGAACCAGAGAAGACTTAAGAATACAAGTATTCCAGGAACCAAAAATTGTGCTTGTGAAATTGAATATGTATATAACAGGTTTCCCTTACTTGTGCCCACAAATTGTTGTCGGTTTCATTTTGTGGACGCAGTGGTTATGTGAACAAATAAAAGGATGGTGGCATCTAACTTTCTAATTACACCAGCAAATCAGGTAAGCCTCTGTCCTCATTTGCATCTGCGGTTATTGCAAGCAGCATATTGGGAATGCAAGAAGAGACAGCAGCTCTTTTTAACAATAAGGCTCTTTAAATGTGATTTGATTTAGATAAGATATTGATGATAAGGGCTGTGGGACTTGAGAGAAACTATCACTCCATGGTGAATATTCTAATTTATAGAGAACAATATGAGCATGGTGTAACACAGGCAATTAAAGACATGGTCCGAAGTTATTTACAAACTAGATGACATACACCATGACATAGGTTAAAATGATAACAGGCAAGGCAGGAGAAGCAGGGGAAATATTTAGGTTGCAAAGTCCACGCAATTACTAGTTCCTGTACAGTATATGTCATGGTAAATGTGACTGTAAAAACAGCACTTTCTTATTTAACATTCATTATCTCATCGTCATCATCATAGCTTGTTGCTCCAAAACTGCAGCCAAGACCTGGTGGTGGCACTTATGTTGAATAGTTCCTCGCGAGCGCAGGATTTTGACATGGGGCACTGCATCAGGCAGTGTTCAGTTGTTTGTCTACTCTAAGCTCTCCACATTGACATTTGGAATCATTCCTCAGCTTACACTTGGTCACATTGTCACCAGACTTTTCCATTCCAGGTCATGCCTGATATTAGTATTTCTGTTTAAGGTCAGCACCTGGGAGAAGAAGTTCTGAAGGAGCCAGGTTTGCCAGAGTCATTGGCATTTCCTGCCATTTCGTTACTCTGTAGACTTTCCCAGTGGTCTTTGGGGGTAAGGGATTTTCACGGTCAAAGATGGCTCTATACTTAATCCCTTGGATGGTGGAATTCAAGAGTGGATGTCTTGAATCCTGCACTTGTTTTTTTGTGCCTTCTTTCTACTGAAGGCATCTTGCCTCACTGGTGATGGTGCAATCCTTATGAGACAATACAATGACAGTGTAGGAATCTGTTTCCAAGTCCCAGTGATGATCTTATAGGGTTGTTTGAGATCAGTATCAATTTTGTGTGCCTGCATCAAGTGTGATCATACTCGGGGACAGTACTCTGCAACTGAGTAACAGAGAGACACTGGTTGCTCAGAGAGTTTTGCGGTTTGCCATTTTGTAATGGCCAATTTCTGGAGTTCGCAGTTCCTGGAGTTTGCTTCTTGATGTGCTCTTTGAATGTCTGGATTCAGCCTAACATGACCCCAAGATACTCCAGATGTTCATATGCTCAAGCATTGTACCATCACACAATATCTGGAGCTTCTCCTTGGCCTGAAAGTTTTTCAGGCGGAAGGTGCACGCTTTTGTCTTGCTAGGGGTGGCAGTCAGAAACTGTGTCCAATAGTTTTCTCCAAGAATGCTCGGGGAGCCAGTTAGAATGGGCACAGTGTCCTCAGATCTTTCCTGTTTGGTGGTAACGTAATAATCATCTACATAAATGAATATTTGCATGTTGGGGAATTCCAGCTGGTCATTTGTGTAGATGTTAAGTAATAAGGGTGCTAGCACTGAGTCGTGGGGCAAGCCATTCTGATGAGTTCGCTGTCGACTTTTCTGACCATTCATCTCAACAAAAAAACATTGACTAGTAAGCAAGGAGGAGATGACTTGGACCATCTTCCTATTTCTCAAAATTCTTGCCAGTTAGAGTAGAAGTGCATGATAGTTCATGGAGTCATAAGCAGCTGACAGATCAACAGATGCAATCCCTGTAATTTTGCAGGTTATGAAGCCATCTTTGATGTATTGAGTTAGGTTTGCAACTTGGCTACAGCATGAATGTCCTGGGTGGAAACTGGCTTGGTCATCAGTCAGCTGCCCTTCCACTATTAGCATTATTCCATCCACTATCATCTGCTCATATAGCTTGTAGGTCTAGCAGAGTAAGGATATTGGATTGTAGCTCTTTACAGAATTGGAGTCTTTATGGGGTTTGAGTAGTGGAGCCACTTAGCCAGGCTGCGAAGACAGGCCCATCTGCATTGTCTCTAGGAGAGTGCTGAGGAAGTCAAATAGCCACTTCTATGCTCTCATCCCAAAGTGTAGTAATAGTTCATTAGGTATGCCATTAAGTCCAGCTGCCTTTCCACACTTCAGGGTTTCTGTAACTATTGTCAGCTTCTCAATATTGAGTTGCTGACTGGGTTCTTTTGCTGTCTCTGAGCAGTGAGCAAAAACTCCTACTTGATTTGTTTTGCTTTGCGCTTTGCTTTGTGGGCTGTTTTACCATTTAACATGTGCTGGTGTGTTACTTGGATGGGAGAGATTGCAAGGATGTGCTTTGGTGGTTGTCCATCAGGGTTCAGATTTTGAATAATGACCCCCTTTCCCCCCTTTCTTCCCCCCCCCTCATTGTGGCTGAGGTTTATTGTTTCAGTCAGCTCCCTCCAGCAGTCACACTACTCCTGTCAGATCTCTCTCATAAACATTTTCCCAAGCCCAGTGATTTTTTCACCAAATGGATCTGAGTCAAACAGTTTTGAATATTATTGGCTTGTTTGTTCTGAAAGCCCAGGTACATACAGTGTACATATGAGGTACATTGACACAACAACCCCCCCCCCCCAAAACCCAAAACAAAGCCATTACAGCATTTCAGAGCCCTGGGTCTATGGACTCAGACTTGGGCTGTGGTGATAAAAATAGCACCAGCTAGTATATCTTTTTTGAGATGAGGAGACCACATCTGTGCTCAGTATTCAAGATGTGGATGTACCATGGATGTATATAAGGGCAATAAGATACTCTCCGTCTTATTCTCTGTCCCTTTTTTAATAATTCCCAACATCCTGTTTGCATGCCTGTCAGTCAGGAATGACTGACTTCAATAATTCTTAGCAATTATAATATTTCAACTTGAAAGTACTTCACAATTTTTAAGCTAGTTAATCTTTACCATACCTCAGTGAGGCAGCTAAGCATTATTCTCATTTTACAATTGGTGAAACGGAGACACAGAGTGGTGTAGTGATTTCCCCTTCCCAGGGAGCACAGAAGGAGTTGGGGACAGAGCAAACATTAATACTTATGAATTACTGGATCCTAGACTTGTATGCAAACCTGCACATGAAAGTCTGATGTACTACTGAAGTCTAATAGTAAAAATATTTGTAAGCAATTTCATCCAGCCCCAGAGGACCTATGGGAAACAGTTGTGGGTTTTCCCCCCTCTCTCTTTCTCCCCTGTCTCTCATCCCCCTAACAAATTAAGGAGAATGTTTAAATGCACAGCCAAGTGCAGATTTATCACTTCTACTCAATGTCAGTATTAAATATCAGACCCGTGCTGCATCAGTTTGCCTGATCAGCCTGGTGGTGTGCACATGTATTAAAGAAATGGTTGCAGTTATGCCACTGAAGTGATGTTCTAGGTTGACCATTAGAATCTAATGTACGTTGCAAGTGGCAGTACTTCTCCCTGTTTTTGCTCTTTGGATGCCCTTTAGGTGTTGAGCTTAGGTACACATTTCATGTTCTTACACAACAAAGGAGGAAATACTCTTAAATAGACACAGCATTGAAGCCCAGCTGCTATTTATAAATGATGTAATACCAGGAAATTCAAGCCTAAGGCAAAATAAAAATTCTCTCTCCCTTTTAAGGCCCATTGTGTATCTTTTTGAATGTGAAGTTCGTAAACTTTTTTAAAGTAAACCTAGGATTTTAGGTGTGTCGTTTTTGTTTGTTAAATTATAGCTGCATAGAAGGCCTGATTTGCTATAGAACAGCAGTCTCATGAAGGTCCGAAGGGTATCTAAGGGTACGTCTACACTGCAGCATAATTTCGAATTAACTAAAACTGGTTTTATAATACCAATATTATAAAGTCGATTTTATGCGTCCACACTAGGGCACATTAATTCGGCTGTGTGCGTCCATGGTCCTAGGCTAGCGTCGATTTCTGAAGCGGTGCACTGTGGGTAGCTACTGTAAAAGAATGAGGCCAAAAATGTCGATTTGCGTCCACACTAACCCTAAATCGATATAGTAATATCGATTTTAGCGTTACTCCTCTCATTGGGTAGGAGTACAGAAATCGATTTTAAGAGCCCTTAAAATCGATTTAAAGTGCATTGTAGTGTGGACGGGTACAGCGTTAAATCGATTTAACGCTGTTTAAATCGATTTAACTGCGTAGTGTGGACCAGGCCTGAGGGAGGTAAACACTGAAGAAAACAAATTCAGTAACAATGCATTAGCAATTGGTCACAGGCCTAGCTACACTGGGAATTTTCCCCTACTACATCTTTTGGAGTAGCTGTGCTGGTGCAAATTTCCAGCATGGAGGGATAAAACTGCCATTTCACTGATTTGAGGTAAGCTCCCTTTAGTGGCTATTTTTGCATTGCAGACGTTAGCAATTTCCAGGAAATCTCTCTCTATTGCATCACCACCACCACCGTCCTGGTAATGGTAGTGATGATGAGAATGGAATATAGCTTAGCTGTCAGTGCCTTTAGCCTATTGTGTCGTCCAACCTGCTCAGAGCATGTCTGGATAACATGGTAATACGAATACTTGTAATTGGTCTACTCTGGCACTCCCATTGGTGGAGCTGTACTGGTAATGGAACAAGGGAAGATTTCCTAGAAAATGCTCATGCAGACAGAGCCTGAAATGTGGCTATATATAACCAAATTATATGTGTAACTGACACACTACATAAGTTATGTGGCTAGATGAAGGGTCTTTTTCCTTACAATTCACAAATCTGAATCGGAAATTGCCAAACCTCATCCAACTCCCAGTTTCTCTTCAATTCCAGGAATATCACTTTGCACTTAAATAGCAGCTTTCAGGAGTGTGTCTCAAAGTACTTTACTTTACAAACACTGAGTCCTCAGAGTCTGGTGTATTGGCTCTGCAATGGGTAGAGAGGATGTGAGAGGAAGGTATTGTGCTGGAGTAACGGTACAAAGATGGTCACCTAAAACTTGGCACACCATAAGGCAACCTTACGTCTACTCTCAGTAGTGCCTCTGGACAGGGTCAGAATTAGGGAGGGTGCAAAAGTGGTTTAAAGTCTCCCACAGATGTTTTCTTCTTCCAATCTAGAAAGGGAAGAACACACGGTCTGGCCTATTAAATAATACCCTTGGAGGTAACAGGAACTATCCTCTCCATTTTACGTATGTTAAAACCGAGGCACAGAGCTGGCTAGGCCCAAGGCTGCTCAGCTAATTAGTGGCGTAGCTGGGAATAGAATTTTGAAGTCCTGACCCATTGTCTTTTTCCTCAATGTATGATTTAACTAATGGTTCGTGCATCATGCTCAAGAGTGAAGTAATGTTTCCTGACTGATTGTTGTTATTTGTCATATTCATTGTTTTAATCCTCTGACTAATACTTTTTGCTGTACTTCCTTATCTATTAAAAAAAAACAGTGCTGAGGTCTTTCTGAACTCTTGAAGGTAAAACCTTTCAATTGTTTCTGCATAGTTCTGTTGTACTTAAACTGTTAAAAAACCATGGATATGTTTATTAAAAGCATAGGTGACCTCCAGAAGGGTTCTCTGGGGTTCAAGCATACCTCACCATCTCAGTACTTGTCTGGGGAGATGGTTCTCCTGGTTTGATGTTTTAGAATGCTATTCCAGACCTCCTGCTGCAGCATCAGCAATCAAATTTTCATGAACATAATCATTCTGAAAGTGGCCTTAATCCTAAATTTGTTCTTTCACTAGATGAGATCCATTTCTGTATAAAATTATGTATTCATTGGTCTTTGGTCAAAATCATTCTGAATTGTTAAATACCTGGCAGTATTCTCCGCTGGATATACATAGTGAATACACTATGGCACCAGGTTTGTGTTTGTTCTACAGCCTTTGTTGCTGATATGATAATATAATCCCTTACTCCAATCAAAGGCTGCGAAAGAACACAAAGTAGTGTGACATAACCAAGTATGGTACACACAATATAAATATGGGCCTAGACTGTTGGAAGAAGACTTGCATGTGCTATTCAGACAGCAGAAGCGATTTCCAACTATTATTGATTCAGTTCATGTTAATTAATTAAAATATTGGCCTCTGATAGTAGTTGGGCTTTTGTTTATAATTTATAGTTTTTGTGGATCATAACTGAGTATTTCCTAAAGTGGATTCCCTGAAAATGGTCAAATATTTCTTAAATTAATTTAGATAGGACTCTCACCATGTGGAATTATAGAAATATATGACAAAAGCAATTATTTAGTTTCTTTCAAACAAAATTACTTTCTGTCAAAAACATTTTAGTCTAATGGTAGAATGTGCTACTATGAAGGTTATAACAAGTGTGCAAGATTTGCCATTAATCTACCAATAACATTAATGCTTGGCATTCCTGATTGTTTTGTGGCTACTGTTATAATCTAGAATGTTATTTGTCTTTCCTTTTGAGTTTGAACTTGATACTAACACTGGATGTGAGTTGTAGAGGCCGGGGTGGATGAAAATTGAGGATTTTTTAAAATTAAATTATTCCATTAAACAGAGGTTTAATTTTAAAATATAAACCTATTTAAAATTAAATTTGAAATTGGCAGCCTATTTCAAGACCTAAGCTGATGATGATCTATTAAAATCATTTACATTAAATACAAAAAATAATAGTAAGCAGTACATATTTGCTGCTAAGTTTTAAAGAAAGTCAAACCCCTGAACTGATGGAAGTTGCTGGCTAAGCACTTGAAGTTTGTTGAAGGGTTAAACCAACTTTTGACAGCAATAGTCTCTTTTGCAGGGGCAGAAAGAATATTTTCTTCTTTTCATCTTATTCAAAGAGATCATAGAGTCTTAGAGTTTAAGGCTAGAAGGAACCACTAGATCATCTAGTCTGACTTCCTGTATACCACAGGTCACCCACACCGCCCAGCACCTGCACACTAAATCCAGCAACTGAAATGAAACCAAAGCATTATATAGTTATGTGCCACCGACAGAAAATAGGAAAGACCGAGGTACACCAGAGCTCGAGGTCCCCTTAATGACAGGGAAAGAATTAAGTGAGATATACCCAGATAATCCTGGCAAATGGCCCAATCCCCACATGCTGTAGAGGAAGGTGAGAAATCCCCAAGGTCACTGTCAATCTGACCTGGTGATATATTCCTTCCTGACCCCACATATGGCGATCAGGTAAACCTTGAGTATGTGAGCAAGAACCAGCCAGCAAAGCACCTGAGCAAGAGATACTCGGTGCCATCTCAGAGCTCTGGTCATCTGCATCTCCAGTCATGTCCGTACCTAATGCTTCAGGGAAGGAATTTTTTTTTTTAAAGGAGAACTCTCCCAGAATACATTGGGGCAGACAGGTGGAGAGGGGTGGGGGCAATCCCTTCCTGACTCCTGCTGAAACCCTCAAGATTGAGCTTTGGGGGGCATATGAAAAACCAGATGTGAGCCCCTTGAGTCCAGCCCCCTACCATCATAAGCAACACCATCATACAATTGCATTCATACATTTCCCCTTCTCTCGTAAAACTAATTTGTTTGTCCTCACAACGCCTATTGGGAGGCTGTTTCCGAACCTCACCTTCTGATTGTTAGAAACTTTCTAATTTCCGGCCTGAATATGTTCATGGCCAGTTTATATCCATTTGTTCTTGTGCCAACACCATCCTTTAGTTTAAATACACTCTCTCTAGAATTACCTCACTAATATATTTATCGAGAGCAATCATATCCCCTCTCAACCTTCTTTTTGCTAGACTAAACATGACAAGCTCTTCCAGTATCCTCTCATAAGATAGGCCTTACATTCCCTATCATTCTGGTAGCTCTTCTCGGCATCTGTTCTAGTTTAAATTAATCTTTCTTGAATATGGGTGACCAGATCTGTACACAATATTCCAGATGAAGTCTTACCAGTGCCTTGAACAATGGCATTAATACTTCTATATCTCTACTAGAAATGCCTTGGATCACATTTGCCCTTTTCACATCCCCATCTCATTAGTGACTTATAGTTATCCTGTAACTGATCCACATGGTCAAGTCTCTGTTGCTTCCAACTAAGGAGCCCCAGGTTGCAGCAGAAATGTTTAGAGCATGATCTTGCACTTAATACTGTTGAATTTCATCCCATTTCTGTCATTCCAGTCTTCAAGATCATCCAGATCATCCTGTATAATGTTCCGATCCTCCTCTGTATTGATCATGCCTCCAAACTTGGTATCCTCAGCAAATTTTATTTACAAGCTCTGACTTAGCACACTAGTTCACTTCAATGTTTAGAAACCAGTTGGGAGCTGAAAGAGCAGGAAAGTTTGTTTTTTCTCTTTCAATCTATGAATGAAAAATAGCTGTGGGAGGATGAGACCTACTGGTTCTACAATTTTCAATGACATGGTGACCAGAAACAGTCAATGCAGCTCATTAACTATTGATGATATTTCCTTTTTTAATAAATCAGTTTTAAATGCAAAACATTTTAATAAACTTTTCTTCTTATGTATCCAGCACATTTAAAGTAGTTTTATTTAACTAATAAATAGATTTTAAATGCTGGTTTTGCACATTTTTTATTCATTCGATTTCCAGCCAAAGAGAAGTTGACACAACTCAGAAGTATAAAATGAATCATCTAGTACAGTGGTTTCCTGAGTGGAATCCCTGGACTCTTGTGGGTCTACCATAGGTTATTCAGTAGTCTGTCCCTTGAGCCAGGGCTAGAACACACTGGAACGGTGTTTTGACACTTTTACTGCATGAAGGACATCATTTTATTCTCCACACAGCATGATGAATGATGCATTTCTTAACATAATAAAAATGTAAAAATTGAGGATCTGAATAAACCTAAATTAAGCTATATAATTGCTTAAATAAATATATATAGATATAGTTTATTCTCCTAGTTAGCAAAAAGAATCACCAAATGTAGTCTAAAAGCTGTAATAAATTGCAAATCAACATGTTTTAATGGTTACCAACCAATGAGAATCAACCTTTCTTCAGGAAAATAACTGAAACGTACAAATGCAGAGCATAATTAAAATTGATTATTTAAATCAAGGTTTTCTGCTTGCTGATTTAAATCATGATTAAAATTTGTGATTTAAATTGTTTTGATTTAAATCAGTCCAGAGGCTTTTTTGGAAATCCTCAGCACCTTCACAGATCAGGGCCACTGACTGAGTATTAATGATAATGATCTCTTGTTAGGGAAGCAAATGAACCAGTTTTCATTCTCCCTGCAAGGTTTTCTATTGAACAATATCTAACTGCTAATGCACATATTGTTTGAGATAAATTCACGATGTCCCCAGCTGGTCTCTCAGAAAAGGAGGCACTCAAAATTAGTGGCCACTTGGAAATTGGAAATGGAAATTTGACATAAGGAGTCTCTTTTAGCATTCCAATGTCTTAGGCATAAAGAACCATTTGTTGATACTGTTTTTTTCTCTTTCTCATAGGTGCCTGAGATTATTGGCTCCATTCGACAGGCTGGAAAAATCGCTCGCCAAGAAGAGTTTCAGAATAATCCATCAGAAGTTGAGGACCCTTTTTCCAAAAAGTTTGAGGTGTTATTCTGTGGACGAGTGACAGTAGCACACAAGAATGCACCCCCAGCATTAATAGACGAATGTATTGAAAAATTTAACCATGTTAGTTGTACCAAAAAAATGGAATTTAATTCCTTGTCCCAACAACTTGAAACTGCAAATAATTCTGGAGGATTATCATTCAGTGATAAATTGCGATCTGTTTTCCAACCCTTAGTCGGTGAAGAAGAAGAGAAAAGGCCAATTAGGAAATCTTATTCTCAGCCTGGGCTGCGTTCCTTTTCTTTTAAGAGGGACTTGCAAGATGGGAGTTGCAGGAGTAACAGTTTTGCCAGCTCTTTTGATGAAACTGAGACTTCACTGAACCTAAAACGTCAGCTTAGCTATGGACACAATGTCGTGCAGCCAACAGATATTGCAGGAAACCGGACTATGTTATTCACGGTAAAACAAATTGCAACTTTGCAAGCGTTTTATGTCTCTAAACACTGGATAGGAAATGCAAAAGAAATGTCCTACAAAGATGGGAGTTCCTCCTTAAATAACTTCCTGCAGTTATTGGAGCTTAAGTTACACGTCAAATTTTATATATTTCTTTGTAGAGTTTTATCATTCAGTGTAAAAACCCATTGTCAAAGTATATTAAGTGAAACAGTTTAAAGCAGCACCACGTCAAACATTGAGCTTCAAAAAGACAGTGTTGAGAAATTACTAGGGAATGTTATTGATAATTGTCTGATGTAAAGGCTGGGACTAACTTTTATTATTTTATTTTATTATAATAGTGTGTGTATTATGCTAAATAATTACAGCAGAAACAACTTTATAGGTGAGAGATGCTTCCTGTTTAGAGCACAGAATCTTTGGAACTTGGCTGCAGGCAGACGCTCACTTTGTGTCCCATAACGAGCAGTTTAGTTAAGGTGCTCTTGCAGTTTAACTGCACCTACTCCCAGTAATAATCGGTGTGTATGTGTAACTGTGGGCTGCTATTGTGGGTAGTTCTGAGCATACTGAAGTTGAGGTTGGCGCCAAGTTGACCTGTCTGTATCCAAAATTCACCTAGCCAGCTACATCCCTACTGTGGTTTAAGGTCAGGATTTTAAGAGTGTATAGGTTAGTTTTGCTTCACTTTCCTGCTATATTGCAAATATATTCATGTTTACTATATTCTGTACAACACTGGTTAATTAGTGATAGGATAGTAGACAATATTTTGGCTGGTTATCTTGAGCTCATCTCTTGGGTACATTAAGTACTTTTGTGTGTTTCTTTTGGCTGGCTATCCCTGGAGATGGAGATGGCGAGAGACGGGATGGTGGTTCTGTGCTTTTTAGTACAAAGTTTTTTAAATACAGTGCAATATTTTTAAAATTTAGGCCTGGTCTACTCTACAGAGTTAGGTTGACGCCAGGCAGACCTAACTATGTAAGTACACCTCTACCCCAATATAACGCAGTCGTGGGGAGCCAAAAATCCCTACCGCGTTATAGGTGAAATGCCGTTATATCAGGGTAGTGGTGGCAGGGCTGCAGCGGTGATTTAAAGGGCCCAGGGCTCCCCGCAGCAGCTGGAGCTCTGGACCCTTTAAAACGCCGCTGGAGTCCCACTGCTACTGCACTATATGCAAACCAGTGTTATATCGGGTCGCATTATAGCAGGGTAGAGGTGTATCTACACTAAAAGTTCGCTTTCGCCAATGTAACTGCCTTGCTATGCTGACTTAATAACGCCATGTTTACAGGAGGCATAAAGTCAGTGTAGACACCTTTCTGCTTATATCAACTGTTACTGGCTGTCGGAAGCCACCCCACAATGCCCCATGCTGACAGTGCAATCAGTATAAGTGCTCTTGATGAGAACACACACTGCTGACACAATGAACAAAGTGTAGACACGCACAAGCAATGTAATTACTGCATAGACTGTATGCGATGTAAGTTAAGTCGTCTTAGTTTTGCAGTGTAGACCTGCCCTTATTGTGTCTGACTAAATTCATAGGGCTGTCTTACGGCTCTGAGCCAAGGCCTTCCCTTGAGTAGTGGAGGAGATGCACTGCTTTGACAGGGACCCCAGAGGCATTACACCTGCAGAATAGAAGTGTAATCATTATGTCTTGAGGGATAAGCTTAGGGACAGCATTAGCTATGACTATTCTAGAACTCTGGAGTGGGTCTGCAGCTGTACACTGGCTTCTTCTGGGAGGTACATTGGATGTGTATGGGATAATGTGCATGCCCCACTAAAGCCAATACCTTATATACCATCTTTCTGCAGGGCAGGTTCTGTAACCTTGAAAATACAATAGTGCCATTTAAAATAATGAAGTCTTAGTTTGAAAAAGTATTTGTTTAAAAACTATTAAACTATGACAAACATTTGCAGGATGAGGGCAGAGTGCATAGGGGGATATTTAAGTCCAACCCCCCACCTGTTGAACTTTGGGACTTACGTAGCGCTTTAACTCCATTGCCACAACGCTGAAAGAGATGTGTAATTTAAACCCCTGTTTTACAGATGTGGAAACTGAAAATTTTGACTCTAACCTCCATGTGTTTCAGACTTGAATGTATAGAGTTAGCCACCCAAAAAAGTGGCCTGACTTTCAGATGTGGCTTCTTTCTGAGCTTTTAACTTTTGTTACTTTTGCCTGATGGCATCCTAGTCTCCTAATATTTCACAAAGGGTGCTTCTTTAATACGCAAAGTTGGATTTCTCGTATGACACATCTGGTTGGAACGCCTGTCAGCAGCAGGAAGTGAAATGACTTGGTCAGGGACTGCAGTATTCACCATCCCTTAGCTGATCTCAGTGCTAGAATTCATTGGTTAGCCAACTAATATTGATCAGTCTTGAATTAACATTGTTTAGATGTTGAACTACCCTTTGTTTGAGTGCAGTGATTATTGTTGTGACTTTCTATGAAATGTATAGTAGAGGCTGAGTATTTGGCACATTAGATGTTATGAAAAACATTTAGACTAGGATGTTTGCCAATTCCCTTAATCTGTCTGGAACAGTCATTTGTTTTAATAAACCACCTTGGGAGATTGCTATCCTGGCCAGTGCCCTAGGTACAGTGACCCACTCCTCTGACAGTTCCAACTGCATAGGGTAGAAGTGGCAACTAGCTGCCTGCCATGGGAATAGGCAGCCAGCAAAATACAGAGGACAGGTCTGCTGAGCGGCAAGGAGATGAATGGCCTTCCCCCAAGTAAAAGCTGAAAGGTCACCCCTCGGAGACAGCAAAAGAAAACAAGCCATGGGGACAAGGAGATGGTGGGAGGTTTTATGGAGGCTCAAGTGAGAGAAAGGGTCAAGAATGAATCCATGGGGAAATGCTTAGAACAGACAAAAGAAGGAGGCCCAACTCTCCTCCCCTACACTCTTGGATGATTCTTTCCAATAAGCTAAGTATCTGGGAGGCACTGGCTGGTTTAATGTACGTTCTGGGAATTGTAGGTGGCTGTAGTTTTTTGGGTTAGTTTGGTTTTTTTTGTGCATGTATGGGGGATTCCACCTTTCTAATAGGAAAACATCCCAAAATTCACCAGGCTGCAGATACAGTCTTCTGGCAACTAGGAGGAAGGCCCCAGAAACTTGGCAACAATTTTGCAATTTAAATATTATATATTGGCCCATGTCCAGTCTCATGAAAAATCCTGAACACCTTAAAATTAGTGCCTGTCTAGGAAAAAGTTTCCTGTTCAAACCTGGCAGTGCTTCTCGGCAGCTACAGGGTTACTGCTACAAAACTGGTCTACAGCTAAATGTACATCAAAATGTACCCCAGTAACCTCATTTTTATAGCTTCAGATATATTGCCTTTAAAGTACTGTGTACATCTAACAACACTTTAAAAAAAATAATTGTGGGTGTTCGGTCAGCTTCCAGGCCTGCCTTTCGATTTCACTGCAGTTTCGTCACATAACTTTGATTAACTTGACATATGCTAAGGTTGTGGGAAAACTGATTTTTTTGTAGAATCATACAACCATAGGGTTAGAAGGGACCGCAAGTGTCATCTTGTCTAACCCTCTGCCAAGATACAGGATTTGCTGTGAGTATAGTTTTGCTATTGTCTAGTTAAATGCAGGTCCTTTAATTTTTCCTTTGCCCTGTAAACAGAGCGAAATTCCAATTCAGTATTTTACAATGCTATAAATTTAATAGTAAGTGCAAGTCCAACCTTGCATCATTTTTTTCTCTCTCATGCAAAATGTGGTGTGTGTTGTACTATTGTAATTTAAATCTACATTGAGTCAAAGTATGGAATGGAATAAATTTTGAGATTTCTCATACCCAAGGAACATTTTTTTAGCTGGAACAAATTTGACATGTTTCTTGAAGCTAAATATAATTCTCTTTTTATTTAACTGTTTTTAGATTGGGCAGTCTGCAGTTTATCTCATCAGTCCTGACACGAAAAAAGTAGCACTTGAGAAAAGTTTCAAGGAAATATCCTTTTGCTCTCAGGTAAAGTGCATTAATTTTTATGGTGGTTCTGCCATTCATGAATACTCATTGATTCTCCCCTCCCCATTCGTTCCAAGTGGATCCCCACATGTCATGGGTGAGTAGACCCCTTGGCAGTCTGTAATTTTGTAAGGCCTTCATTTCTTGTTTAATGTTTAGCCTTGTAATGTCTGAGATCAAGATTCTCTTCTCTGTGCAATAAAAAAAATAAGTGGACTGAATATCCTGTCAAGTTCTGCTTTCAGATTCCAGAAGACATGATTCACTGTTGTGCAGGTTCAGCGTTCCCTTGGCTGTATGTGTGTTGTGCAGTGCGTTATCAATCACTGAAATAGACTTCGTAAACAGTACTTTAGAGTTAATTGAACACTCTTCATAAATAACAGTCAAACTCAGGTTCCTTTTACTTTGTAGACCATACAGATATATACAGTTATTGCACTCAGCTCATAGTAAGGGGTTACTGAGATACACTACCCCAGTAGGAGCTTGTGAAGGCAGATGCTATGCCTCTAGGGTTACAGAGAGAAGATGAGGTTGTTTACTGTAATGCCGTGATCCCCAAACTTTT
Organism: Gopherus flavomarginatus; assembly: GCF_025201925.1. NCBI lineage: Eukaryota > Metazoa > Chordata > Testudines > Testudinidae > Gopherus > Gopherus flavomarginatus. The sequence continues at coordinate 242,324,350 of NC_066619.1, read as the reverse complement.
GGGGATCGTGCTGCCCCTTACTCCAGTCCGAGCACCTCCGAGACCAGTAGTGGGTGTGGCTCTGGGGGTGGGGAGGTGTGTGGACAGGGGAAGGGGGGCCAGGCTGGGGCCACCGCCAGGGCGGGGGTCTGGGCTGAGGCTGGGGGTGGAGGCCAGAGCAGAGCCACAGCCGGGCTGTAGTGGGGGCTGACAGCTGGGCCCATGGCCAGGTGTGGCTCTCCCCTAGCCTTGGCCTGGGGCCAGGAACAGAGCCGAGGCTTGGTATGGGGCCAGGCACGGGACTGGGAACTGGGGATGCAGCTGAGGCAAGACCAAAGCACAGCTAGGGCGGGGAGGGGCTGGGTGGCGCTCCCTCCCCATCCCCTATAGAGGCTGGCCTGAGCCCTGCCACACCCCCTTTGTTCTTCCATGCCCCCCTTGGGGGGTTGCACCCCACAGTTGGGGACCTCTGCTGTAGTTCAACTGATTCCACCTCTGTATAGAATTAGCTTTACTGGCCATCACAGAAGAGCACATGACTGTGGCCCTGCCTCTTTTGAGGAGACTAGTGTGAATTCAGAGAAGACTTTGCACTCAGAGCACATTTGATACTATATGTTTGTACTGTGACAGAGTCTAGGAGCCCAGTCATGGAGCAGGACCCCATTGCACTAGGCACTGTACATACACAGAACAAAAAGACGGTCTCTGCCCCAAATAGCTTACAATCTGAATACCAGACAAGAGGGGACCGGTGGAATAAAGAAACAGACAGGTTCACAAAGAAATAATGAGATAACACTGGTCAGCATGATTGACAGTGGTATCAGCAGTGCTTAATTTGTGCAGGGCTGAGCCACGGCACCTCTACCTTGGCAGTTCATAGTCCTGGCACATCAGTGCTTGCAGCACCAGTTATGAAAGTTAAAAAATTGCTTGAGCCCTGGCACCTCTTTCATTAGAAATTAAGCACCGGATATCAGCACAGCAGCTGCCTGACCGGTGTCAAAACTTTTTGCAGGCATCACAGCAAAGGGGCGTTTTAAGGAGACACTTGAAGGAGGACAGTGAGGTAGTTTTGTGTAGGTTTACAAGAACTCCCATGTGTGAAGGGCAGCAGGGGAGGAGAAATCCAAAGGTGTTTGTTTTAAAATTTCACAAATGAGTGACTCAGGCTGGCATCATTGGCAGGGGAGAGGCAAGACCTCTCAACCGTGTTTGAGAGATGGAGGGTGGAGTGGGGATAGGCCCTGAAGGGCTTTGAAAGTGAAGACAAATAGTTAATTCATTATGATGGAGAAAGAGAGCGAGTGAAGAGATGCAAAAAGAGGGTGAGATGGTTTAAAGTGACAAATGAGGAAAATGGCTACCATTGTCCCTGGGCCAGGGTGGGCATGCAAAAGGGGGCCCCTTGTGCCCTCTCCTCTATTTTCCTTGCATACCTGTTAGGAGTATGTGCACTAATTGTAAAAATAATAGTGTTAATGTAACTAACTGACACTATGTTGATTAAAAAGCCATTAAAGAAAGCTTCCCTGATCACAGGAGAACCTGAACCCTGACCTTCCCTCAGGCTACTTTTTCGGCCAGAATCCTGAGTCATTAGATAGACTTCAAGGTCATTAAACTCTGGCTCTCTCAGACCAGCAGAGGAAGTAAATTCCTGACTTCAGGGTCCCCTCGGGCCTGAAGAATGCTTTACTGGGTAGGTGGTTTGTCAGGTAGGGATACTGGACATATACAGTTTCTCTTCATCTCACTAGGAGAAGGGAGGGAGCAGATAACTCCACTCTCACATCCATGTGTGGCCAGCCACAGAGCAGTATCCCAGTTTCCTTGGAGCCATAGGCGTAGTTTGACTTCTGTATTTGGGGGAGTACCTCCAGTCAGGCCAATGGGGCTGTGCATAGGGTGGAGATGGCAAATTCCACTCCTGCCCGAGGCTTGCAGTTTGGGAAGACAACACCTGACGTGCCTTCCCCCCACAAACTATGCTAATGCTTGGAGCCTGTTGGCACCGACTCCTGACTGTGCTGTTAGTGCTGGGACATGGCTGCCACTATGATACAAGGCAGGAAGGTAAGGTTGCCTGTCTCAGTTGCTCTGCTCTGCCTGCTGTGTTCTTGTTCTTAGAAGCAATTGGGATATTGAAACAAACACATGCTTTCAAAGTGGAATCCTGATTACTTTAATACTCTGCCTTGCTCGCATGTATTATTAGTCTTGTGAGTGTGGCAGAGTTTTTAGTGATGCAAGACTCCTACTAATCCAGCCCTGATCCAGCCAAGCACGTAAGCCTGTGTTTAACCTTGAAGTCCCCTTAAATTCATGGGAATACATGGGTGCTTAAACTAAGCAGATGCTTTGTGCTCTGTTGGTTAGGTGATGAGAGGCCTGGGAGGTCTTACGTTTCACTGCCCTTACCACTCAAAACCAAAGATATAGGGTGACTGCATTTGTGGGTATGATTAAGGTGAAGTTGTGAATTTGTTAGTGGATTGCTCTGCAGAATGGTTGGCATGTTAATAGTGTTACAGCCCATGTTAGTGAGCTGATGTATGTTCGGAGAGCTTTAAGAAAACAAGCTGGGATATGTTCTAGCTCAGGGCCGGGCAAACTTTTTGGCCTGAGGACTGCATTGGGTTTCATAAATTGTATGGAGGGATGGTTAGGGGAGGGGGTCGTGGTCCGACCTTCACCTCCTCTTACCCACCCCCCTAAGACTCCTGCCCCATCCAAACCCCCTGTTCCCTGATGGCTCCTCTGGGACCTTTGCCTCATCCACACACCCCTGCTCTCTGTCCCCGACTGCCCCTGGATACCCATAACCCCATCCAGCCCCTCCTCTCATTCCTGACCGCCTCCCTGGTACCCCTGCCCCATCCAACCATCCCTTCTCCCTGTCCCCTGACTGCCCTTGAAACCCCTGCCCCTGACTGCCCCCTGCTGCCCCATCCAACCCCCCCTCCTTCCTGACTGCCCCCCTGGACTTCTGCTCCCATTCAATGCCCTGTTTTCCACCCCCCCCGATGACCATCCACATCCCCGCCCCCTGACCACCACCCCAAACTCCCCTGCCCTCTATCCAACCCCCACCCCACTACATTCTGCCCCCTTACCGCGCTGCCTGGAGCACCGGTGGCTGGCGACACTACAACCGCACCACCAGGCTTAAGCTGGGCAATGCTGCTGCCGCCACCATCACCATGCAGGGGTCAGGCCGTGCTCTGCAGCTGCGCTGCCCCAGGAGCTCACAGCCCTGCTGCCCAGAGCATTGTGCCAGCTGTGGAGTGAGCGAGCTGAGGCTGCAGGGGAGGGGAGACAGCGGGGGAGACCAGGAGCTCGGGGGCCGGGCAGAACGGTCCCGTGGGCCGTAGTTTGCCCATCCCTGTTCTAGCTACTTGGTGAAGGGACACATGCTGTGCTTGCTGCATTAGTCAGCAATTCTTTTTGAAAAACTAAGGCATTTTTTAAAGTGTTTGTAATGAAGTGAAGGACACTACTTACTGAAGGAGGACTGCTGGTGCCACCTTAGCATGTTTCTGAAGTTTGTTTCTCTGTAAAGATGGAGATTAAATAGTGTTCCTTCTTTACACCAGAAAATTATTATACACCTCTACCGCGTTATAGGTGAAACTGTGTTATATCGAACTTGCTTTGATCCGCTGGAGTGCACAGCTCCGCCCGCCCAGAGCACTACTTTACCGCGTTGTATCCAAATTTGTGTTATATTGGGTCGCGTTATATTGAGGTATATTGAAAATGACTTGTGGTATTGTTCCATCTGAAGCATGGTTAGGGATATGTCTGCTAAAATAATTCTGAAAGTGTCAGGAGAGACCTGCTCCAACAGTCCATCAAGAAATGGAACTGATTCTCTTTTAAAATAAATAAACAAGATGTGTGCCATAACCATAAAATAGGCTTTAAGACCAATCTAGAAACTGAAGAGTACTGTGGCCTCTGAATCCAACAGTCTTCGCTATAAACTGTCTACCCAAACTTGAAGATAATAACATAGGAACATAGGAGTCCCTATATCACTGTTTTTTGTAGTTCATCAAGTTCAGAAAACTGCTTCCAGGAGCAGAAAAATACTTGATTCTTCTGAGAGACTTGTCTGTGGAGGGGAGGAGAGGGTTATAAAGGATTCCTTCGTGCCTGCTGTAGGTAATCTACTCATGCTTTAACATATTCCAAAGAATACGGACTAATTCCAAAGCAAATCCTATTAAGCAGATTATTCAGAATCAATATAGAATTTCCATTTTCCCAGATCTAAGAACTCACTCTGACTCATGAAGAGATTTTACAAGAATAAAATTTCATGAAGTGTGCAACATTCTGAGTAACCAACAGAAGAATTTTATGAGTTTCATCTTGATCTTGCTAATGCTGGTATACAGTGGGAGTAAACCCTCTTGAAGTCAGTGGAGTTGCAAACATATATAAGGGAGGTCAAAATCAAGCCTTATATTTTGTGGCACACACATTTTCTGGAACTGACATTCAGATATTGTAACAATGGGCTCTGCAGTATACACCATAAGAGAGCTATACTGGGCATTTACAGGAAATTAGAATTTAAGAACCTGAGGCTTCTAGATCATTTAATTATCTTTCTAATTAATATCTTCTGTTGAAATATTAATGCCAAATGTTTGCCTTTGTCATAATACTTTTTCCAAGTAATATGAGTATGCAACCATCATATTATGAGAAGTTGGATATCTGCATGTATATTAAGTTATTTTTCTTTATTCAGTTGGCGCTTGATGGAAGGTTATTAATATTTATAGCAAGGAGATTGTGCTGTTCACATTGCTTTAGGATGACTGGCCTTGCTCTGCTACATATACCTGCTCTTGTTTTTGGTACTCCTGGCCAATATGTGTCCAAAAAATATTCATGTTTTATGATTTTGGGATCCTCATGATACGGTGACAATCTTGAGTATTTGACATTGATAGGGAATACCAGAGAAATGTCTTGTTTGCTAATATCCAGATTAGTTATAACTGACTGAAACTCACGTTTTTCTTGTGAATCTGCTCCTGGTTGGTTTAACAAATTAAATTCCTCTTTTCTACCATCCTTAATGGAAGGTTCACTTTAACATGCAAAACCCACTTGTGGCATGAGGCCTACATGAAACTGACCAACTAATAACGGATAGGTAGAGATACAGATAAATTTGTATTTATGAAATAAATTGCACAAAATGTGATTATATTTCTCTCTTGCAGCCTTTGTACACTACTTATCAGAAGCTCTGATCTTGCAAAGTCTTTTGCGCATGCTGAATTTTATAGCTGCGCTGAATTCAGCTGAACTATTCAAATCGAGTAAAGTTAAGCACAGAAATAAATCTTTACAGTATTGGCGCCGTCACATTGTGGGTACTGCCAGAATAATTTAATATAGGTTTTGTTTCTGATTCTTGGGCCTGATTCTGCAACCTTTCCTCTTTCTGAGGTATATGTACTGAAAATAGTAGTACAATTGAGTAGTAAGTACTATTGAATTTGAGGAAGAGTCACTAAATAAAGTCCCTAGAGTGGATGCAATGCCTTTGGAGGAGTTTTAACATTTACTGCTATACATTGGAGATCAAACTTAATCTGGTCTCGTCATGTGGTCATGCGCTTGTCTGTCCATGCAGGTTCTTCTCCAACAGATCCATTACAGTTTGTTACATTTGTAAATAAGTATTTATGATTTAAATATATTTAAAAGATCCTTTAGTGGGCTAGATGATTTTTATATGGATGGAATGAGATATTTGGTTTACTATGGTGCTGTAATGCTGTTGGACATCTGTCTAATGTGTTGGTGTGATAATTACACGTATGAAATCAACTTGTAAACATGACTGATTCTTTTGTTACTACTTCTTTTGTGCCAGGGTATTAGACATGTGGATCACTTTGGGTTCATCTGTAGAGAGTCTTCAGGAAACGGTGGCTGCTACTTTGTCTGCTACGTGTTTCAGTGCACAGATGAAGCCCTGGTAAGAGATGCTAATTAAAGGCCTGATATCATAAGGTGCTAAGTTTTTGTTGTTGTTTGCTCTTAATTTCCATTGCGTTTATAAAAATTTGATTGTTCTTAAGATAGAAAACTGTTGAGAAACTGAATTTTTGTTGAAGGCAGAGGTTAGAATATATATCATATTCAAAATAAATATAACCTCCTACACATCATATCTGGAGTGGTTAGAGGCCATGGAGCACTTCATATTTCACCAAGCATTAAGTCAAGTTGTATATCATGGAGTTTTGTTTGTTTGTTTGTTTGTTTGTTTTTAAAAGTAGAACTCCCATTAAAATGAATGGAGAGGTTTGATTACATTCAGTAGGTATATCAGTTTTGAAAGCCAAACCCACAGTCAGAATGTCAGTATCTCAGGGGATGCTCTGCTCATTATCCTAACATAATCCCAAAACAATGAAGGTATCCTTTTTAAAGACTTTGTTGGGTTGAAAACAACACCAATTTAGTGCAGCAGAAGTCACTTTTAATTCATAAGTCTTGATTTCCTCTCTTGTTTTCGTTAGGTTGATGAAATCATGATGACTTTGAAACAGGCTTTCACTGTAGCTGCTGTGCAACAAACCTCCAAAGCTCAGCTCCAACTTTGTGAGGGATGCCCTATGCAATGCCTGCATAAACTCTGTGAAAAGATTGAAGGTAAGTATTAAGCAATATTGACAATGAAACCTCTTGAAAATGTATTCTTTCTAACTTACTTACCAGAGCAATATTTTTATGTGTGAACATTGATCTAAAGGAGTACACAGTTTTTAAACCCAGGACTGTATTAACTTTGGACACTTGAAGCCTGGTCAATTAATTAAGAAATAACTTCAATACAGTATAAGATCAGAATACTAGTGTCAAGAGTGATCAAATAAAAGCTAAATTGATTCATACTGTGTATTTACTTAATTTTTAAAAAGAAATAAAAGTTAAATATAATTGCATTGAAAATTACTTGGTTCTTGAATTTATAAACAATAAAAGAATTGGAAATAATTTTTGAACTAACTTTTAAGGAATATTCTGCCCTAGCTGAGAACTGCATGTCCTGTCAATGAACTGAGTCAGACAGAGGTGGTGGTGTTCTGCTATCAAACATGATCTCAAACGGTGGATCCTTTTAATGTGTTTGACCTGTACTTCTGGTAGAAAACAAAGTAATTGCAGCTTACATCTATCCTACAGAAAGTGGCAAAGACATGAGGTCAGGAACATTTTGCATTTCAGCAAGTTTCACAGCTAAGAATTTAGCCATTTAAGGCAGGGCTGGGGTGAATGAGGGACAGCAGCAGCTGTCAGATCAATGAAAAGCCACAATATCTTGTTGGACCAAGACATATCTGGTACTAATCTGTAGGAACAGGAGAATTTCCAGAACTACACTACCCTGTACTCTTTTTTGGCCTTCAGCTAGCTATGACTCTGAGAGCACTAAAAGGACAGTTGAGTCTGATTGAATATTATTGTTCACCTCCAGCTTGATGGGGAAGTATATACACCCGACAGTCAGATGCTTAACAAGTACAGAAACCTGTTGGTGCTTAAAAAAAAAAAAAAAATCTAGAAAAGGAATTTGATCAAGGATGAGAAAAAGAAGCGCTACTGAGAGCCACAGGATTGTATGCTTTTAAATATCAGTAAACGAATTCAGCAAAAGAAAAAAGCTGGAGAATACAGTATTTCATGTATCTTGGCAAAACTCTTGAAGAGGCAAATTATAAAGCGAGGCATATAAATGAGAAAATAGTTAATAGCAAATATATTTAAAAAAACCCAAACTCCCAAAACCTATACTGCATAAAACCTCAATAAGGAGTCTGTTGATAAGCCACAGCAGAATCTAGGTTCATTCTGTGTTACATGTTCATGCAATCTTCTAGGTCAGCTAAGAAGCCTAATCCTGCACTTTATTCCAGCAAAACTCCTTGTTGCAAAAGATTTCATTTCCTCATTTCATGTGTACTACAGCACCCATCTGCTAAAGCTAATGCAGATAACTCTTTAAATAGCAATGATTAGACCTCTTATTTAAACTTCTGTGCATATCATATGATTAGTGTATTGTACCAGTTTAAAGCTTGCTTATTATAATACTTGTTCATTTTTTCTTGGTTCATCACTTATTAGGACTACATCCTTCTAAAACTAAACTAGAACTCCAGAAGCATCTAACAACACTAAATAACCAGGAGCAGGCTGCTCTTTTTGAGCAGGTTCAGGTAATGTGTGTTTTTTGTTTGCGTGTTTTTGTTTCTAAATTAAAAGTTATATTGATACGGTCTTCATTTACAATCTGTGTCCAGCATGAAAGCTTTTATTTTCCTGAGAATTGTTCTTCAGCTTCTTACAGTATTCAGTGACAATCTGGAAATCTCCATTTGTTTTAAATTCTGTGTCATTCACTATTGTTTCTAGGGCTGATCAGATCTTCAGACTAAACTGTTTTTCTGATGGAAAACTGGATTTTTGACTAATGAAATTTTTACAGAAAGTATCTGTAGAGAATTTTACTTTTCATGAAAAAAACAAGTGCCAGAACATTCAGTTTGGAGATGTGAAACACTGTTTTGATACTTATGATCAAAACAAAACGTTTTTATGTTCCTGAATTGATACTTCATTTCAGCTTGGTTTGATATTCAACCTGAATCTAAATTAGGGCTGTCAAGCGATTAAAAAAATTAATAGTGATTAATAGCACAATTAATCACATTGTTAAACAGTAATAGAATATCATTTATTTAAATATTTGTGGATGTTTTCTACATTTTCAAATATATTAATTTCAGTTACAACACAGAATACAAAGTGTACAGTTTCAGAGTTTTCATCCATATCAGGAAAAACAATGAGGAGTCCTTGTGGCACCTTAGAGACTAATAAATTTATCTGGGCATAAGCTTTCATGGGCTAGAGTCTACTTCATCAGATGAATGAAGAGAAAAATACAGGAGCAGGTATAAATACATGAAAGGATGGGGGTTGCTTTACCAAGTGTAAGGTCAGTGTAGCGAGATAAATCAGTTAACAGCAGGATACCAAGGGAGGAAAAATAACTTTTGAAGTGGTAAGAGCGTGGCCCATTACAGACAGTTGACAAGAAGGTGTGAGTAACAGTAGGGAGAAATTAGTAATGGGGAAATTAAGTTTAGGTTTTGTAATGACCCAACCACTCCCAGTCTTTATTCAGTCCTAACCTGCAGGTATCCAGTTTGCAAATTAATTCCAGTTCTGCAGCTTCACTTTGGAGTCTGTTTTTGAAGATTTTGTTGAAGAATTGCCACTTTGAGGTCTGTTATTGAGTGACCAGAGAGATGGAAGTGTTGTTCTACTGGTTTTTGAATGTTATGGTTCCTGATGTTAGATTTGTGTCCATTTATTCTTTTGCGTAGAGACTGTCCAGTTTGGCCAATGTACATGGGAGAGGGGCATTGGCTGGCACGTGATGGCATATGTCACATTGGTAGATGTGTAGGTGAATGAGCCCCGGATGTAGATGTATGTGATGTAGTTAAATCCTATTATAGTGTCCTTGAATAGATATGTGGGCAGAGTACAGCGCTCACTTTATATTTATTTTTTATTACAAATACTTGCACTATAAAAAAAAAAGAAATAGTATTTTTCAGTTCACCTAATACAAATACTGTAGTGCAATCTCTTTATCATGAAAGTTAAACTTACAAATGTAGAATTATGTAAAAAAAAAAAAAAAAAAAGTTCAAAAATAAAACAATGTAAAACTTTAGAGTCTACAAGTCCACTCAGTCCTACTTCTTGTTCACCCAGTCACTCAAACAAGTTTGCTTACAATTTGAAGGTGATAATGCTGCCCACTTCTTGTTTACAATATCACCTGAAAGTGAGCACAGGCATTTGCATTGATACTGTAGCCGGCGTTTCTGTAACCTAAGCTTGTCTTACTGCATTGAGGTCCCTAAAACATATCTGTTGAAGATTATTTTTATTTTATTGTAAGGCTGTAGAAATAATCCACTGGATAAAACATAACAAAAAAATCTGTCGTCTCTTTGCACTTTTGTAATACAAATTTTGGTGGTCTGGGATTTTAGATGCAATGTGTCCTTAAGGTTCAATATGTTTTCCTGATTTCCATTTTTGAGATAATTATCTTTCTAAAAATATTTACTGTAACCAGAGTTGCTCCCAGTCACATTTGATATTTGCTCATCATATATCACATACATTATATGTGTAATTGTGAGAACTATGTGAATTTAAAAAGCTTCAGCTTTGTGATATGTACTACAGTAGTTACCATTTTACAAATATTTTCTCTTCTAATAATCCTAGAGTCTAGGTGGAAATCTGAATAAGCAGAGAGAAATATTTTAATCTGGTCTTCCCTCTGATGTTCCTTAATAATAGATTGTATCTGGTTTAGGACCAGTGTATTAATGCATTCTAAACTCTCTTGTGGTTATAACTGAGTATCTCTATAACCAAAACAACATTTAGCTAAATTGGCAGGTATACTTGCAATTAATTAATGTTATTAACTGTAATGATTTTTTCTAAATGTTCTGAATATTTTTGTGCAAAATATAACAGTTGCATTGGGTATGTATTTCTAATTTAAACTACTTCAAAACTTTAGGATTAAAAGCTAATAGCAGGATTTAAAATGTAAGTTTAATTTTTGAAGTACCTGCCATGTTCTGCTGAGGTGCTTGTTACAAATATGAAGTTTTATATAATGAAAATTGGATCCATAGTAAAGTGGTCAGATAACTGAGAGAGAAATATTACATATGCACTACAGAGGTAAAACTATAATTTTATTTTGGAATCATATTGATAAATGATATTTATATCAAGAATTGTTCTAGCTATGACAATGTTATGCTTTCTAAAATATTCTTCAAATGACTTTCAGCAGATGATATCTGCTGTTAGTCACAGCACTGTGTGGTATTTGTGAAATATCATCAAAATATTAATCTGGCTATGTTGCTGCATTGCTTGAACCACTGGTGTCCTCTAGTGGAATTATACAGCAGCATCAATTAGATTAAACTGTTCAGTGTGGATTAACTACATACTTGACATCACAAAAGTTAAAATAGAGGGGAATAATTTTAAAGCTACTATATGAATGCAGCTCTTAATTTCTTTTTTAAAAAACAGACACACGAAAAAATAAGACCAAGAAATGATAAGAAAGAGAATGAGTTGATTATCTCTATTCTAAGAAACATGTATGAGGAAAAACAGAAGGATCATGTTCACGTTGGGGAAGCAAAGCAGGTATGTGAGCCTTCATTTAAAAAAAAAAAAGTCTCTTTCCTTTCCTACTGTCTTCTCAATGGTAAATTTCCATCTTTGTATTTAATGTAAAATTAATACTGAACTGAAAGCCCACTTTGCTCTTTCCTGGTGGGATATTTATTATTTAACATGTTTATTACAGTAGGACCTAAGAGCCAACCAAGAGTGGGGTCCCATTGGGCCAGGCACTGTGCAAACATAGTACAAAGACAGGCCTCTCCCCAAAGGGCTTACAATCTAAATAAACCAGACAGACACAGGGTTTGGGGGAAGGGGTAGAACACAGAAGCAGAGTGAACAGTGGGTTGGCAGCAAATGTCATTTTAGTCCCATGACTTTTTGGGAGGTGAGTTTACTTAGGAGGGGATATTCTAAATGGAAAGAAAGTGAAGTGGAGGGGGGCAGGGCAGAGAAAGCCAGGGGAAGGAGGGGCAGGTGTTCGGTGAAGGTGAAGTAGAATCGCTGAGGGAGGGAGAGCTGGAGGGTTGAAGCAACAGCCACTCAGCAGTGGGCAGAGAAAGTCCGGTCAGAATATACTTGTATCCCATGTGCTAATAGCAAGGGAGGAAAGGATATCAACCCTTATGTTTGGGGCATAAGAAAACCACTAGTGGCACTGTCTGCTATGGAGTCTCTTGCACCTTCCTCTGAAGTATCTGGTACTGGCTGGCACCAGTCTAGCTGGACCACTGGTCTTTGCAGTTAGTCTGTTCTTATCTTCTCAATACAGTGGATATAGAAAACATTCATATGAAAATACTACATTCTGTCACAGTTACTAATTACAGCTGAAGCCTATGTGTGTAATTTCAAAAAGACTCAGCTCTCATTTTCTGGCTCCCTGTCAGTCTCAGTTGAGTTCCATGATGAATCAGGCCCACTGGAATTTATCCCGAGGAAGGACTACTGGGCTTGCCCGGTAATATGGGGGATAGTTCTTTGTTTGTGTGGAAATATCATTGAGGCTGATGCAAACAGAGGTTATTGTTAAACATTGCTGCAGAACTGACAGAGGAGACAGTGTTCTTCACTTGAGAAAGGAAGGACAAAACTACTGTTCAGTCTTTAAGGCTTTGTCTACACTAGCACTTTTGTCAATCAGGGATGTGAAAACAACACCCCCCAACTGAGAAAAGTTGTACTGACAAAAGCACCGGTGTGGACAGTGCTGTGTCGGCAGGAGACACTTTCCTCCTGACGTAGCTACTGCCGCTCATTAGGAGTGGTTTAATTATGCTGACAGAAGACCTCTTTCCTGCCAGCATAGAGCGGCTGCACAGGAGATCTTGCAGCTGTGCCGCTCTAAGATCCGTAGTGTAGACATAGCCAAAAAATCTGAAGCAGCTGGGAAGTAACCAACCTTACATGCAATATGGCTAGAAAAGAATGTGGGCAGATTGCCCTTCAAATGCATGTATTGTGACCAGGTATCTCCCCCGTCTTGCCAGATTTAGCACTTCCCCCTCTGGTGGTGGCAAGGCCTGAGGTAAATCAGCCCCACACTGGACAGTGGTTGTCTTTCCTCTCTGTGTTTACTTGTCAGTATTTTCAGTGTAAGACTCGGGGCAGGCCCAAGGTGGGTCTCCTCCACCAAGCAAAAGGAAAAAAAATTGCAGACAGATTTCCCTGCCCCCTCGCTGCTGCGGTGTGTGTGTTGTCATGTTATTGGCCCCGGGGTGTCCATCCTTCCCCTAAACAGACACTTAGGTTTAGTTATTTGCCCTATGGGGAGGAAAGCAGCCTCTCACCCTGGAGAAGCCTATCTCCCTACTGCCATTAGCCTTGCAGCAGCTTGTCTCTTCTCCCTCTCTCTCACCAGAGGAGGGGTTTAAAAAGAGACTAGTGATTTTGAATGTCTCAGTTTTGGGGGTGCCCAACTTGAAATATCTTAAAGGGGCCAGATTTTATAGAAAAGACTGAGCATCACCCTTCTGAAAACCAGTCCCCTTTAAGGTGACTCAGTCTGGGCACCCCAAAACTGAGGTACCCAAAACCAGTAGTCACTTTTGAAAATCTTGGTCAACATTTCTTTCAGTATCTACCAATAGCAGGAAATGTACTGTAATGCCTGCTCCAGGCAGTCTCCTCCTGCTGGCTAGGTACACAGTGAACACACCGGGGGGGATTCCAGATTCATTGAAGTCCCTATATGCAGTGGCTTCAAACTCTGCTCCCTCTAAGTATTCAGACTTAAAGCATGAAGTAATTGGAGAGGCATCACCCACTTTTTTGTGACTAGCTCTGTGTTTAATCTCTTATCCTTTTATTGCTTATTGGTTAATTATTAGCACTGCTGAGAAAGCAGGAAGAAAGCTTCACATTCTTGTTTTCTGACTTTCTTTATTTGTCAACTCTCCAGTCATTTACGTGTCTGAGCAGATATGTGTGGACTTAGAAAGAGCAGTGTGGGCTGAGGTAGGACAGGAAGAAATAGTGTTTGGGGTTTTTTGTTAGCAGATGTGAAATATTTTCATTTGGGATTAGTGCCAATTATTTTTATCAAATAGTTTCAGATTCAAAACAGTTGGAAAGTGGGTGTTTAAGGAGGAAGGTAATATCTTAATATAAAAACTGTGTGATTTTAATGCTGCTGAGACATGCTGTAGTCTGTTTTTTTCAGCCCCTGAAGCCAAAAAATAATAATCAGACGCTTGTAAAGATGCCAAAGTTCTAGTAGCAAACTTGATTTGCCTCTCACCCAACCATTCTTCTTAGTAGAAAATGTCATATCTACTTTGATCTTTTATCTTCAGAGCTGTGGAACATCTCTCAAAGATGAATAACCCAAACACCCTGAATTTTTTTGCATTCTCTCCTGCATTGCTACTCACACTTGCTTTCTGGGTGAGGAATCCTACTCAAGTTCTCTGTTAAATTGGAAGAATTTAAATTTAAACAGCTGCAAGAGATTTCATAGAACATTAATATGTTTTGAACCAAAAAGTCTTTTCGAAATAAGTATTTTTCACCAGAAAACTGCAAGGTCTTTTTGACTAAATGGCTTGCTATGTATGGTTGAGGAGAGTTGAGTTAGAGGGAAAAGATTGAATTCTTTGTTTGGGGGATTGGAAATAGGATGTAGCATCATTTTGTTGGAACTGTCAACAGACTGGGTTGGTAATGACCAGAACTTACTGCTGCCTGAGAGCTGTCCACTTTTCCATGTGATATCAACTGGTCTAATGCATTCACATCTCTGATACTGTTACCACTGTGTATATCTGGCAGTAATGTTGACAGCTCAGGAGAAAAGTTCAAGATTTAATGGACACAGAGAATTACTCTTTGGTCCATATAGTTGAGAAGACTAGGTTAGGTTTGAGGCACAACATTTATCCCTCCATTCCCACTTCTGTGCTTCTATACCCGTTCTGTGTTCAGTTTCCAGAGCTGTCCGACTTTCACAAGCACTAAAATTGAGCTTAAACTTTTAACTAAAAAAAAAAAAAAATCAGCTGTGAGTTGACTGTCATCCATAATATGGAAGTGTTCCTAGTGGTACTATATATAGGCATGAGTTAAATATTGCATGTCTTCCTGAACCTCAGTGCACCCTGTGTTCAAAGGATTGGAGTTGGGGGAGTGGTGTACGTTCTTGCAGCTAACTCACTCAAAGTCCTAGGAGACAATTGCCATGAAAAATAAAATAAATAAATTGGTCAAGTCTAATCTGAGGTGTTAAAATAAATAATTCCCCATGATACCCTGAATCTATTCCTCATGTACTTACAGATGATATAATTGTGCTCTGTCATTGAGGTAAACATGTGAAGAGACATATTTTTGTTATGAAATACAATATTCCTGGTGCTCAGTATACTTCACTTAACAAATAAATGTCATTTGCAAAAGAGATTCATAGATCTAGTAGTAGGTTAACTCAATAAGCTTCGGGCTGTTATGTCAGTAGAAACACAGTGCATAAGAGGATTCAGAGCTTAGTATAGCTTTGGTTTAGAAGAGCTTGGAAATGTGCTACTAAGATGTCAAAAATCTTTCAGTGAGTTTTTGTTCTGTACAACCCTGTATTTTACACCTGCTTTCTTAAACATTATAGGCTTCACAGCCTTGTGGAGAGACTACTGGAAATGAGATGCCAAGCAGTGCTCCCAGGTTCAGACTAGATATGCTGAAGAGCAAAGCTAAACGATCACTAACAGAATCATTAGAAAGTATCTTGTCACGGGTAGGTATCGTCATTTGTATTGACTTTTTTTGAGTGATAGAGACACAATCTACATCTACTTTTGTTTTCTTCAAGGGAAAATTGTTGAACAATTATTTAAGAGAGTCCTAGAAATACGTAAGTGAACCTGGCCTTTGTAATGAAAATCATACCTTTCTAAGACTGAAGAAAAGAACAAATTAGTGGATAAAGAAGCAGAAAATATTATTTTTATGTGGGCTTTTCAAAAACATCACAAGAGGCTATAAAGGAAGCTAAGCAGTTATGACATTAGCAGTAAAATTCTCCCATGGATTTAGAAACTGGTTAAGAGAAATAGAAAAATCTGTTCAATTTTTAACATAAGGATATGAATAGTGGGCTGACCAAGGACCCTTAATAAGGCAGATTTTAAAAATAATATTTATTAATGACATAGGAGAGGGGAAGTGAATAATGTGGTGGCAAAAATCTGTAGATACCACAGAATTATTTGTAAATCAGGCCTAGAGAATTTTAGGAGGAACTTCAGAAGGAGCTTACAGAGATAGTTATTTGGGCAATATGATGGAGGATAAAATTCAGTGTAAATAAGTGGCAGGTGATAAACATTGGAAGGAACTCTTTGAACCTTTACACACTGATGGTCTCTCAATTACCTGTAAACACACTGGACAAAGATCCAGATATCCTGGTCAGATGGCGGGCAATATTTGCTCAATACACCTCAGCGGTTAAAAAAAACAAATAAGATATCAGGTTTTATTAGGATAAGAATGGAGAAAAATACTGAAAAGATTATAATGCCACCACTTAAACCTGTGGAATCCCTTCTCTCTAGATACTGTTATTTTGGTCTCTAAAAGGATATAACACAAACTAGAAAATGTCCAGGAAATGGTCTGACAAGAATGATTAGGGGCTTGCAAAGATTTCTATGTGAAGTGAGATTGAACATTCAAGGCCGTTTAGTTTAGAGAGGTGATGAATAAAAGTTGACAGGATAAATTTTACAAAACAATGAATGGTAGAGAAGATTTATCAGGGAGTGCCATTTATCCTTTCTCATAATACAAGGGCAAGGAGACATTTAGTTAAATTAAGGGCAGGTCTACTCTAGAGATGTTTTGCCAATTTAGCTATCCCTGTATACTGCACTGCCAAAGTACTCCTAGCATGGATGCAGTTCATATTAGCAAAATTGCACTTTTACCAGCGTAGCTTATTACAGCTACCCACCCTGAAGCAAACTAAGCTCTCCCAGCAAAATCACAGTTTTGCCAGGACAACTGTGTCTACACTGGACATTTTTGCTTACAAATCACACTTCTCTGACCAACATAGCTATCCCAGCAAAAGTTTATCATATAGACTGGCCTAGGATGATAAAAGAAATGTGCCCTTACACAACATATGATAACATCTGAAGAGCTCTGCCGTAAAACCCTCTTGTGGACATTGCTATATTTGGTGTAAAAGTGCCTGACTGGCATAAGCTGTATTGGTACAAGTTGTGGACGGCTCTATTGCACCAATATGATAATGGAGTGGAAAGTGCACTTATAAAATTTGTAGATGACCCTGAGCAGGGAGGGGTTGCAGGCACTTTGGAGGACAGGTTTAGAATTCAAAGTGACCTTGACAAATTGGTGAATTGGTCTGAATTCAGCAAGATGAAACTCAGTAAAAGTCCGAAGTACTGCACTGTGGAATGAAAAATTAAATGCACAACTACAAAAGGGGGAATAACTGGCTAAGTGATGGTACTGTTCAAAATTATCTGGGGGTTATAGTGGATCACAAATTGAATGTGTGTCAACAATGTGATGCAGTTGCAAAAAAGACTAACATTATTTAGGGGTTTATTAATGGGAAAGTCATATGTAAGACAAGGGAAGCAATTGTCCCACTCTACTTGGCACTGGTGAGACCTCAACTGGAGTGCTGTGTCCAGTTCTGGATGCTACATGTTAGGAAATGTGTGGACAAATTGGACAGAGTCCAGAGGAGAGCGACAAAAATGATAAAGGGTTTAGAAAACCTGACCTGCGAGGAAAGATTAAAAAAAAACTGGGAATGTTTAGTCTTGAGAAAAGATGACCGAGGGGGGGACCTGATAACCATCTTCAAATATGTTAAGAGCCATTATAAAGAGGACAGTGATCAATTGTTCTCCATGTCCAGAAGGTAGGACAAGAAATAATAGCTTAATCTGCAGCAAGGGAGATTTAAGTTAGATAATAGGGAAAACTTTCAAACTATCAGGGTAGTTAAGCTCTGAAATAGGCTTCCAAAGCAGATTGTGGAATCCCTTTTGTTGGAGGTTTTTAAGAACAGGTTGGACAAACACCTGTTAGGGTTGGTCTAGGTTTACTTGGTTCACCACCAGCTCAGGTGTATCTCAGTCCCCTGAGCAATGGTATGATCATAAACCACATCCTTGGATATGAGACTACCACCCCTCACTGGAACCTCAATGGGCTATCATTAAACAATAACAACCCATACTCAATGGGTTCCACCAGGGCCAGCTCCAGCTTTTTTACAGTCCCAAGCAGCGAAGCGGGGGCAGGGGGGAAGATAAAGCCAGTCGGCAGCACTTCGGCGGCAGCTCAATCATGTCACTCCATTCTTCGGCGGCAATTCGGCAGTGGGTTCTTCACTGCCACCGAAGACTAGGATGTTCCTCCCCTTTCCAGTGGCTGCCCCAGGCACCTGCTTCCTTCACTGGTGCCTGGAGCCACCCCTGGGTTCCACATCCTGAAAGAAATCTTTTCCAAATCCTCTCTTCATGCCTTCAAACAATGCCCCCTCCAACCTTGTCAAGTTTGGTCCTGCTTTAGTGCAGGGTACTGGACTTGATGTCTTCTTGAGGTCCCTTCCAGCCCCGCATTTCTATGATTCTGTGAATATAACTGCATCTACAGTAGGGCTTTTATTGGCATAGCTATGTCAGTAAAAAAAAATCACACCTCTGATCAATATAATTATATTGATAAACCCTAAGCATAGACAGTCCTGAGGCAAAAAGGTTAGTAAGATTCAGAAAAAGAATATTAATTATTCATGGTAATGATGATGTCAACAATTACTTTATTGCAGCTGGAATAACATTTCATACAGGACTTTAACCTTTATGCTTCAGAACATAAGCCAACTATTAGCTGCCTGTGGTCAAGAGCATGTTTGCTCCGTAGACATACAGCTGAATAGCTGTCCATTATTAGGTTTCTATGCATTCCTCTGGGTAACCTAATAGGGCTGGAGTCCAAGAGATTGTACCAAACTCTGTGGATTTTCACTCTGATCTAGAGACATGCAAATCAGTATAACAGAGGTGATGTTTGTTGGGAAAGTCTACATGAGTCCAATGTGCTGATGTAGTCTTCAGTCCTCTGTACTAGTCAGTTCCTTCCATCTTTGCATTATCATGGAGTTAGCCTAATATGAAAATTCATTTTATGGTCTGAGGGAGGTGCTGTAATCATATTTGTAATTCAGTCTCAAGCACATGATTATTCAAACCCTTTCCACATATATATTTTGTAGGATATGATGTTGCCAACCGCAGTCCTGGCTGAAAAAAAATTAATAATTTGACCTGCATGAGTGTATTAATTGCTAGGGTCCTTAAAATATTTGTGGCCTTCCTGAAGGAAGCACCTGTTTCTTGTGGAGAGACAAGTTATTCTTAGGCATTTCAGGAAATTTAATTTGATACTGGCAGAATCAGTGATTTAACAGTTCCAGCAAGGATGTTCTGTTGGAATGCAATTTTTTGAGTTCTAATTCTGATTGCTTAATATACTTTATTTCTAAAGGGTAGTAAAGCCAGAGGTTCACTAGAAAGTTCTGGAAGTTTGGATTTGGACAGCTCCTTATCCAGTACATTAAGCAGCACAAGTAAAGTAAGTAATCACTATAATGATTGAATAAATTGAGAATCTTCCGATAACTTTTTTTGTAAAATTGGCTACAATCACGTGATGTGTAGGTGTAATCAGTCTATTTTAATATCTTATATTTGTTATTTTGTTAATGTCTTATATTTATTATTTTTTCATGAATTCATGAATAAAAAATCCAGTTGATTGTGTGGGAAGAAAAACAGAACACCAGACATGAAAAATGTAGCTGTATGAATAATAAGATACAATTTGGTGCTAAGAATGTGGGGTTTTTTTCTACCAAGGTTTGCCCTGGTCTTGCATTCTGGCCCAGAGGGCAGATCCTTAGTGCCATGCAGAGCCACATAGAAGTCAATGGTGCTTTGCCCATGATATCAGCTTGCAACATCAAGGCCTGAATTCTGCCTTCCGCTCACCCCATTCCTGCAGGCAACTTAAGAAATGTGGGCAACCTACTCAGGTGTGCACTCCACATTAAAATGCATCTAAAACCCCTGAGCAATGATATGGTCATAAACCACATCCTTGGATATGAGACTACCACCCCACACTGGAACCCCTATGGGCTGTCATTAAACAATAACAACCCATACTCAATGTGTTCCGCATCCTGAAAGAAATCTTTTCCAAACCCTCTCTTCATGCCTTCAAACAACGTCCCTTCCATCCTTGTCAAGCTAATCGTCAGAAACAAGCTCCCCACTGACTAGGACCCACCAACTCAAAGAAGCACCAGTCCCTGCCATAACAGCAGATGCAAAACCTGTGGACATATTTCCACTGCTACAATGATCAATACTCCCCACAACACATCTTTTAAGATCCATGAGTCCTACACATTGCTATCACAGTTTGCGGTGTACCTCATCCAGTGCATTAAATGCCCTGATAATCACTATGTGGGTGAAACCAGATAATTACTAATGGCAAGTCTGTAAGAGCAATGGCAAGTACTTTTCGGCTGGCATAGTTAATCCACTTCCTTGAGAAGCTCTCCCACTGAAATAGTGCTGTCTACGTTGGGAGGTTAGGTTGGTATAACTGCATCGCTCATGGGGGGTATGAATTTTTCACACCCCTGAGCAACATAGTTATATTGATACAGGTCTGTAATGAAGACCAGACCTAAGCTCTTGAATGAACTCACACAGAAAAATCATAAAAGACAAAAACACTGTATCACACTTAGGCGATCATTTTCATAAAACAAACACTCCACATCTCATCTTTCAGTCCTTCTCCTTAAAGGAAACCTGCACAACACCTCAAAAATATTAGCCTGGGAGCTTAAATTCATACCTTTGCTAGACACTAAAAATCATCATCTAAATAAAGACAGTGGATTTATGGTTTATTACAACAATTTGAAACCCTCTAAGCCCCCCACCCCCTTTTTTTGTCCTCTGACTGCAGGGGTGTTAATGTGCCACTTCACATTGAATGATCTCTCATAATGTGCTTATTACTTGTGCTAAACAATCTGCTCTAACTTGTTTAGCTGTGACACTCAGAGACTATGTCTGCACCGCACTTACATCAGTAAGTCTGTCAGCGATGTGAAAAAAAACACCTCTCTGACTGACAAAAGTTTTACCAAAGTGCCGGAGTGAACAGTGCTTTGCCCGCCAACAGAGCTGCCGCTCTTCTTGGGGGGTGATTTTATTTTGTCGGCAGGAGACCTCTCTCCTGCCGACAAAGAGCAGCTACCCTGCGTATCTTACAGCGACACAGCTGCCTCTGTAAGATGTGCAGTGTAGACATAGCCTAAGTACCTTTCCCAGACCTGAAGAAGATCTCTGTGTACCTCGAAATCTTCTCTCTTTCACCGACTGAAGTTGGTCCAATGAAAGATATTACCTCTCACCTTGTCTCTCTAATAAAGAAACAGCAATTTTGAGTTAACATGTTGAGAGATCATAATGGAATTTCTTATCCTGGCAGCTTCTCCAAGAGATATCACTATCTCTTTTTCAGAAATTTTAGGCATTTAGATAATTTATAATCTCTTTCCTGGTGCTCAGAAAATATGGAGTTAGTGGGCCCAATTTGGGCAATTATTCATTTTCTGAGATTGCAACAATGAACATAAATGAGGTGTCAGCTTCAGGACTGTTGATTCCAATGTGGTGATT
Source organism: Gopherus flavomarginatus (assembly GCF_025201925.1). Classification (NCBI taxonomy): domain Eukaryota; kingdom Metazoa; phylum Chordata; order Testudines; family Testudinidae; genus Gopherus; species Gopherus flavomarginatus. The sequence goes on along the minus strand of NC_066619.1, from coordinate 242,302,838 downwards.
AGTTAACACCACTGAAAGTAAATGCAACTTTTTGGATTTCAGTGGGAGTCGTACATTCACAAGGACTATAGAATTAAACTTCTAAATGTAAAGAATTTATGTATTGATGGTATGGTTTGAGATTCTAGTAAAATAAGTTAAATGTGAAGCAGAGAGGAAGGATGGTCTTGTGGTATGGCTACTGACAAGTCAGGAGACCTAAGGTCAGTTGTTGGTTCTGCCATAAGCTTCCTATGTGACTTTGAATAAGTCCTGACTTGAGTGGGTGACAGTTCCACTCCTAGTGTGCCTATGCCTCAGTTCTCCCTTACAGGTTTGTTGTGAAGATAAATTCATTATTTGTGAGGAGCTCATATACAATGGGCATAGGGTCAATATGAGTACCTAGATAGACTCATGCATCTGCATTTGTAATCTTGAGTGATTTTTTTTTAAAGAAAAAGATCCAATAAAAAGTTCAGTTTTATGTTAAATCTTCAATGTAAATGGATTCTGTGTAGTCCGAAATGCTTTCATGACAATGACATATCATATATTCATTTGCCCCTTTCTTGTCTCAGGTTTTCCTCTTCAGGTGTTGAGGATAACTACTATTCAGCCTTTTCCCCTTCTGTAAAGCATAAATATAATAGCATGTGTCTGCCTTGCTGATTAGTAATGAAACATTAGAGGTTAGGCCGTTGTGTGAGATACCATGGCCTAAATGTTCAAACTATAGTGTCTAAAGTTAGCTATCTAAATAAGAGTTGTCTGACGTGGAGAATTGTTGAGCTTTCACCAGCATGTTGGGAGATACAGGTTCTCAACTGTGTTTGAAAATCTTAGCCACTCTTATTTGGGTGCCTGAGTTTAGGCAGGAAAGCTTGTAAACGTTGGACTGTGTTTGTTTTCAGGAAATGTTCAGCTGGGATTAAAAGTAGTCTTCTTTAGAAATAAATGTCTTTGTAGCAGGAAGGAGATTTGTTTATTGTGTCAAAAATAGGCCTGGGATAGAGAACCTCACATTATTATTTATAAATCACATTTTACATGGGTAAATATTTTTATATTGCTAGGAACCATCTTTGTGTGAAAAAGAAGGCCCACTTCCAGAGACTCCTGCCAAGACCAATGAATCTGTGGGAGATCTCTCCAGTGACCTAGTTAGTCACCCCATCGAGCAGCCTGATAAATTACCTCAGCAAGGCTTTCGCCGGCGAGCAAACACATTGAGTCACTTGCCTATTGAATACCAGGAATCTTTGGAACCAGTTGAAACATCACCATCTATTCCACAAAGGAAACTTATGAGGTATCATTCAGTGAGCACAGAGACTCCTCACAAGCGAAAGTAAGACTCATTTTAAAAGCAGGATATTGTTTGATAGATTTTGAGGCAAATTATGGGATGTTCATTGCAGATCAGGTATGTTCATTTAGCAAAAGAGAAACATAATGCTTAGCGTTAGAGCAGTGTGTCATCCCCTTAAAACATGTTATATTTAAGAGCATCTTCTCTGCTCATTTTGTATTGTTCAAGGAGAGAGACAAAATATGAAACTTTCAATTCCACAGTAAGTGTCAGAAAGCAGTTTTACTACACAAGCATGATATAAGTGGATGATGAGAGGTTAGTTTACCTGTGCAACCAATGTGAAATAGTTCTTGCTGGGTGTATCTGAAAGCAGTCTAAATAATATCTGGTTCTTGTGATGCCTCTCTATTTCATATTTATGAAGAGGAATCCTGTTTAAAAAAAAAGGATAAAATTGTCTAATCGGTGTCAGAGAACAGACTCCTGTCCAGTTTTAACCAGCCAGTGCAATAAAAGCAATTCTTGATTAAGCTGCAAAGTTTCACTGACAAAAATAAAATTTTAATAGTCTTCTTCAGATGTCCTCCTTTAAGGACTTGCTTTTACACCCGTTAAATCTCACTAAGCTTTATAGGACTTCCCCTCCACCGCCCCTCTCCTTCCCTCTCTCTCTGGCTTTTTCCAGTTACTGTGGAAACATTCTTGTCTGTAGACTTCTGTTTCTCTGGCAGAACTGCTAGTTTACACAAGCTAGACAGTAGTAAATCTGTCTCTGTGCTGGCTCACTTTTCCTGCAGAAGGCAGAGTGGTAAAGGTAAATGCTTGAGATAGATGATAACAGTGAAAAAAGAGAATTTTGTTATTTAAAAGGAAACATAACCCAAGTTGCCTTTTTGTCCCTTCTTTGAACCTTTCTGTTCTTTAAATGCTAAATGGCTTTTGTGGTGCAATTTAGCACTTGTTGGTTTAACTTTACAAGTGCCTCCTTAAAACTTTCTACTTGCTTCTGCTTTCTCAGTTCATTCCTATTTTACTGTGGGACTATAGCTAAAAGTTGAATATATGTTTAATTTCCTTTGCCATTCCTGTTTTGGTCCCATCCTAGGACGTCAGTGGGAGCAGCAGAGAGCACTTAATCCTCAAAGGATTGGGCTCTTAGTGGTATACTCCAGCAAGCTAATAAAAGCAAGAAGTACACAGTGTTGGGAAAATGGAGCTCTCAGAAAAATTTGTAGGATAAAATTTTCAAAAGTACCCAAGGGATTTAGGCCAAATCCCAATAGCTTTCAATGAGATTTAGATTCCTAAATTACTTAGATTCCTTTGAAAAATCTTACCCCTGGTTTACAGGTAGTTTCCACAGTACATGTAGACACCATCCTGCAAGATGCTGAGCATTTTGGCCCCAATCCGGTGAAGCACTGGAACATGTGTATAAATTTGGGCATGTGATTAAGTACCCTGCTGAATCAGGGCCTATAAGCAAACACTTCTGTACTTTGCTGGATTAGGTTACAGTGCTCTGGGCCTTGCAGATAGAGCTGTAAATCAGAAATTTATGTAATTGTTATCTAGCAGTAGTAGGACATTTTAAAATGAGGCTAGATAAGCAATCGCATTTCATTTTACTCTGTTTCTGAGATTTGTTCTCTCTCTCTTTCTTACCTCATCCCCCCCACATGGCTGGAATCTCACTGTTCAGTTTGAGCACATCTGTTGGCAAGTCTGAAAGCTGTTCTGGTCAGTCTTCAGCTCCCTCTCCTCTAGCTCGTCTTAATCCCTCGGCCTCTTCACTCACTTTTTTAAAATATCTAAAGCATAATTCAAGCAGAGAACAATGTGCGCATGTTGCACAAAAGAGGTGAGATAGCAGCTGTATATAGTTTGGGGAGTGTTTGTTCTACTGTACCATAAACACACAACACTGCATTACACTCACTCACTATCTGCACAGTGACTGAGTAATAATAATAAATAAATAATAAAATCCTACCAGAGAGGATGTGTTTACATGAGGGGAAAATAAACTCCTCTCCTAATGCTTTGTAGCACTGCATTTTAGCATAGGGTACTTGATCTAATTTTTCATTTTGACTGAATGAAATTACTTCAGGTGCTCTCACACACAGCTGATATGTTGGGGTCGGTTGCTCTTGTGATGAATCAGAAAGCAGCCCTGGTTAAACTGTGCCTGAAACTTAGATGCCAAGGCCTCTCACACCTCTCTGTTTCTCCAGAATTTTTCAGTTTCACTCTCTGCCTTGTTCAAAGTAACACTGATACTGGTCCCTGCTCCTTGTGATTGAAAAGGGGAGAGGGAGAAAGTGACTTGCTAAGTGTTGGAAATTTGACCAGGTGAAAAGGGTAATAAAAGTCTCCCTTGTGGAGAGTCGTTCAGCACCATAGAATATCAGGTTGGAAGAGAGGTCATTTAGTCCAACCCTCAGCTCCATGCAGTACCAATCGCTGACTAAATCCCCAAATGGCCCCCTCAAGGACTGAACTCACATCCCTGGTTTAGCTGGCCAATGCTCAAGTCACTGAGCTATTCCTCCCGCATCAGCAAATGATAGTTTGATATTCTTGCCCTTATAGCCAAAGCATTTGTGGAGAGAAAAATTACAGACAGGGCTACTCATTCCACCTTATGGCCAGAAGACCAGCTGCTCCCTAAAACTAGAGATGGGTGAAAATTTTTGGATGAATAATTTATTCACCAAAAACACAATTTTAAGCAACCTGAAACTGTTTGTGACTCTGATGTGAATTCACCAAATAGTTTCAGTCAAAACATTTTTTCTTTTAGGCCTAGGCGCCATTCACGAAACAGAAAGAGGTGGGGAAGAGGTGTCGCCGTGGCCTCCCTTATAACATTTATCACAGTGGCTAGTGTCCACACTTGGAATGTGGGAGACCAGGGTTCAATTCCCCCTTTTGCCGGTCGTGGAAAATAGATTTGTTCTTGTGTTTTCCAACGTTGCAGAAGAGCATCCTAGCCATTGGATTATGGGATATTCTGTTGTGGGGGATCTCAATCTCATGCTGAATCTGTCCCACTGTGTATAAATAATTTGTCATTGGAGCAGGGCCATGAACTTGAGTCTCCTACCTCCCCAGTGAGTGTTCTAACCACCAGGCTACAGAATAATTCTTTCTAGTTCATTGGCTATTCAAGTGTTTTTAATACAAAGTGGAACAGCTTCAACAAGAGAGACTTACAGAGACCCAAACAGAATAACTCACCCCAAGTAGTGTATTTTGGTGTGATTTCTTAGTTCTTAGCAATGTTACCTTTTAGTTACCACACATCAGATGACTTTATCAGCTTCCATTCCAGACAGAAATTGTCATTAACTCAGCTGCTCTTGTTAAACCACTACCCATTAATGTTCCTCTGAATGCCGTAGGAGCTTCGTGTAAAGGTAGTTTAGGAGACAAACGTTGGGAACAAGAGTTGTATTTGCTGAAATGCTTCTAGTGAGATTTAATTGGTGCTTCTGCCTGTCACACAAGAGTAACAAACCCAAACAATCAGATGCTGAAAATTCTATTGTTGTGTGAAAGTTACTATGTTAGTAGGCACTTTTGCATAGTCAGCTTATTCAGTTGCTGCCCTCCCTCCCCGTACCAGTTACAGAAGTGTCAACTCTTTTTCCACCTCCACCCCTCCAAAAACGTGGGACACTGGAACATGTGCCTACCAATTTTAGCAGCTGTTTGGCTATAGAATAGCCATGAATTCTTATAGGATTAAATAAATATGGTTGAAACATGGGTGATGAATCCTTGAGCATAGCAGACAATTAATTTATTAAAGTATATTAATACTGGAACAGTTAGGTGACCCAAATATGATTTCAGAGTAGAACTTGTTACACAATTTTAGTTTTTACTTTATTTTCCTTTGTATTCGTGCCTGAAAGTATTTTTGTTTTGAAGCTTGCACTGTGTATTTTTTTTTTATTCTGCATATTTACACTTCCTCATTCTAAACTGCACTTTTCCCAACTGCACTCTCAGCACCTTCGTCCGTATTGCCCTACGGAAAAAGCTTCATTCTTCCTCCTCTGTGCCAAATTTCTTAAAATTTCTGGCTCCTGTAGATGAAAATAACACCTCTGACTTTAGGAGCGCAAAAAGGTAGGGTTCTGTCTTTAAGCCTGGAGGTAAAACTGTATCATTCAAAGGATTCTTTGTTTTAATTTTGAGAGCACTTTATGCATTTGTAGAAATTAATAATTTATCATTCACTTGCATAATAGATGAAGTAAGTTAAATGAGGATGCCATCAAAGGTCGAGAGGTTACCATGGTTTCTGTTCTATAAGGACTATGGATCTGCTGTCCATTTCTGAACCCAGATGTTGTGATAATGCAACTTAAATTCCCACTGTCTGACTACTTCTACCCAAAGGGGCACATCCATATTACCAGTTCACCATTAAGAAAATACAGGGTACATCCCACACTACATCAATGTTCTCAGGCTGGAATGAGCCTATTGAAATGATTCCTGGCCTAGAAAATCAGTTACTACCATTGCTCTTTGAAACTTATTTGTCCCCTTCAGCGTTCAACACAAATTCCCACAACACTCTCAATCCATGGTAGTTGAAAAGAAAAATAAAGAATGATTTGAGTTCCTAGAAGAGGTAACATTAGGATTTTTAAATGGACAGATATTGTTGTTCATTATTTAATTCTGAATTTTAACAAAACACTCTTTGTGAAACCTATCAGTTAGACCAAAGGAATAGAAGGCTGGATTTTTGAGTACTATTTTTAGCTCTGTGACTGATTTCTATAGCATGACTTGAAGAAAGTCACTTAATCTCTATGTTACTTAGTTTATGTATATGAAAAAGGAGTATGATATGCATCTAATTCACAAGGAGTTGAGAGTTTTAACTGATATTAATAGAGCTCCTTGAGATCCGCTAATTAAAGGGATTAGAGAAATGAAAAGTGCTGTTAACAAATAATGTAAAGGTTTGTTAGTGTGTATACGCACTATTTTCTGTATGTACACCTGCTACACATTGTGTGTATTTAGGTATGATCACAAAATAAATTGTAAAATGTTGACAATAAGTTCATTAAATCTTGGAAAGCAAACTCTGCACAAAGCCATATCCCCAATCACTAACTTGAGTGATACATATGACCTTGTGCAGGCCTGCAGCAATGGGGTGAATTTCACCCATTTAACCCAGGGAGGCTGACCTAGCATGTGTGAGGGACACAGCCTTCCTTCCTTGATAGCTTTGTTTTTTATGTCCACTGAAACCTAACACTTCAGTGTCATTGGATGACTCTTGTGTCTGTCATAACTTATTCATAAGCCATTCTGTACTCTGTAATTTTAGTGACTATGAGTCTAAACAAAGCCAGCTGGATGTTGGCAATGACACCCCTATAAGGACTCGCCGGCATTCATGGAGACAACAGATTTTCCTTCGAGTGGCAACTCCACAGAAAGGATGTGATTCTCCCAGCCGACATGATGGTAAGATCCATATCTGGCTGCACATAAATAGCCCTAAATGACCGCTGAAGTACTAATCTCCGGTACTTATGTTTGCTAAGTAGGGTGGTGACAATTTAAACAGCTTGAGGAGAACTACCTGTATTAATTTTTGGTTGCTATTTAATCAGCTGCCAGGTGGCTCATTTCCATTGTCAGTTTCCCATCCTCTTTTGTGTCATAGCATGGCTTACTCAGCTATGGAGCTTTTATTTTTCAACTCTAGGTTATATCTACAATAATATCTGCGACTGCATTACACCAGCTAGCTAAAGAAAAGTCGGGGCAGAGGATGGGGCATACTGTGTTATACCTATTTCCTTTAATTAATTCTGTGAAAATAATTGTTTTCTCAGTGATGCCTTTTAGTACAGAGTGTGGATCACTATGTATCATCAAAGAAACTACAGTATCTCTATGTATTGGTGTATTGGCCAAGGAACTGAGCTCTCAAAGGCAAAATTCACATCTACCCGGTGCAAAGGGATGTAACATTTCTGATCACAGTGGAGTTGCATCTGCTTAAAACTGGTCTGAATTTAGCTCTAACTATGTACCCTCAGTCCATAACATTTGCCTTCTTTAAACTTCATCTTAAATAGTGACTTTTTATCTCCGTCCTCTTAATTTCTTCCTTAATTCCTTTAAAGAATCTGAACTGATTGTGGATGGACTTTTAAAAAAAAATAGAGCAGGGGTCAGCAATCGCTGGCACTCGGCTCGCCAGACTAAGCACCCTGGCGGGCCGGGCCAGTTTGTTTACCTGCTGTGTCGGCAGGTTTGGCGGACCGTGGCTCCCACTGGCCGCGGTTTGCCATCCCAGGCCAATGGGGGCGGCAGGAAGCAGCGAGGGGTGTGCTGGCCGCAGCTTCCCGCCAGCCCCATTGGCCTGGGACGGTGAACTGCGGCCAGTGGGAGCCGCAATCAGCTGAACCTGCCAACACAGCAGGTAAACAAACTGGCCCAGTCCGCCAGGGTGCTTACCCTGGGGAGCTGTGTGCCAGAGATTGCCGACTCCTGAAATAGAATATGATTGTGGGAAGGGCTGAAAATAAAAAACACTCTCCCACAGAGTAGCTAGTGAATGTTTGCCTACCTCTAATTAGGTGATGTTCATTGCTGTGAATTTCTTAAACCATTTTTAGAAATCTTACAGGGAGTTTCCATAAGGCACACCAAGTACAATGAAAAGGGAGTCTTGTCCCACAAGGCTTTTATTATTTTGGACTAAAAATTGGACAAGCAAAAATGAAACTGAAGACCATTGCCCATAGATTTACTGTATGGTTTTTCTCTAAAGCATCACCTCAAAGCTCACTACTTTCAGTTCCAAGTGCAAAGCACAATTCTTCAACCTGGTCTTATGAAGCACTAGGTTTTTATTACAGAACAAACAAAGACAAATCCTTATACCTTTTTCCCTGCTGGAAAGAGCAGAGGAATGGGGAAGTCACAGCACATGACAGATACTAGTCTTAATTCATCGCTCACAAGTGCTCAGATACTATGGTGAGAGCACAGTATAAGAACCTGAATAGAACAGGGATATAGAGTGCTGCTTAACTGAGCTATGCAGTGAATCTGCTAAGTTTTGCAAGTTTGACGTCCTTGACAGAAATAGTCTTACACGTGACTTCAAAGTTTCTCTTTTTAAAAAAGAAATACCACCTAGATTGCCTGTTCTGGCTCTTCCTCTGGGGCTTGACTGTGCACTGCAGCAGCAAGATACTGTCTTAAAAATCTACAGCTGGATAAACATTGTAGCTGCAGAAATAAGGGAAGCTAAGATGTGAGCAGTAAGTATTAATTAGGGAAACTATTTACATGATTTGGTCACTTTCCCCCCTTTTCTGTGTAAATATATGTAAATTTCTTTCTCTTCCCTCATGTGTATACCTATTTATAAATAGAAACCAGAGTGTTAAGCTCATTCACTATAGCTTACTATTCATTTTTTCTACTTTGAGTTTCTTACTAATGTAAGATATTTACCTTTTGTGCATCTCTCACTCCCATGAGAGTCCACTCCATGATGGACAGTTAAGTCTAACTTAGTATATGCACAACTGCTCTACTTTATCTTGACTTCTTTTAAAATAACTTGTTAACTTCAGCAGCAGACAAATTGGTTGAAATATAATAAAGAGCAGAATTATAAGATACAAAGATAAACATGATATGTTGAGAAAGAGTCAACATGGCTTTGGTAAGGGGAAGTCATGCCTCACCAATCTGTTAGAATTCTTTGAGGATCTCAACAAGCATATGGACAAGGATGATCCAATTGATAGAGTGTACTTGGATTTTCAGAAAGCCTTTGAAAAGGGCAAACACCAAAGGTTCTTACGTAAAGTAAGCAGTACTCCTGGGGAAATTCTGCTCCGCTGTACAATGCAGAATTTTGCAGAAATATTAATGTTTTTTGCACAGAATTTCCTTTCCCACACAGAAACGGACTGCAGTGCTGCTGGTTGCCACTAGGGGTCAGCTGGCTTTGGGAGGGAGTGGGTTAGTGTCTGGGCTGGGAAGAGAGCCGCGGCTGCATTCTGGGAGGGAGGAGAGCTCGTGTCTAGGCAGGGGAGGCCACGGCTGAGTTCTGGGAGGGAAGGGAGTTGGTGTCTGGGGTGCGGGGGGAAGGGCCCCACAGGTAGGCTCATGGGGGAAGGAGGTTCGGGTGTATTGGCTGCGGGGGGCCCTCTGAGTGGACTCCGAGGGAGGAGTTGTTGGTGGCTGCCCCCCGGCTGGGCTCTGGGGTTGGGATGGGTGCAGAGAAACAGGAACTGGGTTGATCATAGGTGTTTCTTTAACACTCTAGTCCTGAGGGAATTCTTGTGTGTGTCTGTGTTGTTAGAGACATACTTGCTGACAGGTGTTTTGAAATAGAGTGACCAGACAGCAAATGTGAAAAATCAGGACAGGGAGTGGTAGGTAATAGGAGCCAATATAAGAAAAAGACCCAAAAACTGGGACTGTCCCTATAAAATCGGGACATCTGGTCACCCTAGTTTTGAAATAAATTACCAAAATAATTGAAATTGGTGTGATTATGTAGTATTATTTTGACAAATAAAATTTGCAGAATTTTATAATATAGTGTGCAAAATTTTTAAATTTTTGGTGCAGAATTTTTAATTTTTGGTGAAGAATTCCCCAGGAGTAAAGCAGTCATTGGATAAGAGGGAAGGTCCCCTCATGAATCAGTAATTCGGTACAAGATAGAGAATAAAGATTAGGAGTAATGGACAGTTTTCACAGTGGAGAGAGGTAAATAGTGGTGTCCCAAAGGATCTGTACTGGCTCCTATGCTGTTCAACATATTCAGAAATCATCTGGAAAAAAGGGTAAACAGCTGGGTGGCAAAGTTGGCAGACAATAACAAATTACTCAAGATAGTTAAGTCCAACACTGACTGCGAAGAGTTACAAAGGGATCTCACAAAACTAGATGACTGGGCAATGAAATGACAGATGAAATTCAGTGTTGATAAATGCAGAATAATGCACATTGGAAAACATAATCCCAACTCTGCATACAAAATGAGGGGTATAAATTAGCTTTTACCACTCAAGAAAGAGATCTTGGAGTCCTTGTGGATAGCTCTCTGAAAACATCTGCTCAACGTGCAGCTGCAGTCAAAAAAAGTTAACAGAATGTTAGGAACCATCAGGAAAGGGATAGCTAATAAGACAGAAAATATCATAATGCCACTATATAAATGCATAGGACACCCCCATGTTGAATACTATGTGCAGTTCTGGTCACCCCAGCTCTAAAAAAGATATATTAGAATTGGAAAAAGTACAGGGAAGAGCAATAACAATGATTAGGGGTATTAAATTGCTTCCAAATGAGGAGAGATTAAAAAAGCCTGGGACTCTTCAGTTTAGAAAAGAGACAACTAAGAAGGGGACCCAATAGAAGTGTATAAAATCATGAATGATATGGAAAAAGTGAATAAGGAAGTGTCATTTATCACTTCGCATAATACAAGAACCAGGAGTCACCCAATGAAATTAATAGGTAGCTGAAAACAAAGAAAAGGATGTATTTCTCCACACAGCACACAACGCACTGTGGAACTTGTTGCCAGGAGATGTTGCAAAGGCCAAAAGTATAACTGGGTTTAAAAAAGAAATTAGATAAGTTCATTTGAGGATAGGTCCATAAATGGCTGTTAGCCAAGATGGCCAGGGCCACAACCCCATGCTCTGGTGTCCCTAAACGTCTGACTGCCAGGAGCTGGGACTGGATGATGGGGTAGATCACTCGATAATTGCCCTGTTCTGTTCATTCCCTCTGAATGGCGCCAGTGACTTGTCAGAAGACAGGATACTGGGCTTGATGGACCATTGGTCCAACCCACTATGGCCATTCTTACGTTCTTATATTTTGCACAATTCCTACCTAGATAGTTTTCATGCAGTAATGGGGTAGTAAACTTTCATGCTTCAGGCTGTAAATTGATTGCCGCAATTCTGTGACAATGCACTTCATAGGGGTTGTGGCCAACAGAAAGGTAGTGTAGCTGGAATGCTTCTGCACTCTAGGAATAGTTAATTGCCTGAACAGCCTCATAATCTGGGGTAGTGAAAAAGACAAGCTTGCCCAGACCTGAGAATCAGGTCAGTAGAATTTCAAAAGGATGAAACCAACCATCTTCTATAAAAATTACTCTTAAACATATAGTGTGTAAAAGGTGGTTGTCCTTCCTATAGACATTCTAAATCAGCCTGAAGAACTGAATAGAGCACGTTATACTTGCTGTGTACCAGCCATATGTTGTTTTTAAAAAATATTATGGAAAAGACCGAGTTCTCTATTAAACTTCATAGGATAAATGGAGTGTGGGTGTAAATGTCACAAACCATGGAACCTTTCAAGCTTTACATCTCTAGATCAAAAAATAAAAATAGGCAGATCTAGATTGGAGTGACGCTTATTTGAGTAGTTTTGTACAAGCAGATGACCCAGTAAAAGGCTTGTTAAAATGAATGTTCTGTTGGCTGCTGCTAGATATACTGCCTTGCTAAGTACCTAATAGAATTATAGTAAATAATAATTAACTTAAAGTAGGAAGAACTGTTTTCACAATCACAAGAACAGTCCTGGTGAGTTAATCTTGTGAAAAATATGTCCATGAAGCCCTCTTTAATATCCTTTCTTTTTCTGGTCATTCAGTCTGAGCAGGAAGGAACATTGCCATGTGACTATTCCCCAGTCACACACCAAAAACAGTCTAAAACATAGTTTGTGGACACAGTGTTTGTAAAGTGTTAGAACAGTTTCAAAAAACAAATTAATACAAAAACAAATGTTTGTTTATGGATAAGAGAGCAAAATATGTTGAATAAATTTACTGTGAATAGCTGTAGTTGTATGGACACTAGGTGGTGGTGTTTCTCGTGCTAGAACTGTTGAGAATTCATATTAAATTTGTATGCTACTGTTTTGTTTTCTGTGTCTTTCTGGTGTTGTGTTCCTAGTGGAAAATGTAGTTTCTGATCTTAGTCCTTTTGTGTATTATGACTTGCTACAGTATTTCTTCTGAGAGCAGAATAATCTGGCTCTTCATTAAATTCTAATCTTTTGTGTGTTTCTAGGGAATGACTAAATCCTCAAAAGAAACATCACAAACAATCCTTTGAAAATGTTCAAAAACTTTTAGAATTCCTGAATTTGTAAGTTATGCTTCTCTGAGACCCAACTTGCAGTCAGATTCACACAAACTGTCCTTGCACCTGTATGGAGCCTCACTGATTGTGCTCAGAATCTTTAAGTGCAAGGGTCTGCTCCTCTGGATCTAATTGCAGGTGTAAGGGCCTTAATTTGCTAGTTAGCCCTCTTTCTTAAATGGCAGAAAAGATTAAATCCTGGTGCTGTGGTATATTTTCATAGTTTTATTTCCAGTTTCAATTCTTGATTTAGTACATAATTTTTCAGAATTTATCATAATGGCTACATATTCAAACACTACATCAAAAATTCTTAGTAGAGATTAACATAAAAATAAAATATTAGGTTTAAATAGACGTGTATATAATCTGGAATAAATGGTGGGGAAACAATCCATTTTTTGTCCTGAAAGTATCTTGCTGGCAGCTGTGAGTGGTGTTTTAGTAATGGAGGGTTAATAAGGTTTTTATGACAGCTCTGTCAGTTTCAGATTCGAGAATGAGTGATGATCTGTTTTGGGATGGGCGTTATAGTGGGATATAATATAAGAATCAAACCATAATTTTGGAGAATGAGAAATTCAGTACTGCTTAGCAGTACTCAGAATTTCAGAGAAGGCTTTCAGATGAAACAAAGAGACTACTTTTCCAAAGTAATTATACTGCACTTGGAAATCTGACTCCCTGCATGTAAGAATTCCTTCAATTTTTCAAAAAAATACAAAAAAAAAAAAGCATATTAGAAATAAAATCTTTTCATCAGGTTTCCAACTCTGACAGACTGTAGTGGTGCTTGAGATAGACTATATTATAGTATTAATTATACAGCATATTGGTGAACAGCAGGTCCTAAAAAACACTTCTGCTTTGTAGTGTTAGAAAAGTCTTGGAGGAATCCTTTTCTCCAAGCTTGCCAGTTTATTTGGTAAGTGGATAAACAAAGACTATTTCAGTTTTATCATTTATGCAAATAAACCTAAAATATTAGCAACTATTTTTAAAAATACTCATAAATTCATTTAGCAACAGTGCATAATGGCAAATACTTTAAGGATTGTATTTTATTTCTCTATTTGATGCACATAACTCAGAAAATGTATACAATTTGAGTCAGTGAATTATTTACTTGAAACTTTCTTCCACCACTGTTTTAACAACCCTTGTTTTCCTGCAGAGAGAACTATTATAGTTTGTTTCTTGGTTTACAATATTTAGAAATCCTAGTTTAAATATGTAGTATGAGGTTTTACTATTACCTAACTATAAGAAGTCTTATCTTCTTTTAGCTTTATTTACCACAAAACCTTCCTCAAAGAAAATTTCTTCTCTACCTTAGTCTTACTCAAAGTCTGTTTTAGAATATATCTGTGCTTAAAATACTACAACAGCACATCTGCTCAACTGCAGCGCTTCAGTTTAGATGCTACCTACGCTGACAGGAGCGATTCTCCTATCAGCATAGGTAGTCCATCTCCCCAAGAAGCGGTAGCTAGGTCAGTGGAAGAATTCTTCCATCCACATAGCACTGTCTATATGGGGACTTAGTTTGGCTTAACTAGGCCACTCAAGGGTATGGATTTTTCGCATCTGTGAGCAACATGGTTATACTGATCTAATTTTCTAGTGTAGACCGGGTCTTAGAGTGCAAGCTACAGCTGGGCTCATGGGGAAGAAACTTCTAAGCACGCCTCCTGCAGACCCTCTGCTGGTGCCTTAAACTTGATGGGTCCAATTCATTAGCATACTTTGAAATGTACCTCCTCTTTTGGAGCCCATGTAGTGTATTGTCTTTTCAAAGGAGACAGATCTTTTTGAAATAGCTTTAGTTTCGAAACTCAGAATAGTTAAGCTGAGAGCTGACATTGGGACAAAAGAGTTGAGTCTGAAATATCTACTCTCACAAAAAGTTTGAGAGACAAGATGGGTGAGGTAATATCTTTTATTGGACCAACTTCTGTTGCTGACAGAGAGACATTTTTGAGCTTATAGAGAGCTCTTCTTTGGTTTTCTTCCCTTCAGACACATAGCTTTCATGTGCCCACATTGACCTGCTGGGCAGGATTATGGGTGTAGACTTTGCCACTTGTAATCCATTGGGATCTGACAGCTGATGTGCCCATTGAAATGCCTGGGTTTTAATTTGTGAAGTCTTAATAACATAAGCAAATGAGGTGATTTTGTAAGCAGAATATAGTATTGCTTTGGCAGAATATAGCAAGTTCTTGGCTAGAAAACAAACAAAAAACCAAAACAGTTTCCCAGTGCTGATATTTAAACAGCTATCTTAAAATATACAGATTTTCAAAAGCTCCTCATTTAGTTATTCAGTTGTCTTCCTCCCCCACCCTTAGAGCAGAGTATGAGACTAAAGGAATTTGTTACTTAATGTGGTTCCAGTTTTTGACTCTCCTGGAAGCAAAAGGACTCTGACTATTTTAGCTATATGTGCTTTATAGCATTTGTTGAAGGCTTAAAAACTCCAGACATGTATGTAAAATAATGCAAAATGCTGTACTTGTACATCTATAATTATAGCAGTAGATGCAGTTTCTCTTTGATTTTGTATTACTAGCTGAATAGCATGCAGCATTGCCTCATGTTGTGATCATGTACGAAATAAACTGTTGAAATACATGCATGCAAACGTTTAGGAAGACTTAAGGTTATTGTGAAATCCACTTCTTTGTGGACTTTAAAATGAGAGCTTGCAAAGAATTTCCTATTTAAAAAAAATTAATTATTTTAAAGTGAGAAAAATGCAGCAAGAGAAAGTATGAATATTCTAGTGCACAAAAGAGAAAACTCCTCAGAAATTGTCCTCTCCGAGTTCAGACCAAGGCATATCTTGCTTAGTTTATAAACTCTGAAAAGGTCACATGTCCACGGGGATATGGCTGTAAGATAACAATTCTTTTTTTCTGGTTTTGTATTCATGGACACCCCAGAGGGCAAGTTTGATAGGAGCAAGAATCAAACCCAGCTCTTCCACATATCTCTGTACAACACTATCCTTAGGCCTCCAGGCAAAACGTCTGATTATAGAGCCAGGTAGCAATTCTGTAGACTGTAACAGGCTTACCAATGTAACACATAACATTCTAAGTTAAATTTCCTCCCCCTAATATTCTTTAAAACAAATAACAACAGAATCTTCTTTTCTTCCTAAAATGTTGTGGTCTCTAATTGGATACAAATTTTATTCTGGATATTTGAGGTTAATTGAACTATGTGCTTCTCAGAGAATATTTTTTGAAAATAGGCTTTTTGAAAAGCCTGGTGGGTTCTTGGTAAAGTCATATTTAAAAAATGAGATTTTGTGACCAAGAAACTACTGGTGAATACAACAAAACAGTTCTCATTGATAACTAGTATAGGGAACTCATTTTATTTTTTGAAAAAAGGTTGAAGGCAACATTTTAGTGACTTGTTATGAAAGTATGAAACTCTGTGAGGTCCCAGTGATGTTTTCTATTTCTGTCTCTTCTCTTGAAGCTTATAAAGTCCAGTAGCATAGATTGCAAATTCTGTTACTCTAACAGATAAATATTGTTTGACTTCATTTGTATCACATTCAATCACCAGTTTCCTTAGATTTTTCTCATGTGCTCTGTGACAATACTGTACTGTAGTGCCGCCTTTGTAGTATTTTGTGGCCTACTTTTTTGTATCTCTCATCCTTGCGCATGAGTTTGTTTAGTCTTCTCAGGGCAGGAGCTTGTTAATGCATATAATGAATTAACTCCACCCACATCAAGCTCAAGGGATTGGTCTGGATATAGGAGGGTGGAGCTGCTGCACAGATTCCACTCCAGCCTATAGGCAGACAATTGTGCAGGGGGTGTAGTCTATCGGATAAGAGTGAACACTGATATTTGGTCTGCTCCCGGCATGTCCTTTCACAAGCAGTAGGATATGTGACCAGCACAGAAATCCTTTCCATGACAAGTATGAGGTGCACCAGTACTTTTGCAATTCAGTGCCATCCCCAGCTCACACCCGTGCAGGGCAATTAGTAATGAAAAGAGGGCCTTCTGCCAGCCCACCACACCACATGAATCTCTCCATGTATGCTTAATTGGTGATCACAGGCTAGTGATGTATATCCTGTAGAAGTATGATTATGAGAGCTAGTAGGGGGAAGGAGGAGGTCAAAACTCGTTTTTTAATGAAAAATGAATCAGTTTTGGGCAACTTAGAAATTCTCATGAAAATGTCCACCTTTGCTGAAAAACTGAAAATTTTCATGGAGATTTTCTATGGAACTAAGAGAAATTCAATGGAAAATGTAGACAACAATATTATTTTTTATGTAAAAAAAATACAGTTTTTGGACCAGATGTAATCATTATAAAGCTAAAGTTCCTACCTCTGAATATAGAATCATAGGACCAGATGGGACCTCCAGAGGTCATCTAGTCCAGTCTCCTACATTCATGGCAGAACTAAGTATTATCTAGACCATCCCTGACAGGTGTTTGTCCAACCTGCTCTTAAAAATCTCCAATGACACAGATTCCATAACCTCCCTAGGCAATTTATTCCAGTGCTTAACCTCTCTGACAGTTAGGAAGTTTTTCCTAATGTCCAACTTAAACCACCCTTGTTGCAATTTAAGCACATTGCTTCTTGGCCTATCCTCAGAGGTTAAGGAGAATAATTTTTCTTCCTCCTTGTAACAACCTTTATGTACTTGAAAACTGTTGTCATGTCCCCGTTCAGTCTTCTGTTCTCCAGATTAAACAAACCTGATTTTTTCAATCTTCCCTCATAGGTCGTATTTGCTAGATCTTTAATCATTTTTGTTTCTCTTCTCTGGACTTTCTCCAATTCGTCCATATCTTTCCTGAAGGCCTAATCAGTGCAGAGCAGAGTGGAAGAATTACTTCTTGTGTCTTGCTTACAACACTCCTGCTAATACATCCCAGAATAATGTTTGCTTTTTTTGCAGCATTGTTACACTGCTGATTTATATTTAGCCTGTGATCCCCTATGACCTCTAGATTCCTTTCTGCAGTACTCCTTCTTATGCAGTGATTTCCCATATTAAATGTGTGCAACTGATTGTTTTGTCCTAAGTGGTGTACTTTGCATTTGTCCTTTTTGAATTTCATCCTATTTATTTCAGACCATTTCTCCAGTTTGTCCAGATCATTTTGAATTTTAATCCTATCCTCCAAAACACTTGCAACTCATCCCAGCTTGGTATCATCCGCAAACTTTATAAGTTATTCTCTATGCTGTTATCTAATCATTGATGAAGATATTGAACAAAACCGGACCCAGAACTGATCTCTGCTGGACCACACTCGTTATGCCCTTCCAGCTTGACTGTGAACCACTGATAACTGCTCTCTGAGAACCAGTTATTCACCCACCTTATAGTAGTACCATCTAGATTGTACTTCCCTAGTTTGTTTATGAGAAGGTCATGCAAGACAGTATCAAAAGACTTACCAAAGTCAAGATATATCACATCTACTGCTTCCTCTCTATTCACAATGCTTGTTACCCTGTCAAAGAAAGCTATTAGGTTAGTTTGCCATGATTTGTTCTTGAGAAATCCATGCTGACTGTTACTTATCACCTTATTTTATTCTAGATGTTTGCAAATTGAATGCTTAATGATTTGCTCCATTATATTTCCGGGTACTGAAGATAAACTGACTGCTCTGTAATTCCCTGGGTTGTCCTTATTTCCCTTTTTATAGGTGGGCACTATGTTTGCCCTTTTCAGGTCCTCTGGAATCTCGCCTGTTTTCCATGACTTTTTAGAGATAATCACTAATGGCTCAGATATCCCTTCAGTCAACTTCTTGAGTATTCTAGGATGTATTTCATCATGCCCTGCTGACTTGAAGACATCTTGCCTAAGTACTTTTTAACTTGTTCTTTCCCTATTTAGCCTCTGAGCCTACCTTGTTTTCACTGGCATTCCCTATATTAGCCATCCAGTTGCTACTAACCTTTTTGGTGAAAACTGAAACAAAAAAGTAATTTAATACTTCTACCATTTCCACATTTTCTGTTATTGTTTTTCCCCCTTCATTGATTAATGGACTTTACCCTATCGTTGGTCTTCCTCTTGCTTCTACTGTATTTTTTGAATATTTTCTTGTTACTCTTAATATTTCTAGCTAGTTTAATCTTGTTTTATGGCTTGGCCTTTCTAATTTTGTCCCTACATATGTGTGTTATTTGTTTATATTGATTCTTTGTAATTTGACTTATTTTCCACTTTTTGTAGGATTCCTTTTTGAGTTTCAGCTCACTGAAGACTTCCTGATTAAGCCAGAGTGGTCTCTTGCCATACTTGGTATCTTTCTTACACAGTGGGATAGTTTGCTTTTGTGCCCTTAAAAAAACTACCAACTCTCTTGAACTGTTTTCCCCTTAGACTAGCTTCCCATGGGATCTTACCTACCAACTCCCTGAGTCTGCTGAAGTCTGTCTTGAAATCCGTTGTCTTTATTTTGCTGTTCTCCCTCCTACCATTCCTTAGAATCATGAATTCTACCATTTCATGATCATTTTCACGCAAGCTGCAATCTACTTCCAAATTCTCAACCAGTTCCACCCTATTTGTCAAAATCAAATCTAGAACAGCCCCTCCTCAGTAGCTTTCTCCACCTTCTGAACTAAAGAATTGTCTCCAGCCAGGAAATATGAACCAGGAAAGCATTTTATGAATTTAAATTAGAGTTTTATATCTAATTTTCCTAGGGAGGGCTATTTTTCATTCACAGTGCATTACAGTTATGTGGGTTAGATGCAAAGCAGGGTCAACAAAATCCTATAAGGTTGGCAAGTGAACAGGGAAATTGATTCCTTCAGTTCCTACTAATAGTGTGCTTAGATATTCAGGTTATGCCTCAGTGCACTTGCTATCCTTCTATAGGTCTTGAAAGTTTCATGTTGTTTATTTAACCTTTTGCACATGACAGTTGGATTCACTGGAATGTGCACTTCTAATTACTTTCAAATGAATTATTCTGCCTTTTTTCTCTCTCCTTTCTTTGCCTTCCTTCAAAACATTTGCAAGAAAGATTGAAACGTTCAATTTTTCTCCTGTTCTCATTCTGGAAGCTGTACTGCATGGCCATCATTGACACCACTGTATGTTCATGAATACTGGTAAGGGCTGAATTATCAAGTGTCTATTTCCCTTTTGATACAGCTTCCAAGGGAGAGAAGGTAAATTAGTGTATTAAACTCTGTCTGAGAAGACTAAGATGTCTGTTTAATGTCTGGTAACAATAAGAAGAAAAAAACACAAGAGCTGACAATTGTAAGGGGAAAACTGAGCCTAGGATACATTCTTGGTGGGATTAGAGGTAGAGTTGGTCACCATGATAATTTATTTTATAATTTCCATAATCTCCATATTATGGATCCCTCTTTTATAGCCTGAAGTGCCATGGTTTAAGTTTTCCTTTCTGAAGATAACCTGGATCAGTTTAGGTAAAATGGCTGAACTGGAAGCAAAAACTGTTGTGTTGACTAGTTAATATCCCACACTGATGCATGTTGATATGATGTTTTTTTATTGGAGAATTCACAAGAGCTGAAATTGTTTAAATAACACGTGCAGTGACCTAAAAGATGATCCATTGTAGGTTTTCCCTTGCTACTGAAGAAGAGCAATATGCTCATGTTTTCAGTGAGAGGGGAGGATGTACCGATGAAAAACAAGAAGATTGGAATTCTGATCATATTTTCTGGGTATATTTACTTCTAACATTATGGAAGAGTTAGAAAGGCTGGTGTGCGTGTGTCCAATCAGTTTTGCCTTGTGTTTGACAACCTGTGTTCTGGAACCAGGCAACCTCAAACTGTCTTTGTAAATAATATAATGCTTCCTTACTAGAAGACTGATTTCTTCCTGAATAAAATGTTCGTAGAATATCTAACTCTAGAACAAACTTGTAAACTATTAAGGGTATCTGTTCTCCCCAAAAGACACGAGTATCTTAATGCAAAAATATAAAGAAGAAAATTATCACAGCAGATATACATTGTATAAAGATTTTGCTAGTTGCACCACTGTTGCTTATTGCATTAAAATTTTGTGACAGTTTGATATGAACACAAAGAATCTGTTATATTTATGTGTGTTTGCATATGTGTAACACAACCTTAAAGGTCTGAAATGCGTAATTAAAAATGCTTTGTGTTTAAAGATCCCTAAATCAGTTACAGAATATGGGCCTATTTCTGTGAATTGATTTTCCTGCTCCAGCTCAGAACTTCCCTTATAAAACAGTGTTATGATTAGGGAAAAACTTGAACTTGAGTCTTGGCATGGAGAAGACTTTTTACCCCACCTTTTAAAGTTTTTGCAAGAGGTTTTTTTCCCCCCCAGATTTTTACATGTCGCAGACATTTGTATTTTCAAATGTACATTTGTCAACATTTTCTAATTCCTTTTGGAACTATCAGTAATTCCTACTGAATTGTCACAAGTTTTCCTTTTGCTTAATTTACTTTACCATGAAATTCACTGTGTTCTCCTAGAATAGGGAATATTGCAAGTACTTTGGTCATTTACATTAAGTGCTGAGAGCAAGAATAAGGATTTAAATGTGCCCACTGAAGCTGTCTCTAGTTCCAATCCTCTGCTTTCTCTTGTTACTACATACATCTGTTTAGATCTTGAACTTCAGGTAATACTCCATCAGCACTGTGTGAGGGAATAGGTGATGTTTGGACCAGCCCTTTTATCGCTGACTCTTTGGGAGGAGAGACTGACAGTGATACAATTTATAAAAGCAAGTATCAGAGGGTAGCCGTGTTAGTCTGGATCTGTAAAAGCAGCAAAGAATCATTACATGCATCTGAGGAAGTGGGTATTCACCCACGAAAGCTCATGCTCCAAAACGTCTGTTAGTCTATAAGGTGCCACAGGATTCTTTGCTCCAATTTATAAAAGCAGAAGTCAACAGTAGAACAAGTCAGTTATGAGTGGATTTCCAAGTTCATAGGGAGTGCCTATGAGCAAGTGAGAGAAGACTGGCTACTTAGAGACTGAGAGGTCAAGGTAGTGACTTTCCAAATGGAACTTAAAATGCTGAAAACCTTTCTATTTAATTAACTTCTAGAAGGAGAGAATCTCTGTGGGTACCTCTGCCCTGCAATTAGACACGAATGTCTGGCCTGTGCCAGATGACTCGGGCTTGGCCCGAGCTCTGGAACCCTCCCACCTCACAGGGCCCTAGAATCCAGGCTCCAACCTGAGCCCCAGTGTCTATGGCACAATTAAACAGCCCCTTAGCCTGAGCCCTGTGAACCTGAGTCAGCTGACCTGGGCCAGCTGTGGGTTTTTAATTGCAGTGTACACATAACCTTTGTATTTTTAATTTGAAATGTATGTTGCAGTGGTAGCCAATGATATATATGTTTAAAAAAGTGTCCCTCTGAACTACCATTGAGAATCTCTGTTTTCAGGAATGTCCCCTCCCTAGGAGCTAGTTTGAAATAGTATGCACAGATGTATTTGGCCTTGACTGGGTAGAGTAGGGTTTGAGTCCACTTTACTGCTTTTAGAGCAGAGTATTTCCTTGCATGTGTAGCCACAGAATGACCTGTCTCTTCCCTTGGGATAGGGTGTGCAGCCATTCTGTTTGGCTGAAGGGAGAAGTCCCATGGAGATGGCCTTATAGTTGGAACTTGGGATAAAGAGATGTATATTTTCAACCACAACTATGCATGGGAGACATGGCACATGGCGGAGAAAATGAGTTATTTTCCCTCTAGATACTGTATGCATCCAAGGCTAATGAGTCTATCAGTGTAGCGACATAAAATGGCTATACATCCGTGGAATCAAATCTATATAGAGAGAGTTGACAGATTAAATTAATTACTGATGTTGTTGTAGCAGGAGTTACCAAAAAAAAAAAAAAGCGTAAGTACTTATTTTAGTAAGGAACAATATTGTTCAATGTTTTGCTAAAAATAAAGAATAATTCCTCTTTTATTCTCATGAATTTTTTTTCTGTGACTGATTTAAGAGTTCTGCTATAATGAATTTTTTAAGTGGACTATTTGCATGCTTGACTTACTGCAAAAGGTACTTAAATACACAATCATAAGTGAAAAATTTGGTGAAAGGTAAAGGTTATGACATGACAGAAAAGCTAGAAGCTAGAACAAACACTTCTTGAATGTTGTTCTGTTTACATTAGTTGTAGGGGTTTGTGACTACATAACTGAATATTTACATTGGGAACTGGTATTCATCTTACTGTATTATGAATTGTATTGGTGCTGTGTTTATGCAGTTAAGGTTTGTGTGTTTTCTATGTCAAGCTTAGTTTAGCTATTTTTTTATATTCTAATTTTGAGACATACTAGCTTTCAGTTGCTAGCATATGCTTCTGTAATTTATTGAAGTGTCTGGTTTATAAAGCTTTAGTTAGCAGGCATTGGATAAGTATGTGGTTTTAATGTCTTTATAGTTTTGAGAAGTAATGGGCCAGTTTCTGGCCTCTGCTACAGATCCTTTGAGTCACTCCAGCGGTGCAAAAGAGCTGCAAGCTGCCCTAAATTGGCAGCTGGTGAAATTTTGCCTGGCAAAGCCATTTCTCTGCCAACTCCGCTCCCTCTGGCGTAGGGAGTGCGTTGGGTAGGAGAGGTGCTAGCAACACTCCTTTGCTGGCATAAGTGCTGCCGTAGGGCTGATACAAGCCTGTATAAATTAGAGAACTCTGATATTTCCAGATAAAGGTGCTGTAAAAGTGGTATACCTTTGGGCTTCCCATTTCACCTCCAGGTAGTACTAACTTGAGCAGCATGCAACTAGATTTGACAATAAAGCTAATGATTATGCTCTGATCCCTCTCCTTGACCTGGTCTATGTCTTGACTCCACCAACAGGTCCCTCATGAAAACATAATTCTTCTTTGAGGCCTATGTTATTGTCAGGTTCCTAAGGGAGAATTTGCACATCACCAAAAATCTCTACCATCATCACCCTTAGTTCCCTTCTTGGAGGTCTCAGCCAAATGGTCAAGGACTGACTGCATGTGCCTGAACTATAGTTTCAACCCTATAAGTTAAATTCCTCTAGGTCAGATTTGAGAGACATGGGCAGGGAGGTATTAGAGAATCTGGCCCATCTACTGCTTATGCTATGTTTGTTCTTTGGTAAATTAATTTATTTCAATCTGGAGTATTAGTTGGGAGGAAGAGAAGGAAAGACGAAAATGTACAATGTACGGTCAGCCTGTGGAACTCCTTGCCAGAGGATGTTGTGAAGACCAAGACTAGAACAAAGTTCAAAAAGAACTAGATAAATTCATGGAGGATAGGTCCATCAGTGACTATTAGCCAGGCTGGGCAGGAATGGTGTCCCTAACCTCTGTTTGCCAGAAGCTGGGAATGGGTGATAGGGGATGGATCATCAAATGATCCATCCCCTATCACCCATTCCCAGCTTTTGTTCATTCCCTCTGGGGCACCTGACACTGGCCACTATCAGAAGACAGGATACTGGGCTAGATGGACCTTTGGTCTGATCCAGTATGGTCGTTTGTGACGGGTTGGATCACAGAAACCCCCTTGGGAGCTGCCAACTGATGTGCCCAGACTACCTCTGCTCCTGTTTTCCCTGCCAGCTCAGGACTCCTGTCTTGCTGAACCAGACACTTCTGTCTGCTCCAACAAAGGCCTAGGGTCTGAATTACTTGCCCCAAAACTGCAGGTTTGCCTGAAAACAGCTCACAGAAGTGTGCTGGTCTTTAACACCCAGATGCCCAACTGCCAATGGGGTCTAAACCCAAATAAATCTGTCTTACTGTGTATAAAGCTTATGCAGGGTAAGCTCATAAATTGTTCACCCTCTATAACACTGATAGAGAAATATACACAGTTGTTTGCTCCCCCAGGTATTAATACATACTCTGAGTTAATTAATAAGTAAAAAGTGATTTTATTAAATACAGAAAATAGGATTTAAGTGGTTCCAAGTAGTAACAGACAGAACAAAGTAAATCACCAAGCAAAATAAAATGAAATAATAGATTATTAGGGTTGGAAGGGACCTCAGGAGATCATCTAGTCCTACCCCCTGCTCAAGGCAGGGCCAATCCCCAAATGGCCCCCTCAAGGATTGAGCTCACAACCCTGGCTTTAGCAGGCCGATGCTCAAACCACTGAGCTATTCCTCCCCCTGTAATGTGCAAATCTATGTCTAATCAAACTGAATACAGATAATCTCACCCTTAGAGATGTTTCAGTAAGTTTTTTCCTCAGACTGGACATCTTCCAGGCCTGAGCACAATTCTTTCCCCTGGTACAGCTCTTGTTCCAGCTCGGGTGGTAGCTAGGGGATTCTTCATGATGGCTCCTCTCCTCCCTTTGTTCTGTTCCATCCTTTTTTATATCTTTTACATAAGGCAGGAATTCTTTTGTGCCTCTCTGGGTTCCCACCTCCTCCTTCTCCATGGAAAGACATCAGGTTAAAGATGGATTCCAGTTCAGGTGACATGATCACATGTCACTGCAAGACTTCAAGCCTTCATTCCTCCCAGCCTGACTCACAGGAAGGCCTGCCTGCAAACAGAGCCATCCAGTCAATTGCCCTGGTTAATGGGAGTCATCAAGATTCCAAGCCACCATTAATGGTCCACACTTTGCATAATTACAGTTGGCCCTCAGAGTTTATTTCATATTTTTAGTTTCAGATACAAGAGTGTTACATTTATACAAATAGAATAAGTACACTCAGTAGATTATAAGCTTTGTAATGTTACCTTACAAGAGACCTTTTCCATGAAGCATATTCCAGTTACATTATATTCACTCATTAACATATTTTTATAAAATCGTATAGGCTGTAACGTTACACCATTCTTATGTTTTTATGTTACCAAGCCTATTTTTAAAAGGGGAGGGAGGGAGAAGTGTGTTTTGTATCTGTGGTGTCTATGGAATTGATACTAGGCTGTTTATAATTTTGCCTGGATGGAGTCCCATATTTTATTTGCACAAATGTAAAATAAACAGACAGCTAGCATCCTGAACTGTCTGGCCTAGTAATTAGTGCATCTGATCTCATGTGGTGTATTGATTAGAATTTCTAACCCATCAGTAAGATGAGTTGTGTGCTGGAATCCTGCACCTACACAGAGTCAATGGGGCTGCATGTGGTCTGCTCACATAGAGCTCATTGAAGAAACGGGATTATATGGTACAAGTACAGTACTCATACTATGAGATAAAATAGTTCTTAACCACTGCGGAATGGTATTCAGCACTATTTCCAACAGACAGGAAATACTGGGAAACAGAAAGATATTGTCAGTAATAAAATGCTGGAATTGAAATTTCATAAGGTGGAAATCGGGCCCATATTTCTCTAGTTTTACTTCCTCTGAAGTCAGTGTGTGAAAACTCCCATTGATACAAATGGCCAATATCAGCACCTGTATTAAACATGTTTGGATTGGATGGTGTTCAAACTGGATAAGAGAGAGACACCTGAATAAAGAATAAAGATGGGTTAAGAGTGTGGAGACTTTAAATTCACATTTGATAACAACCATGCCTAAAGACATGGATTTCCTACCCCTCTGCCTCTCCCCTTCTTCCCCCGCAAGAGACATTAAGAAATCAGAGCTTTAATGACAGATCTCAGTCAAACCTAAGACAGTCATTTTTGTCATCAAGAAAGTGAAAATGTACCTGCCAGGTTTTCTTTTTAATTGATCTGATGTCAAGGAAAGAGAGCCTGAATCTGACTGAGTAGATAGAAGGTACAGATATGGGCCTAATGCAAGTACATGTCTAATTAAGCATGAAATTCCGAGTTTTAGGTTTCCAATACAGATGCCTTGTTTAAATAATGTAGCCCTATCCTGGGAACATAAGATAGATTTACAAAAGGGATTCCCTTTTACAAAAGGCATTCTCTTGACACAAGTGCCCAAAATTCTGTACACATGCGAGAGCAAATATATCTCTTTGTGCGCTTCAGAAATTCGAATACCTACAGCAGTACTTCCAATAGTTAAGCACCTGCACACAAAATATTAACACTTGCAGCTACAGAATCCATTGGTTCCACTTGCACTTAGATAGGTGTTTAGACTATTGAGGCTGCTTATGCATGGGTTAAAGTGCACACAAGTATTTGCACTTGCAAAGTTTAGATGCATACATAGTACATTTTTTACATGTGCACAAGTGGCAGCAGGCTTTTGAAAAAGTGCCCTTTTATTTGACTGTGAAACCTAAATGGGTAATGCTCATTTCTGTCTCTTAAAGACTACTCTGAATTGGGAGATCTTCCACCTAGGTCCCCATTAGAACCAGTTTGTGAAGATGGCCCCTTTGGGCCAGTGAAAGAAGACAGGAAACGGACAACTCGGGAGCTTCGAGAACTGTGGCAGAAAGCCATTCTTCAACAGATTCTGCTCCTCAGAATGGAAAAGGAAAATCAAAAGTTGCAAGGTTAGTAAAAATTTTGATTAGATCCGATGGAGAACAAATTATGTATTCTTGGTTTGTATTGAAGCTTTCATGGTGAATAGGATCAGGTCTTAAAATGTTTTAGAAGCAATATAGATAAGTTAATCTAGCACTGTCTCTCCCAATCCTCTTTATTTATGTATGATGTTTCCTTCTTTCCATCATTTACTCTTAATCTTTTACCTATGGCTTATTTACTTTATCTTAATTGCCACTTCATTGTTGCCATTTCATTGGATGTTTTTAGACTGGTTCCTGGAAGTGCTGATAAGAAGCTCAGTGCTGTCCTTCTGAACTGCCTCTTTAGTATATTCTGATGCACAGGTGACTGTTTAAATATTGGTCATTCACTAAATCCTGTTAAGCTGTTCTAGGAGTTAAACAGAGTCCTCAAGGAGTTGGCTTTGTACTTTAATCTGTGGGTGAAATACCGATTACCATGGTGCTGACAATTATGCGCACATTATGCAGACACTTAGTAACATAATAGAAACTGTGTAATATAATGTTAACTGTGCATTTTGTGTAGGAAGATCAGAAAACAGTGACACCTCTACTCCGATATAACGTGACCCGATATAACACGGATTCACATACAATGCGGTAAAGCAGCGCTCTCGTGGATCAGCACATCAGCTCCCAGCTGTGGCGCTCTACTTCTCACCGCCAGTGAATGTGGGGAGGTTGGGGAAAGGACGCTCTCCATACTCAACTGCAGTGGGAAGCGGAGCACCGTAGCTGGGAGCTGGCGGAGTGGAGTGGGCTGGGTCTGGGCTGCTCCGGTTCCACCGCTGCCGGTGAATGCGGGACCTTTCCCCAACACACACACACATACACACACACACACACACCAGCGACATGGCTGGGGCCGGGGCAATGAAATCGGAGCGGACTGAGGTCGCAGCGCTCCGCTTCTCGCTGCAGGTGAGTACAGGGGGACGTCTTTTCCCCAACTTCCCCGCACTCACTGGCAGTGGGAAGCGCAGCACCGCAGCTGGGAGCTGGCAGAGTGGAGCGGGCTGTGGCCAGGCTTCTCTGCTTCTGCCACTGCCAGTGAGTGTGGGACCTTTCTCTAACGCCCCCCCCCCCACATACACACACACACACAACACAGCTGGGGCCAGGGCAAGGAAAACAGAGTGGGCTGGGGCTGCAGAGCTCCATTTCCCACCACAGGTGAGTACGGGGGGTGTCCTTTCCCTCACCTCCCTGCACTCACCGGCAGCGGGAAGCGCAGCACCACGGCTGGAAGTTGGTGGAGTGGGACGGGATGGGAGTGGGCTGCTCTGCTTCCCGCCGCTGCCAGTGAGTGCCTGTCAGGGGGTGGATAGGGGGCGGGGCAGCTGGGGATAGGGAGCAGGGGGGTTGCATAGGGGGTGGGATCCTAGGGGTGATTAGGGATGGAGGTCTCTGGAGGGGGGCAGTCAGGGGACAAGGAGCAGGGGGGCCAAAGCAAGTTCGATGTAACATGGTCTCACCTATAGCGTGGTAAGATTTTTTGGCTCCAGAGGACTGCATTATATCGGGGTAGAAGTGTATAAAGTATTAGAAATTAAGATAAGATAGTAAGACTTAAGTGCTTTTCATGCTAGTAGAGTTTTTCTCGTCTGCTTAATTGTTTTTTAATCTTTTTATTTTGTCATTTTTAATGTACATGAAATGTCCATACAAATATTACCAAATCTTATGCATAACCTGGTTTTGTTACCTTTTTCATAGACCTATTTGTGTATGGTCAACCTCTTACACAAATTCCAAAAGACTGCAGCATCTAATTAATCCTGATGCACAGAAGTGTGTCATTTTTCCATTAAAGGGTTCCCTATACTTTTCTCCATGATGCTAATGTTGGGGGGACCTGTTCTTTTCCAAAAGTGAGCTATGTTATATCTGTCTGCTAGCAGTGTAATTGTGTTATCAGTGGGTCCTTCCCTCAGTCAGTAACCTCCTTTGGACTGTAACCTAAAAGAATCATTATGGTTTCTGTGGGTAACCTAACTTTAGTTATTTTGAAAATTTTATTTGTTGTTTATCCTCTAAAACATTGTTAACTTAGGGCATTCCCACCATATATGCAGAAAGGTCACTATTCCCTCACATCATCTCCAGCACTTATGACTCCCTTTTTTATGTATATTTTCTTTAATTTAAATAGACTGAAGTACCACTATTAAAGTATTTTATAAATGTCTTTAATGGTTACTTAAATAGATGAGGTTTCTGGCCTTCCTATTCATTTCTTTCCCTATTCTCCATGTCCTCCATTTTACAGAAAGCCCAAGATTTAAACTTTGTTTGTTGGCTTGGCCACACCTCTCTGATTTGAGGTGAGATGAGAGGGAGTCCAAAGACCGTTTGGGATTTGGAGGAGGAGGACCTCTTAGCCCTGTCAAAGACACTAATGGTTAGAGTGGCCATGATGATCCTCTGAAGACTTCTGAGGGAGGGAGCACCTGGCACCCACCCTTAGATAAATCTCTGACTAAGATGTGTGGAGAGGACGGGTTGTCTATCAAGGCAGACAACTGTATAGAAAGAGGCCTAGGGTTGTAGGAGCTGCAGTAGTCCTGAATGGAATCCTCTCTCAAAGCTGAGCTAAAACTCTTGGGGGACAGTGAAACCTGGGTCCAGGTTTCTGTGGTACCTTGAAATCTGAATGGATGATTGCCCTTTATGATGTGCACTGTGTTGTATTTCCTTAAGCATCTACTTGTGTTTCTGTACTTGTGTTACCTTTTTTAGAAAGAATCTACATCATTCCATTATTAGCCCTTCTCATTTTAAGGATCAGGTTGTTGACATTAAATCAAGTTGACTTAATTTGGTGTCTCACTACAAAGTCAAAGAATTGAGACCTAGGGTAAAATTTTCAGAAGTCCCATTTTCAGTCTTGACTTGGGGGCAGATTTTCAAGCACTTAACTCCCATTGACTTTCAGTGGGAGTTAGGCACCTAAGTGCCATTTGTGCCCTTGAAAAATCAGCCCAAGTCACTTCTGAAAATGGGACTTGCGTACTTAAGTCACTTTTAACAATGTTATCCGGTGTCCTGGATAGCTGTGATGCAGTGGTCATTGACTGAGTCATTGGTTGATGGATTGAGTTTAATAGAGGTGGGGTTAAGGAGCTACAAAGCTTGTCCCAGCTTTGAAAGTGTCAAGTCTAGTCTGGGAGCTTGGCTTAGGCAAACTCCTGCTCCAGTTTCTGAAGTCAGCCTGTGACTGAAGTTAGCTTGGAAGCCTGGCTCAGGCAAAGGCCTGCCCAACAAGAAAGATTTGCGCCAGTCTTGAAAGACCTAGCCTAGCCTGAGAGTCTCGTCTTAAAAGATTAGCCCAACCCAGGGAAGGCTGGTTTGGCAGAGGTCTGTGCCAGTCCTGAAAGATTTTGTGTAGTGTGAAAGCCCAACTCAGGCAGATTTCTAAAACTTACAGTTAGAACTTTAGCTGGTAGCTGTATTATGCAGTTTGCTGTGGGAATTTCTGAACATGTGGGAACCTAAGGTTTTTTCTGTTCTTAGAGGAGTTAACATTAAAAAGTATATTTTTCCTTTTTTTTTTTTTTTAAAATACGCCGATGATTTATTTCTTGCCTCTTCCACCTTCAAAGTGAAACCCACATGAAACCCACGGATAACATGTTAAATCACTGTGTGACACTTTTATATCTATGAAAAGTAAGAAAATAAGCTTAGTCAGATGTTGATCACCACTCTGTCCAGAGAAAATAGACACTAATTACTAAACAACCACAAATACTCTAAAAATAGGTTTGTTTGAAACTTGTCAATAAATTAAAGAAACAAGTCTTGGGTGTGTGCTATGAATTTAAAGAAAAAGGAGCACATACATCTTGGAATTGCTTTTTCTTCTTCCTTAACAGGCGGATAAATTTCAAGAAGTGTTCTGAGTTGCTGTTATATAATGGAACCAACCCGTGACACGTTTTGAAAAGCAGATGAGAACATGCTTTAGCAGGCTTGCTTTTTTATCAGCCACATGTTCTGGGGTTTTCATCTTTGGGAACTTACAATAAATATTTTAATATGCAATAATGTTTCAATAAGCACAGAATACGTTCATTTTGACTACTACTAAATTAAGCACTAAAAGTGCTAGCATTAAATGTGCAGTATAATATTAATTACTTATCATGTTTAGCTCCTGATACATTATTGAACATTTAAATATTTACTGTTGCTGTCCAGGTGTTCTCACTTACTGAGGGTATATCCTACCCTCAGTCTTTGCATACCACTTCCGTGGGCATTCTGTACGTTGAACAGCAAGGTAAAATTATGCTTCCAAATGTTCAAGGACCAGATAATACTGTTAACTGCAAAGATAAACAAAAAGTGACTACAGTGAGTTTGCCTATCAGCTCTAATGTAACCTGCCACTGTGGTGCTTATTTTAAAATTATGTTCAGGTAGGAAAAGCAGGGGCTTTATGGTTTTTTTTTATATAATATTCTTTTTTACTTGAAGAAAATGTGAACAAGTTGGCTCTTCTATTGAGTGGAGTTGCATTTATTTAGAGCTATAGAGTTACTTTCTAAGCTGACACATAACTATAATACCATTAGTGCTGTAATTCTTTTAATTCAATGTTTAAGCATAGAGTAGTAAAAAAGATGTTGGAACATCAGGGTGTAACTTATGACATGTCCTAACAAGAATGTGTAGATAAATCACACTTCAATAGAAGTGTAAGCACAATATGTCTGAATTTGTTTAGCCCGAGAGTGCCTAATTCTTGTCCTACAGAAAGATCAACATGTATAATACCCTATTCTAATTTTGCTGTAGTAGTTTGGCTCACCTCTAATTACATATTGCATATTTGTTGAACATACCAGTCCAGTGAGTCTAAACACTGATCTGAAAGGAGAAGTCCTGGCTAACATAGCAACAGACCATTTTTTTCCCTTCAGTCTGGAGCTCCCTCCCTTTGGTAGGTAGGGGAGCAGACCTAGGGGAGAATAAATCACATTATTTGTATGTTATTCTCTGCACAAACCTCTTTTGTCATTAGCACTGCTCACGTTCACTGCAAAAGTCTCAGCATTTGAAGGAGGGACATCTCCAGACTGCAGAAATTGAAGAGTGAGGTCACAGGAGGTTAGATTCTTTGAAGCCTTGCTTTCAGCAGTACTGAAGGTAAAAGTCATGATGGCAGTGTGAAGAGGAGGAAAGAGAAGAAGAGAAGTTAAGGAGTCAGACTTTTTTTTAAATGTGCAGCCAACCATTATAAAAACAAAGGTGCATTGCTTTCTTTTAATCTTTAGGGTTTCTTTTTGTATCCTGGTTTCACTCACTCCTCTCATGGCTTCTCACCAAAAGTCCCCATGTAGATGTGTTCTTTGATTTGTGGTTGTAATTCCATTCCTGAGCCAACTTTATATGACCCTGGGCAGGCCCTCTCTGATGTCCAGAGAGGCCCAGGCCACTTCCAGCTTTTGAGGACCCTAGCCATAGTTTAAAAAAAAAAAAAAAAAAAAAGACAACACATGAAAACAAAATAAGGCACCAAAAAAAGAGTGAGCCATAATTTGAATAATTTTTTATTTAACAAATGCTTTTCTGGTTCGATAGGGATGCAAATAAAAACAAGTTGCAGAACTTATCAAATGCCAGAAAATTAACAAGTGTCTAAATTTGAGGCCCCCTTTGAATTTGAGGCCCAGGCCAAATGGCCCCTCTTCCCCCCCCTCCCCAATTGGCCCTGACCCTGGGCATGAAATACTGGATACCAGTAACAGTTGACTTTAAAGGCAGAGGTGGTACCAAAAGCAGAATTCCAGCACTGAGCCTGCCAGAAAAGGCAGAATAATAAACATGACTTGTGTCATTTTGTTTAAAATGCCTTATAGAGTGTAAAGTGAAAGTCTGTTTCACTTTATTTAAAAAGTAATAAATAATTATTTCTTTACTCGGAATCAAATCTCTGGTATATTAAAAGAAATTTCTGGATAAAATTTATGTTTGGGTTTTTTAACCATACCTTTGGCATAGCAGGGTGGATATGTGGAACAGACATGCCAAACCTGCACAAAAAAAAATGCAGAAATCAGGCTTGTTTTTGTCTTACTTGGCTTGTGAGTTGCTTGTTGGCTAGTTTTTGGCTTGTAGCTTGTTGCCTGTTGCGTCTGTTTTTTTGATCAGCTCCCGGCAAGCAGGGACAAGGGGGGGAGGGAGAGATTCAGGGGTGCACAGCGAGCCTACCACAATCCCAGACTGCACACTGGGGGGGATCTAGTCACATAGAGTGTTGGGGTTCTTAGGGATTGGCTTGTTTTGGCCTTGTTTTGAAATGGGATTAGTTTGATTTTTGGCTTATTGTGAAAGACTGGGTGCTTATTTACCACGTGAAAGTTGGCAACTGTGACTTGGAAACAGACAAACACGAAAAAAGCGACCTCTTGCAAGCATTTTAAATAATATTTTCTAGGTAGAATGCATCATTTCAAATCCTAAAACAAATCAATCTTAAGGAAACATAGAGGTCTTTATCAGAAAGTTTAGGGTAACAGACAGAGATTAGAAGCATATAGTAAACTAGACCACTAATTCTCATGTTAGTTCTCATCATAATGGCAGTCAGTTATCGGAAGATTAATGTTAAGCAATTTCATATTTGACATCATCAAAGGTTTTGGCAGGTCACTTGGAGCTATCTTTATAAAGGTATTTTTACCCAGTGGGATTTACAGATGTACATAAGCAGGTTAGGCACCTTACTCAATGGGAGTTAAGTGCCTAACTTGTTTAGGTGTTTTTGTAAGGTGCCTGTCTGCATCCTTAGGCACATGCCTTTGTAAATCTAATCTGTGATGTCCCTATGACTTGGTTTATCTATCTGGAAAATGGTGGTCATTAAAATGATATCCAGTAAAGGTGAAGCATTTTTGTTTTTAATTTTGTAAATTCCTACATAGTTAACTTGGGAGGAGGAAAAACCGCATAGTTGAAACAGAAGTGGGCATTCAGTCTTGTGCATCAGATTGCCATATGAGCATAACTGTTTACTTTGCGTAATCTTCCCTACACAGTCTGAATTCAGTATTCAGTGCTGCAATCTGTGCTTCTAAGGCCAGAAAGCGTTCTAGAAGAGTATATCATACTAGTGTGGGATGTGAAACAAAACAGCTGGATTCACTGGTTACTTTTGCTTGCCTGAGGCCCAGTAAACTAAGTTATAAGGTGTGCTCGGTTGCCCTGGAAAACACTGCCGTGATTAAAGTCTCTGCTGATGCCTTTAACTTACTTTCTAGGAAACCTGTTACCTTAAAATGGATTTAGGAACAAAAAAAAATTTAAAATAAATTTCAAGGATTTAGGTTATTTAGATTAATGAAATGTCACAGAAGGTCTACAAATTGGTTCTTTGGGAAACTAAACAGCCCTGATCCTGCAAAAACTCATAATTTAACTCACACAAGTAATTCCACTGAGTTGTTCACGTGCATAAAGGCTGGCAGGATCAGGGCCTGAATTGTTATGTAATTTAAAGGTGAAAATTTTCTAACTATATCCAATTTACCATTCTTTTCTGACAAATTGAAAAATAGCCCTTGCTTCATATGACCCACAAAAATCAATGCTTTAAAGACTTCAGTGGCAGTAGTTATATAACAAACTACACCTCTACCCCGCGGTCGTGAGGAGCCAAAAATCCCTCCCGCGTTATAGTTGAAACCCCATTATATCAGGGTAGTGGCAGCAGGGCTCTGGTGATGATTTAAAGAGCTCTGGGCCCCAGCCGCTGTGGGGAGCCCCAGGCCCTTTAAATCGCCGGTGGAGCCCCGCTGCCACAGCGTTGAGGTAGGGATGGCAGGGCTCCAGTGGTGATTTAAAGGGCCCGGGGCTCCCCGCAGCAGCTGAAGCCCCAGGCCCTTTAAATCGCCAGCAAGCCCCACTGCCACAGCCCCAAGGTAGCAGCAGCAGGGCTCCAGCAGGATTTAAAGGGCCCAGGGCTCCCCGCAGCAGCCAAAGCCCTGGACCCTTTAAAGCGCCACCAGAGCCCCGCTGCTACCGTGCTATACATGAACCCGTGTTATATCGGGTCGCATTATAGCGGGGTAGAGGTGTATACCCAGAGCTGTAATGACACAGTCAGTAGTGCTGTTACACAAAGTATTTTGGCATGATCAGAGATAAATTAATTATTTTTTTAAAGTTTTGTTCTCAATATACAAGCTACAGCAAATGGGAGAGAGGAAAAACCAGCAAGGAAAACACAACTTAAATTTGTATAAACAGCTTTAACAAAGAGAGTTAAACTATTAAAAAATTACTTTGTCCTTTTAACTTAGATTGTCTCAACACAGTAATAAATAGGAGTGTTGTTTTGATGAAGTATTATGGTATTAAATCACCAAAGTGCCAGTAGTCTTATGATGTATGGTAATAATATGTCCTCAGAATGATAATACACTGTAATGCATCGTCACAGCAACGAGGTTTTATGCATATATCACACAAACGTCATTAGAGTGATGGAAACTTTATGACACTACTTTTTAAACATGGTTTCAATTCAGGAGGGCTGCTTGGGATTTAATGAGTTAATTTTTTTAACACTTTAAATCCTCATTCCTCTTTGGGTATGCCTGCACAGCTATCATAAGTCTGCGGCTGGCCTGTGCCAGCTGACTCAGGCTAAGGTTCTCAGGCTAAGGGACTGTTTAATTGCAATGTAGACATTCAGGCTCAGGCTGCAGCCCAGGCAGTAGGATCCTGCTGATGCCACAGTTAACCCGAGCCCCACAAGCCAGAGCAGGTGTCTACAATATAGACAGACCCTTTATCTCCTCTTGTCTCTCTCACATTTCTAGGGTGTCCCCAAGGCTCCACATGCTCAAAATAGTGCTTCTGCTCACTTTCTCACACGTGCAAAGACTCTGTATCACCACCATCCTCCAACAAAATCAACTGACTCCCTGATCCCTTCAAAATCCTGTTAAAAAAGCTATCCCTAAAATTCTCGGTAGACTTGCCACAGACTTTTATTATGGCATGTGCTCTGTTGTAACGTTGTTGTACTCCTAATAAATAGCAGTACTCCTCAATAATTCTGAATCGAAAGGGAGAGTAGCTTACAAAGAGGCAGACTATGTTATTTTTATATCTCATATTCAGTTTTGGTCTTGTTTACACAAAATCCTTTTTATGAAGAGGAAAAAGTTAAAGGTGATTTTGATATTTTGCCTATTTCATTAACCATCTTCAATGTCTCTCTCCATTTTAAAGATTTTACTAGTTGTGAGACTCTTCAGCTGAGCTGCCATGCAGAATGTATTTTAACAGAATGGTTTTCAACAGAACTGCACAACTAGAACAGTTTAAAACAAAAAAGCATTCTGAAATTCTTACGGTGCTTGTCAAAAGTTCTACATCTTCAGTTATATAGACAGACATCAGCAGGGCCGGCTCCAGGGTTTTCGCTGCCCCAAGCAGCAAAAAGAAAAAAAAAGCCGTGATTGCAATCTGCAACTCTACTGCCGCCACTTCAGTCTTCGGCGGCAATTCGGCGGCTGGTCCTTTGCTCCTAGAGGGAGTGAGGGACCTGCTGCCAAATTGCCACCAAAGACCCGGATATGCCACCCCTCACCGTTGGCCACACCAAGCAGCTGCTTGCTGGGCTGGTGCCTGGAGCCGGCCCTGAGCATCAGCATGGATATTTGCATGATAAGGCGCTGTGTAAGTGAATCTGTTTGATAGTATTGTACAGTCTTAACTGGTACACTGTTAATATTATTTCCTAGCTTCTGAAAGCAATTTGCTGAACAGGCGTCTGAAACTTGATTATGAAGAAATCACTCCGTGCTTGAAAGATGTAACTTTGGTTTGGGAAAAAATGCTGAGTACACCAGGAAGGTCAAAGACAAAAATTGACATGGAAACAATACATTCTGCTGTTGGGCAAGGTAAGCATAGCCTATATTTTTGAAATGGTGGAATTCATGTACAACTTAATGTTAGAAGTCACTCAAATTGCTTTTCTCTATCAATATCAGTCCTCTCTTATCACCTTATTAAGTGAGGTGTTCACAGTGGTCTA
This sequence comes from Gopherus flavomarginatus, assembly GCF_025201925.1. Taxonomy (NCBI): domain Eukaryota; kingdom Metazoa; phylum Chordata; order Testudines; family Testudinidae; genus Gopherus; species Gopherus flavomarginatus. The sequence goes on along the minus strand of NC_066619.1, from coordinate 242,265,826 downwards.
AATAAACAATTGACACTGTTCAAATTGATACAGTTGAGGTCCACTGCCCCTAGCTACACATGTGCCACTCCCATTGATTTTAAACCATAGTTGCAGCCATGGAGCTGAGTATACAGTATGTGACATTCACTTTTAATAAACTTCATCCTAATGGGAAAAGATATTTGGACAGCAAAGTTGTTGAGCATGTCTGTCTATTCACTGTTAGATAGGCAAGTGACACCAGACCAGTTGATTTATAACTCCAAAATACCAGTGTGAGGCTTCAAGTTTCTAACTTCATTCCTGACCATAAAAAAAATGTCCTTAAATTGATTTTAGAAAGAAACTCCACCAAAAAAGGAAAAAACGGGAGGAAAACATGAGATGAATGGCAAAAAAAAAAAAAAAAAAGTAAAATTGAACAAACATATATTATACACCAAATCCTAATTCAGAATGAGTTTTTTCTAGTAACTTTTTACTGTTATACTAAATATATTTATCTGCTTGCTTCAACCAGTATGAGTCTTAGTCAATAATAGAATCTAAATACAAAATATCTTCAGTTGTGGAAATGCTGGACTAAATACCTTGTTTATGTGGATATTGCAGTGTGCACAGGTATAATTGATATAGGAATAATTTATCAACTATTTGCCCTGAAGGGGATTTCATTGATCTATAAAAGTGTATACAGTAGCAATAGATTTATACTGTTGGCCAAAGTCTACTGTCAGTTACCTATTCACCCAGTTGAAGCTAATGGAATTGCAGGAGGGTAATTGAGAACAGAATCTGGTTCCTTCAGTGAATCCAAAAGCCTGTTTATACCATTTGATGTGTTTTTATTCAGTAAGCAAGTTCAAAACACTGAAAGTAGTTTGTGAAAATACGCCCTCTGTACATTGTGATGTGGTTTTGCTTCAAATATCAGTTTTGCTCTTAACTTGTTCCTACTGGAGTTTCATTATAAAGCAATGATCTGGAGATAACGATGGTCTATTAAAAATACATATCAGAAAAATACTTATTCATTTTAGTTTTTATGTAAGGAAGTACTGTAAAATTGTTCTCATATATATTTCTTCTAGAGCTAGGCCAATAATGGATTTTTTCAGTTCATGGGCAATTCTGAAAAGGCAAGGAAAATTTTGTTTTGTTTAAAAACAATCTTTGATTTCAACCTTTCAATTTTTTTTTTAAATTTAAAATAAAATTACAGGAAATCTCAAAACACAAAGCTGTTTTGAATAAAAATAATTTTTCTCACAAATATAAAAAAATGAAACATTTATGTTTTTCCCCCAATTGAAACAATTGAGTGAAATTCACAAAAGTTGTTTTAATGTAGCAGAATCTGCATTCCCCGTGCCCACTCCCAAAGAAAAAAGAAAAAAAAATTGGTCTGACTTCACTCAGCCCGTATTTGATAACTGAGTTAATTTTGACCTGCTGTATTGAACTCTTGCTATGTTTTAAATATTTACCAAAAGAAACAATAAAAACCACAATCATAGATTACTCTAAAACTGAACCCTTGATTCCAACACATTTAAGACTAGATTGGAATATCCTTATTTGCACTGAATAAAATCTTATGCTATAAGCAGTCCTATCGACTTCTTAGTGTAAAGTACCTTTACTCATGTTGAATAGTAACACAGCCTGATCCATTATAATTAGGACCCTACCAAATTCACAGCCATGAAAAATACGTCACAGACTGTGAAATCTGGTCTTTTGCCCTGTACTATACATATTACACGGGGAGACCAGTTTTTCTCAAACTGGGGATCCTGACCTAAAAGAGAGTTGCAGGGGGTTCACAAGGTTATTTTAGGGGAGAATCGTGGTATTGACACCCTTACTTCTGCGCTCCTTCAGAGCTGGGTGGCCGAGAGCAGCAGCTGTTGGCCAGGTGCCCAGCTCTGAAGGCAGTGCTCCACCAGCAGCAACACAGAAGTAAGAGTGGCAATACCATACCATGCCACCCTTACTTCTGTGGTGCTGCTGGCAGCAGCTCTGCCTTCAGAGCTGGGATCCCAGCCAGCGGCCACTGTTCTCCAGCTGCCCAGCTCTGAAAGCAACTCTGCCACCAACAGCAGCACAGAACTAAGGTTAGCGGTTCTGCAACCCGCCCTACAATAACCGTGTGCCCCTCCTCCAACTCTTTTTTGGGTCAGGACCCCTACAATTACAACACCATCAAATTTCAGATTTAAATAGCTGAAATCATGAAATTTATGATTCTTAACATCCTATGACCATGAAATTGACCAAATTGGACCGTGAATTTGGCAGAGCCCTAGTTATGATAATATTTTGCACTTCTCTATCTAAAGATTTCAGTGCATTGCAAGTAATTATGAATTATGCCTCCCATCACCTAGGTGATTTGGGAAAGTAGCATTATCTCCTCTTCCAGACGGGGAAAGTGAGGCTTTAAAACATGGTTACTTGTCCAAAGTCACACAGCAAGCTTGTAGCAGAAGTAGGAATAGGACACGTGCACTGTACCTTGTGCTAACCAGAAGGACAAGAGTGCAGTTTGCGATATTAGAAAGTAATCTATATAAATTCCAGCCAAAAGCTTTAAGTTGTGTACTTCAGCTTGGAAAGCTGTGGAGAAGACAAGTAACTTCACAGTTTGACAGTCTTAGCTTGCTTAGAGGCCGATGTGGCTGGTACTTGCGTAAGGAAACTGGTACAGTAGCTGTTTGTTAATGGTGCCTTTCTCTCAAAATGGATGCATAATGCTAATTTCAGCCTTATGTGGGTGCCAGGCCAACCCCATGACCAGTGTGCGCCTTCCCTGTTAGGATTTTTATGCTTTGGCAGGTGGGGGAAAGAGGGTACATTTTGCAAACCAGATCAACCTGAATTCCAACTAGGTAGGCCTGCTGCATAGCCAGCTTCTATAGTCTTTCACGGGGTGTATAACTTGGAAGGTCACAGATAATTTCTGGTTAGACAGATCTTCCAAGCCTCGCTCCTGCTAATATATTAGAACCTCAGAGTTATGAACACCTCAGGAATGGAGGTTGTTCGTTACTTGGGGGTTCAGAACTCTCAGGTTCTACTGGACTGTTTACTTGAGACATATTTTAACTCTTGTGATTAGAAGAGTAATATATTTCCCATTCAGCCTTATTTTTTTCCCTTTCTTGCAAGGAGTACCACGTCATCACAGGGGCGAGATCTGGAAGTTTTTAGCAGAACAATACCATCTTAAACATCAGTTTCCAAGTAAGCAGCAGCCAAAGGACACTCCCTACAAAGAACTCTTAAAACAATTAACTTCCCAGCAACATGCAATACTTATTGACCTTGGTAAGTCTACAGCAGTATTGTGAAATGAGAACTAAAGTTTCACAACCTTTGGAGCGGGAGAATTCTAACAAAGAAAATAACCAGTAAAATGTTTTTTGGGTTAATAATAGATTATGGATGAGAAGTGATTTTAATCTGATATAATTGAAAATAATTACTTCTCATTATTAGCAAATCATTAAATCCATATTTCAAATACAGAAATATTCTACAGTCTCCTCTCATTTAGATAGGGCATTAATAAGTACTTTGGTATATGTGATTAATGCAGCTATACTTCAGATATTGACAGGGAGCTGCTAAAGTCAATGGGATAGAAACTGCCAGGGAATCAAATCTGTTTGTAAGAGTTGAGGCTTGTTTAAAAATAGGAACAACTCATTTCTAATCGTCAGTTCTGCCTTTAATTTAAAACAGCTTTACTTGGAAAAGTGTAGGAGTTTGGTTCTAATGGGTATTATTTTGGTTTTATTTTATTTTGGTAAAACAACTCTCTCTGATGGAAATTCAGATATCTTGCAAGATATTTATTGAGTCTCACTCAGTTTCTCCTCTAAAATACTGTGTGTCATGCTGTCAGGAGTGGCCCATGACCAGAATGCCAACCTCCGGGCAGACTGTCAAAAAGTAAAGCAGACACCCCACCCGGGGTATGTTCTATCATTAGATTTCACCAACCCAGAACCAAATGTGATTTCCCAAAGTAATACAGTAGTCTTATAGTGGAGTCACAGACAGCTTCCTTCAACACTCCAGGCTATCTTACCACCCAGGCAAGCTGGACTATGTGATAAAAGGTCACTTACACCAAAAATTACAAAATAGTCAGTTTACACTGACTCCCAAGAGACCAGTCACTCACCCAGGTCACTTTGCACCGTAGATCTCACACCAAAGACAACACTATTGAAGTTACTTCCATAGTAAACTAACCAAAGATTTATTAGCTGAGAAAAAGGAATGAGAGTTATTGAGAGGTTAAAGCAGGTAAAAATATATGTACATGTGAGTCACAGTCTGTAATTTCAAAAGGCAGCAGAGATCTAGTACTCTGCCCATTTTCTAAAAGTCTTTAAGGGCTACCCACAGTAACTCTGGTTTTCTCAAACTTCTTGTTCAGTTTCTGCCCTGTTAGAATCCAGACCAGTGGTTCTCAACGTATCTATCGTGGCCCACAATGTGTTACCTGGGCCGCAGGGATCGGGTGGCAGGGCCGTGGCAACCCTGTCCCAGACCCCCGCTGCGCAGGGCCCGCCAGCTGCCCACATGCCCAGCCCTGGGCAGCTGCGCTGGACCCCTGACCCAATGGGACCAGCAGGAAGCCTCAGACACCCACTGCGCAGCTGCCCTGGAGCTCACGGAGCCAGGCTGCAGTCCCGAACCCTGACATGCTGGGTAACTGGGAATCTGGACCCCACCCTGGACCTGCAGCTGTGTGCTAACTGGGCCACTGGTTGAGAACCACTGATTCGGACACTCCAGATATGAAGAATTTTTCCTTGAGTCCATATTTTTAGCTTATTCTCACAGAAACTAAACTGACAGCAACAGTTTCCACACAGGTCCCTTCTTCATGTGGAGGGCGAATGTGCTTAAAGTCTTTGATCCCATACAATGGCTCGTTTGCATTTAATGAACAGAATTTAACATTTTCTTGTCAGACCACCATCATTTTCATTACACAATGTTTTTTTCCTGTTTGATGAGTTACATAGTTACAGAGGTTTACAATGGAAATGATTGCTTTTGCTTTACAACATGGAATATAGCTGAGTGAGAACAATACCATGCAGCATCCTACAAGCATTTCAGAAAACTCTAAACACTTTCTTATCAACATAACGTCTAACATTTATTTTGATTAATGCCGACACACAGGTTTCCAGCTATGAATTTGTAAGTGTTCAGTGAGGACTGAGGCCTTGGCATGAGCTGGCATCTGGTCTGCCAGCATAACACTATGGTCAAGGTTTTTAAAAAGAGGAGCCTAGATTAGGTTTTTAAATTCATATCTAGGCACCTGAACAAGCAGCCTGACTTTCAAAGGTGCTGAACACTCAGCAGTTGCCCTTGGCTTCATAGGGAGCTATTCAATGTTCAACACCCTTGTTATTCAAGCCAGTTACTATGGATTTAGGAGGCTTAACCTTAGGCAAACATTTTAGAAAATCTTCGCCTGTCCCCATCTTCCATTTCATTCTTGTATCTCATTTAAAGCTTGTCAGAGTGTTCATAATATCAGAGTGAAATACAAGATATTAGGACTAAATTGTATGAAACTGTTGGTTTAGGGTGGGGTCAAAGAGGAGTGATTTGAGCTAATTTTATTAAGAGTGAGAGGGAGTTAAAGGTGACAATCTTTGGCCACCCAAAAGACATTATTTCATACATATCAGTTCATTTTCCTTTTCCTTTTCCTTTTCCTTTTCCTTTTCCTTTTCCTTTTCTCTGTCCTTGTCAGCATTACTTCTCTCTCTCAAATTGCCAAAATATAACAGTTCTGCCACAAAATACAAAAGAGGACTATGCTCAAAAGACGTGTTCTTTACGATGTGGATCCCTATTGAACACTATTATGTTACCGCATTGCCAAGACTGACCTCTTAAGAGCTGTGACCAGTAGCGATGCTCTTCCCCAACCAGCATACCGACTCATGAGTCTGCCATTTTGTTTCACAAACTTTGTTAGGCTGCTTTCTTGTCATCTCCTGGTATTTTCTATTGCAGTCTTTCTCCTCTTTCAATGGTAGTCCCCTACCAACTCCAGTCTCTCCTCTGCACCGGCAGTATATACCTTCCACCCAAAAGAGATTTGTTTTTTCCGTTCCGAGATAGATTTCCCTTGACTGTCCCTAACCTTCCATGATCCCAGCAACAGGCTTATCCTTACCGTTAGCTGTCTTTCCTCATTGGAACCCAGATATCTTGGGGCATCTATTACTCTTGGAGGAATTCTGTGCCATTTTGCACGCACAGAATTCATGTCCCTTACAGACTACTCCCCCCACCCCGTGCAGAATATATGTTCTGCCAGGAAGGTGCTGCAATTACTCCTTTTGCCCATCAGGGGCTGCTGTGGCACCAGAAGAGAGGGCAGCAAGCTAAGCCAGCCATGGAGAGGAAGGGGGAGAGGCTGCCTTACTCACAGCTCCTTGTCTGTGGGGCCAAGTAAAGAGGCACGAGATATAGGGGGGATGGATAGAGCAGGGTATGAGGAGCTGCTGGGGAGGTCACGTAGACTAGTGGAGGAGCTAGTGGTGGGAACAGATGGGGTGAGGTCACAGGAGCTAGTGGAGTGAAAGCATTGATCTAGGGGCTAAATGGGAGTGGGGGATGCAGGGCCAAATGGGGCTGCAGAGACCAGAGGGTGTAGGGACATATGGGGACAGGGGAGGATGGCTGGCTGAGTGGGGGAGCAGGATACATGGGGATGGGGGAGGACAGGTAGCTGAGTGGGTGTGAGGGGACATTTGGGGCTGGAGGGAGATGGTTAGCTATGTGGGGATGCAGGGACACATGGGGATGGGGGGAGGAGCGGTGGCTGAGTGGGGATGCAGTGACACATGGGAGGGTGCAGGAGCATACAAGGACAGATGTGCTTGAGTAAATAGGAGAGGCTAGGGGTCAGCAAAGGGGAGGCTCCCCAACTCCCTAACAATCCCTCCCCCACAAAAAAATCTCCGTTGCATACTTTTCCCGTGCGCACCCAACAGCCTTCCAAGATCACACTCAGGCTCCTTCTCAGCAATTAAATCCCTCAGCAACTCTGTTGCCCCTGACCCTCCCTGCCCCGAGCATTTGCACTGTTTCTGAGTGGTGCAGGAAATACGTTTCTGTATTGTAGTTTAAATGAATTTGTATTCAGAGTTCAGTATTATTATGCCTAGTAAGGAATATGTTTGTCAAAAAACATTTCCTGAATCTTTTTGTTGTCTGTATTGTTACAGGAATACTTGCTGACAGATATTCTAAAATAAATTACCAAAATAATTGAAAGTGGCCTGATCATATTGTATTATTTTAACATACAAAATATGCAGAATTTTGAAATATTGTGCACAGAATTTTTTGGCACAGAATTCCCCCAGGAGTAATCTGCTGGAGGCTGAAGGGCAATTAAAATTTTGCCTACATAACCATAATTACTTGGTATGCTGTGGCCTGTAGCCCTGTTGAAAACATATTAGAATTCAAATAAATATTCTCCTTTTTTGTCCTAAATAATTGTTTTAATGCAGTGTACAGTCCCAAACACAAACATTTAATCTATTTTTATAAAAAGACTCCAACTATTCCTCAGTTGTAACCCCTGATTAACTCTAAGACTAAAGAACATGCATTGAATTCTACAATAATAAATATATAAACTGGTCCTGTATTTCAGAGTACTATGGAAGGAGAATGTGGTTTATGGTTTGGTTTTTTTCATGTGTCCATGAAAGAATAATCATTAGGATCGATTACTAAAAATTGTAATGAAACTCTTGTCATTTATGGAAGGCATGAATTGTAAATAGCTAACCAACTGTCATTCGGTTAATTGGTTAAAACCTGAGGGAAAATCGGTACAACTTTCTGCTTTAATCTAAATGACTCATACACGTTGAGCATTTTAGATGACGTTTAGTAATCCTAAAGAGGTAGCACGTAGCTAACCTAGTGAACTTCATATTTATTATTAGTAGTAGTCCAATAAAGAATTTTTGTAGAATAGTAATTTAGCTGAGAGCAATAGGGACTAAACTGCAGCATTAAACCTCAGCCCCATGTTAGGGAGATGCACTCACTACTCCAGCAAGACCACCTGCGATGCACTGTGCCTCACACAAAGTCGATGCTTTCAGGAGTGGCAAGAAAGCATGGCTGGTGTGTCCCCCTTGAAGAGGGTGTAACATTTTCTCCCTCTGCCCCTATCTAATATCACTGGCTGGTGTGGAATAGGTTGGCCATGGCCTGATTCTTCATATAGAAGTTGTCATCGATAGAGTATACAGTCTTTGCCGTCTCTGAGAGGTTGGGCACAACTGAGCCTTCAGATTCTGATCCTGCAAATGGATATTTTTATTTTTATTTTTTTGCATCAGCACAGAGCCGTATTCAACCCCTTGCGGGATTGGGGCCCTAGGTTGGTTTTCCCCAGTAACAAAGTATTATGGCAAAATTGTGTTTGAGACTAATAAAATCAGTAAACTTTGGCAGTAATATGCATATGGGAAGACAAACTACAATTCTTTGTATAGAGAGTATAACTGAATACTTTAAAGCTAGAATCAGGCAGTTTTAAATGTACTGCAGACATTCACCAGAAGTAGTTGGGTATGAGGAGGTTTTACATCCTTTCCTGAAATACAGTAGAACCTCAGAGTTATGAACACCTTGGGAATGGAGGATATTTGTGACTCTGAAAAAAATGTTATGGTTCTTTCAAATGTTTGCAACTGAACATTGACTTAATACAGCTTTGAACTTTACTATGTAGAAGAAAAATGCTGCTTTCCCTTTATTTTTTAGTAGTTTAGATTTAACACAGCACTGTACTCAGGGCCGGTGCAAGGAAGATTCGCGCCCTAGGCGAAAGTTCCACCTTGCGCCCCCCCCAGCACTGAAGCAGCTCCCCCCTCCCGAAGTGTGCCGCCCGCCCCCGTGGCAGCTCCCCACCCCCTGGCCTGAGAACCCCTGCAGTACCTCCCCACCCCAGCTCACCTCTGCTCCGCATCCTCTCCAAAGAGGACTGCGCAGTGGAACCCCTGGGCTGGTGGCTGCCGGCAGCGGCATGCTGACCCAGGGGACCTCCCTGGGTTGTCAGCGGCGCGCCAGGGCAGCCCAGAGGATTCCGGGGGCCTGGGGTCTTAGGCGGTGAGGGGCCCCCACTTTGGCTGTAATTCGGCGGCGGGGAGCCCTTCCGCTCTGGGACCTGCCGCCAAAGTGTCCCGGAGACCTGCCATGGGGCCCCCCCATCGCCGAATTGCCGCCGAAGCGGGACCAGCTGCCGAAGTTCAGCCGGGTCTTCAGCGGTAATTCTGTGGCGGAGGGCCCCCACCGCGGGTCTCCAGAGCACTTCGGCGACTAGTCCCAGAGCGGAAGGGCCCCCCGCCGCCGAATTACCGCCAAAGACCGGGCTGCATGTCGGCAGCGGGTCCCTTTTTGGTGGTAATTCACCGGCGGGGGGTCCTTCCGCCCCGGAGCGGAAGGACCTCCCGCCAGGCCGAGGACCAGGAGCAGAATAAGCTCCAGGGGCCCGGGCCCCATGAGAGTTTTCCGGAGCTCCCGGAGCGAGTGAAGGACCCCACTCCAGGGGCCTCGAAAAACTCTCGTGGGGGCCCTTGTGGGGTCTGGGACAAATTGTCCCTCTTGCCCCCCTCTCTGGGCGGTCCTGCTGGCGCAGTGACCCAGAGGAAGCCCTGGGCTGCTGGCTGCCGCGGCGGCGCACTGACCCAGAGGAAGCCCTGGGCTGCCGGCAACGGTGCCCTGACTGGCGGGACCCCCCGGGTTGCGGGCTGCCGCGGCGGCACCCTGACCCGGGGAACACCCTGGGCTGCCGCGGCGGCACCCTGACCCGGGGAACACCTTGGGCTGCCGGCTGCCACGGCAGCTCCCTGACCGGGGGGACCCCCTGGGCTGCCGGCTGCCGCGGCGACGCCCTGACCTGGGGGACCCCCTGGGCTGCCGGCTGCCGCGGCGGCACCCTGACCCGGGGAACACCCTGGGCTGCCTGCTGCCGCGGCGGCGCCCTAACCTGGGGACTTCCTGGGCTGCCAGCTGCCACTGGCAGCTCAGACTCCCTCTCTGTCCCAGCAGCAGCGGCTCGCAACCATTTAAAAAAAAATTGGGGGGCGCTTTTTGGCGCCCCCAAATCTCGGCGCCCTAGGCAACCACCTAGTCCGCCTAAATGGTTGCACCGGCCCTGATTGTACTGTATTTGCTTTTTTGTTGTTGTTGTTGTTTTGTCTCTGCTGCTGCCTGATTGCATATTTCTGGTTCCAAATGAGGTGTGTGGTTGACTGGTCAGTTTGTAACTCTGGCGTTCATAACTCTGAGGTTCTACTGTAAGGGATTGTCTTAGTGCCTAGGGTTGTACCTGAAGAACTCTATGTGTAGACAAGCTCTTACTTGTGAGGAACAGAGGTAAATTCCTTCAGCAGAGGCAGGTGAGCTTACACAGGTACCAAGCTGTGAGGGAATTGACTAGGATTAGTTAAAGTGACACAGATGTTATATGGTAGAGAAAAATGTTTCCTTTCCCCTCTAGGTGGTGGATGGCCACACTTGCATCTATTACAAAGAGCTTAGCATTCTTCGGAAAAGTGGAGAGAGATGGTTTATTACTAATAGAGGGGAGAGAATCTGACTAAATAATTTTTGTTATATTACAAAGCTGTTTGTTTTAGGGCTGACAATAAAAGGCCAAAAGCACATTTAAAATGAGGACATTTTTGTGCAGGGTTTTTGTCTGATGTAGATTTAATCACGATATTACTTCTACGGCTGCCAACCAACTGCTAGCAATTCACGTTATGAGTATTTAAATATTTGTGTTACCCAGTGCACTGCTCTCTAACAGCCAATGCTGAGGGTTATTAGCCTATCGCATTCCAACATTTAGCAGCACAAAAAATAAGAAAAAAAAAAACAAAAGAATATAGAGCACTTCCAGTTGCACAGCTTGTTGGCTGAGCAGTGGCCATTGATCTGCCTTTAATAACTTTTAAGAATGGTCCCAATGTGACGCTTCCCAGCAGTACCTAGTGTTGTGAGGCATCACCCATCCTTAGCATCAGGAAGCCTTGGCTGTGCCTGCCATGGGTTAGCTCCCCATCTTCACCAGCCACAAGCAACACACAAGCACTCTTCTCCTCACAGGCCCCACTGTCCCTCTGCACATAGGCGGCAAGTTATATGGGCCTGTGGTGCCCATGCTCCACCAATATTCAGGAACTTGGGCCCGGCTCCACCAATGTTTGGGCTGTCCATAGAACAGACTAGGGCAACTGCCCCAGGCCCTGCGTGTTGGGGGTCCCCACGCTTCAAGGGGCTTTGGGGTCCAGGGCGCTCTTAGGGATAGCGGGGAACTTGGCACCAGCAGCAGAGAGCGACCTGGCCCCAGCCTGCTCTGCCCCTTTCCCACCTCTTCTCCACCTCTTCCTGCGCCTGCTCTGCCCCCTCATGCCCCCATTTCACCCCTTCCCCCCAAGTCCCCACCCCCGCCACACCTCTTTCTGGCTTCTGCCCCCTCCTAACATGTTCTAGACTGAGCCTAGAGTTAATTAACAAGATACTCTCAGGTCTAAGCAAGTATGGCTGATCCAAAATCCTTGTAGTGCATTATAGCAGGCAGGCTATGACCCTTCTTTCATGAGGCAGGCATGCTGTCAGTTGCCTCCTAGGTGAAGGTGTTTCGTTGAACTCCAAGATGTACCTCACCAATCCTTTATCTGGATTCATTAACAGGGCAGCTCCCTACTGTTTGTTTGGTTCTGTAGATGAGTGGTTCTTAACCAGGGGTACGCAGAGGTCTTCTAGGGGATACATCATCTTATCTAGATATTTGCCTAATTCTACAAGTTACATAGAAAGCACTATTGAAGTCAGTACAAACTAAAATTTCATACAATGACTTGTTTATACTGCTCTATATACTATACGCTGAAATGTAAGTATAATATTTATATTCCAATTTTATTTTATAATTATATGGTAAAAATGAGAAAGTAAGCAATTTTTCAGTAATAGTGAGCTGTGACACTTCAGTATTTTTCTGTCTGATTTTGTAAGCAAGTAGTTTTTAAGTGAGGTGAAACTTGGGGTATGCAAGACAAATCAGACTCCTGAAAGGGGTACAGTAGCCTGGAAAGGCTGAGACCCTCTGCTGTAGATTTCCTCTCCTGTAAATTTTGCAATCTCTCAATTTGCACCTGGATCAGTTTGCAAATTAGCATACACTGTGAGACATACAATACACAAGTGGCCAGAAAGGGAGATAGGTATATGCAGTGTTGTAGCCATGTCAGCATCAGGATATTAGAGAAACAAGATGGCTGTGGTAATATCTTTTATTGGACCAACTATATGTGTCAGTTACATCCTGCCCAACAGGAACATTTCCAAGGTATGTCACCTGTCAGTGACCTGACTTAACTCTAAGATCTTAAGAGCATAATTTTCAGTATAGATACCCAACTGTTTAAGGATTGTCTATATGTACATCTTATAATGATTGTGTCGACCAGTGAGCAACTGACTCTTGGTAGAGATCTCACATGCCACCTTTGGTGAAATATTATGCAGATATCCAACCCGGGGGATCCCTCTAAAACCCTGTACAACCCGTTGGCACCAAGGGGTACCTGGGTCATGCCCCAGTGTGACACAGATAGGCTAAGAATAGAGAAGGGAATATAGGCTTCAGTGATCTTATCTGAAATCTACTCTGGCTAATCAGCTTCATAGTATGAAGTTTTTTTGTTTTGTTTTGGGGAGGGTTGGCTAGCATTTCCTGTGGTTAGTCAATATTGCATAGGATGGCTCACCAGCAGACTTTTGGGACTTGATGGTTCAGTAGCCTACAGATCTTTTGCCCCATGCTAATAAAAGTGTGTGTGCACACACTGTCTCTTCATGGTCTCAGTTATGTACTCAGATATATAAAACAAATGCAAAAGTAGTAGTTGTGAACTTCTGCATAAATTCAGTCGTTAACGTTTTCAAGCTGTATGAGAAAGCGGTATCTGAAGGACGGACCAAGCCCTAAAACTTTAATAAGATGAACCAAGAAAACTAAATACTCCTAAGGAGGAAGGTAAAAAAAAATGTTGTGAACAGGCAAGCAGCAACAGCTGGACAGGTAGTTACAAAGAATTTGCATGTTTCAACTCTCATTTCTCTAAGCTATCAGATACATTTATCTGAAATAGATCTTCAAAAATTCTTGTGTAAGAATGCATAGCTGTTTGGTGGAACCTGTGTGTTCTGAGGACAAGAGGGATTTTCTCAACATGTAGCTTAAAATTTTTATTAAAGCTAACGTTTAAAAAATTATATAATACATAAGTTGAGAAAAGAGTGCCTATACATCTGGATATAGTGCTTAGATTATCCACAAATACAGAGTTTGTTTTTCAAGGAGTAGGATACATAGAGTACATAATCAGCAATAACCCAAATTTAGGTGAATAGATTTAACAATACAGTTTAGATGTTAGAATCTGAATACTCGAGTACATCACTCATGAAAAGTTGTACAGAGATTTGGTTGTGGAAAGCAAAATATATCAATAAGTGGAGATTGTCCCTCAATAATTGAGAATTAGGTTGGTTGTCCATGAGGAAAGTATTTGTTACTTTCCTGACTGCGCTTCTCATCGGCACTCCAGCTTATCTCTCCTGGTATTGCTGGGCCATGGCTCTTGCCATACTCTGCCCACATGCAGTAGCAGCCCACTGGAAGATGGTGGCCTTTTCTCCCTCCTTGTGTTGCAGCTGGCAATGTGAGTAGTTCATTCCCCCACTCCTGAGCAGGTGCACAGCCAGGCTCATAGTTAAGACTAATGAGCAGCTCAAGAAGTGCCAATGAATTCACGGAATTCAAAAGTACAGCTAACTATGAGTAAGGGCATTGGAATCTGACCTTGTCAGAGCTGGAGTCATGAAGAAAGACAAATCCTTGTTGATGTTAACCTTGCCTAAGAAAACAAGGTTCAAAAGGACATGAATTGTATTAAACAATGCCCAGTGTACTGCTAGGCCCTGAAGACTCTGCAATGACAGCACAGCTGCCATAAATCAATATAATACAGTTCAGCTGGAGCATCCTGTTGTGATTATGCATTAGTATAAATATTTAAATATTTGTCTCTCATTCTGAAGTTGGGGATATACTTAATTGTACAGTGGTACAGCCATTGTTATCAGAACCATTAGATGATCACTATCTGCTTGAAATGTATTTGCATTGGTATTGTGATAGTGACTAGGACTAGGACAGTTGTGCTAGGCACTGTGTAAAGATGGAACAAAAAATCAGTCCCTGCCCCAAGGAGCATACACTCTGCTCAATTAAAAAAATCTAGAATCATGTACTGCACTTGCCTCAGTTTCTCTGCCATTTAAAAAAAAATTATCACATTTTCCTGTTTCGGTTTTTAAAAAACTTCTTTTCCCTCTTGTTCTGTGAAGTATCTATACAAATTGAGGGGCCAATCCTGCAAAGATTTACACATGAGAATCTCTGCTCACCTTAGAGCCACGAGGTTAATTTGATGTAGGTCCTGATCCTCCAAAGTCTTAACTGGCTAGTTGAGGGGGATAATCTGAGAGTATCTCCCTTGTGGATTTGACAGCACTTTGTGTATGAACAAAATAAACTAAAAATTAGAGGATTTTTTTGGTCTCATCTTTCAGTTACAGAACTCTTAGAAGAGTTTGTTGTAGCTTCAGTACATTTTTTTTTTAAATATCAGTCTACTTAACTTTAAGATGACTTTTATATCTTGCCTTTCATGGGACTTGATCCAAAGCCTGTTGAAGTCAATGGGAGACTTCTGACTCAGAATGCATGAGTGAATGTGGAACAAATAACTGGATTTACATTCATTTTTTTCTCCTGCTGAGCTTGTTGGCTTGTGGCTTTTTGGCGCTACAGTGTAGGGATGTGCCATGTTCAGAGGTAAATGCCTGCAGTATTCTTGCTCCTCCCAAACTTTAATCAACTTCAAGCATTTAAAAATCACAAGATTAGCTTAAAAATCAATATTTAAAAAAATTAATTTAGGGTTTTTTTATTTACCTTTTAGTATCTGAGCCTTTAAGGGTGCATTTAGGTCACATATTTAAGCTTTTTCTCTGCAGTTATGAGGGCCACAAATTTTTTTGTTTTAAGGAAAAGTTGATTTTCATCTAATTACAGGACTCCAGCAGAAGCTAGGGCTTTAAGAAATATACCACATAGTGAAATTAGCAACATTGCTTCCACCTCACCCACTCCTTTTTCCACCTCACCCACTCCTTTTTCAGGACCCCCTTCTGTACTGGATTTTTTCTAGACTTCAATTTATACCTTCTCTCTGAATGACTTGTGCCAGGGGAGGCCTTGCTGCTGACAGAGAGAGGCTACGTGGATCTCTCATAAGAATATATGAGAATAACTCCTAGCTTAGGCAGAAAAATGCAAGCTGCTCTTTCGCTTGGGAAGCTAATCACACTGCCTCTGCAGTGCTCAATTCCTTAACAGTCTTGGCAGCCATGAGACCAGACTCAGAAATAATCAAATGCAGGTTTTTCACTTTGTAGCTCAGAGCACTAACCAGAAGGCAGGAAGAACCAGCCCCAGACTTTGTCTTTTTGAAACAAGAGCCCTGATGGTATCTGCCAGCACACCTCCAGCAGGAGCAATACAGCAACATTCCAGAAGCTGAAGGGTGGGGTGATATTTAACAGGTGGGCAACTACAAAAGACTCTTCACTTGCCCTGGAACAAAAGAAGTATTAAAACTTCCTTGATAATGAGTAGAGGGTGGAAGTGATGGTCCTGTTTGCTTTAGGTTTAGAGGATCAGATTCTTATCATTGCATCACTATAAACCTGAAGTTTACACCACTGACTTCAATTTATGATTGAGAAACTGAGATCAGAATCTAGCCCAGATAGCTGAACATTGGTCTAAGACTTCTTTATTTGGACCCCAGCAGTTGTCCATAAGTCATGTCTTTTTTTAAATTACAAAAATATATATATTTCTAAGGTACAAAAGCTCTCTTTGCCTTACATAATAAACTCAGTAATGTCAGCATTGAAAGTTGACTTCAAAAGATTGTTTAACTTGGTAACCTCGCAAGCTTGTTTTGTTTTGTTTAAAGTTTGAATTGCTAACTTCAGTTGTTTTCACAGGACGCACCTTTCCAACACATCCTTATTTCTCAGCACAACTGGGAGCTGGGCAGCTGTCACTCTACAATATTTTGAAAGCCTATTCTCTCCTGGATCCGGAAGTAGGGTATTGCCAGGGCCTTAGTTTTGTAGCAGGAGTTCTGCTGCTTCATATGACTGAAGAAGATGCTTTTAAGATGTTGAAATTTCTTATGTTTGACATGGGCCTAAGGAAACAGTATCGTCCCAACATGACTATTTTACAGGTATTTGTTTTTATGCCTCTGTAAAAAGGATGCTGCTAGTAATAGCAATATAATTTTTTAGTGATATGATCGTCAGATTCTGCTTTTTGACTCCACTGTAGAATCACTAAAGAGGAGAAGGGGGCTATAAAGAGGATTAGAGCTTAAAGAGATTTATGTTTCAGTTTAAGAGAGGCCATGGGGAAATTATGAAAAACACACACAACTCTGTTGCTTCAGACTAATTTACATTCAAGTAGCCCTTGTATGAAAGTGTGTCTTCAGATAGCCCTGCATAGTTTGCTATCGTAGGGAGAAAATACAGGGAACCCTGAAACAGGGAGCATTACCTCTGCCAGCTTAGGGGTGAGAGGGATGGTTAATGTGGGCAATCATGAAGTGCTACTGATTGAGTCACTGAAAAGGCTCCAAGTTACTTTAGTTTCTTATAAGTGTGTTTGAACATTAATTGGTTGATATTTTTCACTCCTCCTTTCTCATAAGAAAGTGTAGCATGAGCTTTGTTCTTATAACTTTCAGTTAGTCTGTTATTCTTAGTCAGTTCTTCATTTCTTTTTCTCTTCTTTGCAGATCCAGATGTATCAACTTTCCAGACTTCTTCACGATTACCATAGAGATCTCTACAATCACTTGGAGGAGCATGAGATTGGCCCTAGTCTCTATGCTGCCCCCTGGTTTCTGACCATGTTTGCATCTCAGTTTCCCCTGGGATTTGTTGCCAGAGTGTTCGGTAACTCTCCGTAAAAATACCTTTTTGGTCTTCTTGAAACTGTGTTTGCACTGCAACAGGGTCCAGCCTGTTTCATACACCTAAGACAATATTTATCCTATTTTTGATTAATAGTACCTTCCACTGATGTATTGTGTACTGACAAAAGTCAATTTATTGGAAGTGAAGGTGTGGAGTTTATAGCAAAATGCTGTTCAGAGACAGTAGAAGGTTGGAACTGACTGTCTTGTCTCTTCACCTCTATTGTTAACTTGTTTTTCTCTTTGGATTTCCTCATTCTTCTCATTTCAGCTGAGTGCTATAATACTTCCCAATTACTGAGCCTTCCTGTGTTCTTTAAGTTGGAAATCCCACTTCTGCACTGTCCAAGGCTTCCCCTTCACAAAAGAATGCTGGCATGAGGCTATATCAACATTGTTCTATGCTGTATAATAGTGCTAACTTTAGCCTGCTTTGCTCCTGAAGTATTCAGTACGGATCTAATCTTTTTATTTAACATCTGGTCGGACACTTTCTGAGATTTTAGACGGTTCCACTTCCCTGACTCTAGACCCATCATTGCCCATTCTCTTGCAGGCATTACATCTGTTGTTGATGTAGCTATTCCTTATATATTTTCAAGGTTCACCAGTATTCCATATGCACTAATCCTCTCATATCTTGTTTCTGGTGTCCCTTTGTTATAATAGTAACTGTTTGATTTTGTCACACAGTGGTCTAGGAATACAATAGAATGCATACTCAAAACCAGGCAATTAGTGACCCATGACTAAATCAGACGTTGGAGCATAAGCTTTTGTGGGTGAATATCCACTTCGTCAGATGCATGACGAAGTGGGTATTCACCCACGAAAGCTTATGCTCCAATACATCTGTTAGTCTGTAAGGTGCCACAGGACTCTTTTGTCGCTTTTACAGATCCAGACTAACACAGCTACCCCTCTGATACAGGACTAAATCAGTATACCATAAATGGGTGGCTCAACTAACGATACCTATATATAGAAATAAAAAGTTGTGTTTTTGCCTGGATCACTGTAGTGGAGCCATACGTAGATGAATGACTTGCCTCACTAAAAACAAATACACTGGCCAAAAGTTAATAAGACAACAAGAATGACTTATTTCAACCAAATTAGTTGCTTGCTTAGGGCAGTGGTTCTCAACCAAGGGTACGCGTACCCCTGGGGTACATCAACTCATCTAGATATTTGCCTAATTTGACAACAGGCTACATAAAAAGCACTAGTGAAGTCAGTGCAAACAAAAATTTCATACAGGCAATGGCTTGTTTATACTGCTATATATACTGTCCACTGAAATGGAAGTACAGTATTTAAATTCCAGTTGATTTTAGTAATTATATGGTAAAAATGAGAAAGTAAGCAATTTTTCAGTAAGAGTGTGCTATGACACTTATATTTTTATGTCTGATTTTGTAAGCTAGTTGTTTTTAAGTGAGGTAAAACTTGGGGGTATGCAAGACAGATCAGACTCCTGAAAGGGGTACAATAGTCTGGAAAAGTTGAGAGCCACTTGCTTAGGCAATAGGCAGGAGCTGATGCATATAAGAGCCAAGGAGACAGTATAGTACAGTGATGCTATATATCCTAGAAATACATTAGCTTCACAGTACAGAGAAACACATCGAGAGAAACATACAATCAAGCATTGTTTTCAGAGCATAGGAATTGTTGTAAAACCAGTGGTCCACATACTCCAGTATGCTTGCGTCCAAAATTGTCTGGGCCGGCTGCTTCTGAAAGTGGTGCAAAAAACCTTTCAGTCACAGTTATGGACAACTTCTCCACAGGGAAAGTTTCTTCCTAAATAATCTTTAGTTAGAGATTGGGTGATACCCCGAAGAATAACCCTGGCTATTTTAACTCTTGACTATTGAGTAAAATTTTCAAAAGCACCTAAGTTCCAATGTGATTTAGGCTGCTGTATCACTTTTTTGAAAATTGTTACCGGTTGTCTGCATCCATTTAAATGTCCAGTTCTTTAAAAAGAAAACTCCTATTAAGAACTTGGCCTCAATAAAGTCATGTGGCAATGAGTTCCGTATACTAACTGCATGTTATGTGAAAAGGTATTTATTTCCCTTTATCAGTTTTAAATTTTCTGCTTTTCTATTTCATTGAATGTCCCCATGATCTTTTCTTATGAGAATGAGCACTTCTGTTTACCAGTCTACCATCTCTATGCCCTTCATCATTGCATATATCTTTAGTGTGTCCTCTCATTTATCTCCTGTCTTCCTAATCTTTTAAAACTTTCTTTCTATGGAAGTTGTTTCTGTGCCTCTAATCATTCTCATTTCCTATCGTGGTAAATAGTTTTGAGGGATCAAGCACACAAGGTGCAATGATTTACTCATGCATTAAAATGACCACTTTCCTAACCTTTTTAATCAGTCTCTTTTTCAGTACAAAAGCAAATAAAAAATATAGTTCAAGGAGAATAGTCCTGTTCCTGTTTAAGTCAATGCAAAATATGGAATTGGAAGATACCATGCTGATAAGGATGGAATAGATTATATAGATAAAATCTACATTTGCTGCATTTTTTGATACACAGCTAGTTATGGTGAGCACAGCACCTAATCAAGGAACAAGGTTGTGTTCTAAACAGGTTAGCCTCACTGACAATAATTCTGTTCAGGAATGGAATGAAAATCAAGGTGTCATGCACTGAGTTTGTAATCAACATTCCTCTTTTCAATCATCCATGATTAATTGTATTATCAATTATCATGTGTCAGTATGATCCTGTGTGAACTGCTTGACTGCAGATACACAAAAGACACATGCTTTTAGTTTATGCCCAACCTAATACCTTTGTGACTCCTCAATATATAGATCTGCATATCATGTATTTTGCTTTTAATTTGCCACTGGAAGATTATAGAGCTTTAAAAGCAAGGAATTT
The DNA here is from genome assembly GCF_025201925.1 of Gopherus flavomarginatus. NCBI lineage: Eukaryota > Metazoa > Chordata > Testudines > Testudinidae > Gopherus > Gopherus flavomarginatus. The sequence goes on along the minus strand of NC_066619.1, from coordinate 242,245,726 downwards.
ACAGTGGAAGAAAAGGTTGAGATAAGTAAATAACTTATGTGGAACTAGGGTCTTGTCACAGCAGAGGAGCATGTATCAGAGGGGTAGCCATGTTAGTCTGGATCTGTAAAAGCAGCAAAGAATCCTGTGGCACCTTATAGACTAACAGAGGTTTTGGAGCATGAGCTTTCATAGGTGAATACCTACTTCATCAGATGCATGACGAAGTAGGTATTCACCTCCGAAAGCTCATGCTCCAAAACCTCTGTTAGTCTATAAGGTGCCACAGGATTCTTTCCCGCTTTTATAGAGGAGCATGTGAGACTAAAACCACCTCCCAAAAATCGTTGTTTCCCAGAAGCACAAGTCCAGCATTGAAACTCACAATATTTGGTGGCTTTCTTAAAACAGCAACTCCTGGAAGCGTATGATTAGGTGATAATCTTGAACTGACACCTTTTTTAAATGAAACTTTCTCATCCTCAGCCATGCCAGAGGCTCAGAAACCTGAAGAAAGATGAAACCTCAAACTTCTTTTTAAATTGTCACTATTAAGCCAATCTTATGATTTTTGAATGGTTGGAGTTGGCAATACTGCACATAGTGCTGAGAACCAGGTCATTCCTACACAACTGGTCACTCAGTTTTGCACAACCTGACAGGTTTTGGTTTTACCACTCATTTATTAGATTCCTAGGGAGGAAGAAAAAAAAGTTGAATTCTAGTGTCTCAAATGCAGACTAACCAGGCAAACTGATTTACCTGCAGTTTTACTGTGCAGCCCGTTCAATGGAAAGTTCTTTGAGAGGTGTTGTCCATATGCACTTTCCATTATCGGTGCATGGGCACCTCATTCACTTGAGTCTGGAATCTTTGGCCAGCAGCATCCAGACAGTGTGCATGCACCCTGAATTCTCATGCTCTGCATTGAGGGCATATAAGAACAGAGTGCCCCAGTGCTCCTCAGTTTCCTCTCAACTGCAGCATCTCAAGGATAAGGACTCTAAAGGTGAAGGGTGGTGGGTAAGTTGTGGAATGTGCATGTAGAGAACACATCTCGAAGAACTCCTGTTACCGTACAGGTGAGTAACTTCCCATTCTCCTTCGCACATTACACTATTGCTTACTCCCAGGCAGTAACCTCAGAGTCTCTGCTTTGACCACTTCATACTAAAAGCTGTTAAAAATATCATTCCTTCCATATGCACATTCCTTCCATATGCACATTCCACTATTGCTTACTCCCAGGCAGTAACCTCAGTCTCTGCTTTGACCACTTCATACTAAAAGCTGTTAAAAATATCAAAACTATTAACTACTCAGTAGAAATTAGCTGGCAGTCACGCAGACTGCCAGCTCCCTCTCAAAGCCAGAGGCACTGAGGAGCACTGGTGCACTCTGCCCTTATATGCCCTTGATGCAGAGCATGGGGGTTCTCAGGGCACACGCACACTGCCTGATGCTGCTGGGTGAAGACCAGGGTGCATGCCAGGATACTGCTGGCTAGAGACTCTGGACTGAAGTGAATCAGGCACATGTGCACCAATAGTGGACAGGCTAATCTTTCATTCCTTGACTCCTTGCAACCCAATTGCTATGTAACAATGTAGTAGTTAAAGGTACAGTGCATTTAGACTACCTTACAGCCCACTGTCTTCTGAAGGCTATACTCCAGTGTATTAAAGCCATACGTTATAAAGAAGTTCTGGAGTTACAAAGCTGTGTCATGCTAGAAAGTAGCAAAATTGCCTTTTTCCTTTTTTTTCCACCTGTCTAAGTTTTCAGCACTTCAGAATAGAAGGTCATGTGAGGGTACTGCAAAACAAAGGTTCTCTAAAACCTTCTATTTACTTAGTGGTGGAGGAGACTTGGAAGAACAACATTTATTCTGTTCCAAGATTGTAGATAACTTGATTTTAAATCCTGATGTCTGCCAGTCATGCTGACGTTAATTTGGATGCCTACATTGCATTGTTGCTGGCTTGCAGCCCACTTACAGCAAGCCTTAGGGATGGATAAGCTCCTAAAACAAATGGGCCTTTGTTCACTGCTCACTATTTTATATATGAGTGAGAGATTTCAGAAGTATATAATCAATCCAGCTCATACCATAATACTATATAGGTCACTTTGAGTTAATCTGCATCTTTTCTAGGGGCAGGTGTTGGGTCACGTAGATGTATTATTCTCTGCTTAATTCGTTTCTGCTTTGTACTTCATCTTCCTTGATTCTTGCTTGGTGTTCTCTGTATTAATGTTAAATACTGTAGATTCCCTTAAAGAGCAATGTCCTGTATTTTTCAAGTTTCTATAGACACATGAAGACAGACGCTCATTTTCCATTACATCTTTCAAAGCAGCCCTACCTCTTATAGAATGTACTGAATTGGAAATGGAGCTGTTTTCACTGTTTTTAGGATGACTGGGGCAGAAATATAAGATTTATTATCAGTTATTACATGTGCTTCATGCTCTGTCTGTCCCTCTGTGAGAGAGAGATGAATACAGGAAAGGAGTGAAATGAGTTATGACTTCAGGGTAAAGTCAAGGAACTGTAGGAAACTTTCATCTGATGCAAGCTTCAAAAGAGAGAATATTTGTACAGAGAAATGTAGTCAGCCAGTGTTTTCTTATGTTCTTCGCTGCACTGGAGAGACTTGTGGTTTTGACATTAGCATTTTCCCTCATTGCTCAGTTTCTCCTTCTATTTGATCATGAAGTCTTGATGTGTTCGGCTATCAGCCTATTGCCATGTAAGTTATTGTGATGTTACCAGTTCAGCAGCATGACTTCATTTGCAGGTTCAAGTAGAAGGAAGAGAGATATAGGAAGCCTTTGTGTAAACACAGATATATTTGGTAATTAGCAAACTGAACTGAAAACAAAAATCCACTTACCCTCCATGTGGTTTCCCCCTTCCCTTAATAACTTTTTGTAGTATACTGGATACTTCCTCCTGTATGAAAGTCACTCTTTAAAACCCAGAGCAGATTTTGAGGTCTAGTAGCAAGAGAGTCTATGGAGGAAAAGAGCTTTTTGTATCTCCTCTGGCCAGATGGATTGTGAGCGGTATCGTTGGCTGCTGCAGGGTTGCTCTCATGTATTTCCTGTCTCCGTAAAGACCTGTGCTAGATTGTCAGCTGTTTGTAAAGGAAAAACGAAGAGATGGAAAGGAAGTTATGCTGAAAGGTAGCTAGATACTGTGGCTGCACTTTGCTGAATGTGTACCAGGATGCTGTCTTCATGGGGCCACCTGCAGCATTAATACACAACCTACATTAGTAAGATATGAAGATACCCTACAAATGTGATTAGTAGTGTGGCTTGTTAGGATATTATGTTTATCAGATACTTATACTAAAAAGCAAATAAACCAGATGCTGTTAGAAAACTGATTTATTTAACTCAAGTCACATACACAGTGTGGTATGTTTTCCTAATGCAGTTTTCCACTTCCCTCCAGTAGATGAGAAATAGGGCTGAAGAAAGATTACACTCAGTCCTTATAATTAAAGTGTAGGTACCTACTGATTTATTAAAGTTCTTTAATTTATAATCCCATTCAAGCTCAGAACTGATAGCTGAACAATAAATTCTGCTGCTTCCTATTACCTCCTCATAGAGTTCTCATGACTCCCTTCAAAAAACATAACACATACAAGAAGAGGTAAAACTGTCCAATTTCACTGCATTGCCTAGCTTATATATAGCTTAAATATGTACTGGATGTCTCGGGTGATAACTCACCAACCAGTAGGGTTACCAGATGTCCCAATTTTATAGGGACAGTTCTGATTTTGGGATCTTTCTCTTATATAGGCTCCTATTACTTCCTACCCCTTGTCCTGATTTTTCACATTTGCTGTCTGGTCACCCTACCAACCAGGGCAATTGATCTAGCTAGTGAAACACACAATTGTCATTTAAATAATTTAATAATAATGGTCCTGATGTATTGTGACGGGTTCCCCCCGGGGTGCCAACTGGAACTGGGGTACCACAGAGCCCACCTGACCCACCAGCCTGGGTTCCCTTTACACTGTACTGCTGTGACAGGCCCTCAGGCCCCCTCCAGCACATATACAGGTAGGGACACACCCAGCTGCAGCTACACACAGATGCTGAGATCAGCTCTTCATGGGAAGGCTTAACTAATGCACCTCCCAGTTCCTAAGGCACGCACTCATCTCTGTGTAAACCCAAAATTGTACAGTCTTGCACTGCACAGGGAACTATACAGTGTAAGCTCATTAAATTTGCCCCCTCCCTCAATGTGGAGAGGAATATACACAGCTTTCTGCCCCAAGTAATAACTCCTGCACACACTGGTTTTAGACAAAACAAAAACAAGTTTTATTAACTACGAAAGATAGATTCTAAGTGATTATAAGGATAGCAAACAGACGGGGCGGCTCTAGCTTTTTTGCTGCCCCTAGTACGGCAGGCAGGCTGCCTTCAGCGGCTTGCTTGCGGGACGTCCCCGGTCCTGCGGATTCAGCTGCGTGCCTGCAGGAGGTCCGCCGGTCCCACACCTTCGGCGTACCTGCCGCCGAATTGCTGCCGAATCTGCGGGACCAGCAGACGTCCTGCAGGAAGCCGCCAAAGGCTGCCTGACTGCTGCCCTTGGAGGGACCGGCAGGGTGCCCCCCGCGGCTTGCCACCCCAGGCACATGCTTGGAGCGCTGGTGCCTGGAGCCACCGCTGCAAACAGATAAAAGCAGATTACCTAGCAAATAAAACAAAAATGCAATCTAAGCTTAATATACTAAAGAAATTGGATATAAATAGCAAATTCTCACCCTAAATGATGATTTAAGATGACTGGAGGCAGGTAAGGGCACTCTTCACTTGCTTGCAACCTGAAACCCCAAGTATTCCTTTCACAGGCTAGAAATCCCTCTAGCCTAGGTTCAGCCTTTCTCTCCCAGTTCAGTCCTTGTTTCTCAGATGTTTCCAAGCATCTCCTTTTTGGGCAGGGGGAGTCAGTGAAGAACCACGTGATGTCACTTCCCTTAAATAGCTTGTGCATATGGCAGGAGCTCTTTGTCTCCAACTTTAGTTCCCATGTCTTTCAGTGGAAAAACACTGGTATTCTAAGATGGAGTCCAGTACCAGGTGACTTGATCACATGTCCCTGTAGGGTCATAGCAGCCATGAATCAGAGGCTGTTTATAGTGTCCTCAGGAAGGCTCCCTAGTGGGAGATTAGCATTTTCTAAAACCTATTGTTCTTCCTAATGGCCTTTCCCAGCCAGCCATCTAGACTGATTGCCTTCTGCCTACTGGGCGTTCCCCAGATGTAAACACATTTGTAATAGGTGCATAGACAAAATTCCTAACTTCAGATACCAAAATGACACATGCATACAAATAGTATAGTCATATTCAGTGAATCGTAACCTTTTCAATTATATATTACATGACCTCTCTTGCATAAAATATATCATAGTTATGCCACAATCATATCATAATAATATTGCTATGAAGAATATGGGGCATAATGCCACATGTGTATCTAATGCTTTAGAAAAAACCACAGCCGACTACACAACGCATGCATGTGTGGACACATGCACATTCACTCTCTCATATGTGGCTATTTGTACGCTATTTCGGCAGAACAGGAGAAGGAACTCATTTACATAGCATTGCTCAGTTCATGCCCTTGAAGCATATGACTTAGCTAGCATAGCTGAAAATACAGTTCCTACATAAAATATATGTATATCTGATCCTTTCAAAAATCCCTCACACTGTGTGTCTCATTGACTTCCTGTGATGCAGATTCCATGGATTAAAGAAATGTTTCTTTTTCAGTGTAAAACTTTTACAAAAGGTCCGTTTCTGCTTTTAGTGTAAGGTACTGTAAAAAAAATTTGTTTAACTAGAAAACACAATTATAAAAATGCCTGATCGGTGAATATTTCTAGTTTCTTGATCTCTGTAGTATATGAAGGTGTTATACTTTGGAAATTTTACTGTTGTATTATTCTTATCAAAAGATGTGCTTGTTTTACGTACTTTTGGTTTTTCTTTGTTTTCACAGATATGCTCTTTCTTCAGGGATCAGAGGTTATATTTAAAGTGGCTTTAAGCCTGTTGGGAAGTCACAAACCCTTGATTCTGCAACATGAAAACTTAGAAACCATAGTGGATTTTATTAAAAACACTCTCCCAAACCTGGGCTTGGTACAGATGGAAAAGACCATTAATCAAGTATGAGACAATCTGAACATTTACCTATTATCAAGAGAAGTTATGTTCTTATTAACAGAAGTTAGGAGCAGTCGTATTCTTTTGTAAAATCACAATGGAGAAAAGTGCTATTCCTAGTTGAGAATTGGTTACTAATTTTAGTTTGGAAAATGTTAAAGAAGGTTTCAAACCATATTACTTATATAGTACCTGGGCATCCTTACGTATTAGTTAGTCATCATTAATTGCATTGTTAATTACATTTACAGTTCTGATTTTTACTAAGTGTATTTAATTGATTTTCATTTTGTTGGCAATAATACTGTATCCCAGGTACAGTGCATTCTATAGGATAGGCAGTAAGGTGAGCTGAATGACTACTAGGCTTACCCATTTCCAGAATCTGATTCTCTACATCTAATTTCAGAAGAAAAAAATAGTTTTACAAGAGCCTTGTGCGTGTTATCTTTCCTTACCTACGCCATAGATGTCTCTTTGTTGATGATGTCTGCTCTGCCAAGTTGTATGAGGCAAGTTTGTTAATACATAGCAAAATGCTATGGAACTGCAAACTTGTCTTCCAGACAGAGGAGATGGGATGGTACAGTATCCTGCATTCAGCCATAGTACTGGGAAACACTGAGTCATCCCTCAAGATGGCAGTTATTCCATTGAGGAGGGAAATGATGAAACATTGCTGTGATAAAAGGTGGTTCTAACGGAAGCACAGTGTAGTCTCATTTATCCAAATCTTTTCCTTGTCCCTCAGTGTGAGGTACATGCTACAGAGGGCATCTATCTCATGGTGGGGGGCAAGGAAGGGATTGGGATAATGTGGTGGTCTGGATAATAGAGAAAAGAACCACAGCCAGCACTGCGAAGAGGAGGACGAGACCCTGCGTGCAGAGGAGGCCACCCTGCTGCTGAATGGCTCCTGTGGCAGCCAGGGAGACCTCTGAAGCCTCGCCTTCACAGGAGTGACAGAGCAGGGGCATGACAGCAGAGCTGCAGCATTCTCCCTGCACTGCTGCAGGACCAGTGGCACCTGTTCCCAGAAGGTGCCAGGGGACAGTAGAGTGGTTGACAGGATAGAGCAGAGACAGCTTCGCTTATCCTGGACTGCAAGGAGGAGGACCTGGTGGCCACCCCACTGCTGAACGGCTCCTGAAATCCTGATTATCTGAATAAAATCCAGGCTGTTTGGATAATTAGGAGTATACTGTATTTGTGGGTCTGTGCAGAACACAGATAACCCATGTTTGCAGTGGTCTGCATATAGACCCTATTATCCTGAAAATGACCTGACCATGACAACTGATTCACAGTGAGGGGAAATACAAATCACAAATATTGCTATTTTATTATCTGTATTGCTGTAGTGCATAGGAGCCCTAACCATGGACCAGGACCTCCTTGTGCTATGTGCTGTACAAACACAGAACTGAAATGTGGTGTCTTGTTCCTCTTCCTTTCCCCAAAACATGGTGAGGTTCACTCTGCAGTTAGAGCTGCATTTGCCTGTCCACAGGTAGCCTTGGGGGCGCGAAGTGAGAGTGGCCTTCAAACCAGAAGGATCCATGGTGAAAGCACTACAACTGCAGAATGGCCTTGGGGGAATGGCTTTCCATTTGCTGGCAGCAATGCTCCTTTAAAACACACATGCTCATTAAACTAGCTAAGGATTTTTCCCAACACTTAATATCAGAGGAAGTTGGGCAAAATTAGAGGGGATTGGGGTCTAAGGGGGAAGGACATGTTGGTATTCTCCTCAGGTAAATTATGTACAGTGCACAAAAGCCAGAGTGCAGGGTTTTACAGAGAGACCTATGCCTAGGTGAGCTGAGGGAAACTGCTAGGTCTGAGCAGAAGCAATGGGGTATTTTGCCCTGCATTCAAACTGCTCTAGTTTCAGAGCTGGCAGGTAAAATGACCTGAGGACTGAACAGCTGCTCTCCTTTGATGAGGACTGCTGCAAGAGAGAGCAGCTGATTGATTGCAGCTTCTACAAGGCTACTAGGCAAATCCGTATCCTCCCACCTCCCCCAACTGTAGCCTGTGGCTTCCATGCCATAACTTGCCCTAAGTTTGTTAGCTTTTTAGGTGAAATTTTTGATTTGTCTAATGTTCTGTCCTTTTGGATTTGATGCTTTGGTTATGACAGCAGGGACTTCCCTGCCCTCTTTTGAATGCAAAGGAGTTTGGAAGACAGCGGTCATGACAAAACTAACAGTTTGCCTTGCTGAATTTCATAGGTTGATTCTGAAAGTCACAACTCTGTGTTTTCTACTGAATCTTTCATTTTCATAGACAATGGAAATCCCATACATGCAAATAAAAAAAAGGAAGAATAGTAAGCAGCCAACAAGGCTCCCTCAGGAGCTCTTTAATGACCTGAAAATCAAAAAGAAATCCTACAAAAAGTGGAAATGTAGACAAATTGCTACAGATGAGTACAAAAGATAGCAAAAGCATATAAGGACAAAATCAGAAAGGCTAAGGCACAACATGAGTTATACCTTGCAAGGGACATAAAAAGCAATAACAAGAGGTTACATAAATACATTGGGAGCAAGGGAAAGCTGATGGAAAGTGTAGGTCCTCTACTTAGAGGGGAAGGAGAGCTAATGGATGCCATCAAGAAAGCTGAGGTGTTGAATTCCTATTTTGCTTCAGTCTTTACTAAAAAGGTAAATTGTGACCAGATTCTTAACACAATTAATATTAAAAAGGAGGAAGGAACACAAGCCAAAGCAGGAAAAGAAAAAGTTAAAGAATATTTAGATAAGTTAGATGTATACGTCTAACGGCAGAGGCTTATGAAATTCACCCTAGAGAACTTAACAAACTAGCCGATTCAATCTCAGACCCATTAGCGATTATCTTCAAGATTTCCTGGATGATGGGTGAGGTCTCAGAGGACTGAAGAAGGGCAAACATAGGATCTGTTCTTTCTAAAAGGGAACAGAGAAGTGCCAAGGAATTCTAGACCAGTCAACCAAACATGGATACATGGAAAGATACTGGAACAAGTTATTAAACAATCAGTTTGTAAACATCTAGAGAATAATAGGAAAATAAGTAATAGCCAACATGTATTTGTCAAGAACAATTCATGCCAAACCCACCTCACATCCTTCTTTGCCAGGGTTACTAGCCTAGTGGATCCGGGGGAAACTGTAGGTGTGATATATCTTGATTTTAGTAAGGTATTGACAGTCCCACATGACATTCTCATAAGTTGTCTAGATGAAATTACTATAAAATGAGTTGAAAGACCATACTCAAATAGTAGTTATCAATGGTTCGCTGTCAAACTGGGAGGCTATGTCTACTGGGTCCAGCATAGATCTGGCTTTGGTCCAATATTATTCAATATTTTCATTAATGACTTGGATAATAGAGTGGAGAGTACATTTATAAAATTTGCAGATAACACCAAGCTGGGAGGGGTTGCAAGCACTAGGGAGGATAGGATTAGAATTCAAAATAACCTTGATAAATTGGAGAATTGGTTTGAAATCAACAAGATGAAATTCAATAAAGTACTGCATTTAGGGAGGAAAAATCAAATGCACAATTACAATATGAGGAATAACTGCCTGGGCAGCAGTACTGATCAAAAGGATCTGGGGGTTATTGTGGGTCACAAATTGAATATGTGTGATGCAGCTTCTAAAAAGGCTAATATAATTCTGAGGTATGTTAACAGGAGTGTCATATGTAAGACATGGGAGGTACTTGTCCTGCTCCACTCAGCACTGGTGAGGCCTCAGCTGGAGCACTGTGTCCAGTTCTGGGTGCCACACTTTAGGAAAGATGTGGACAAATTGGAGAGAGTCCAGAGGAGAGCAACAAAAATGTTAAAAGTTTTAGAAACCTGACCTGTAAATTTAAAAAAAACTGGTTTGTTTAGTCTTTAGAAAAGAAGACTGTTATGGGTTCCCCCTTAATCTTCAAATATGTTAAGGACTGCTATTAAGAAGATGGTGTCAGGGATAATCTGTGTAATCTTGGTCCTGTTTCTTGAGGTTCCCTCTAATCCTATGTTTCTATGATTCTGTGATTTACTTTTACCTAAACTATGTTTGAGATCCAGCCTTTAACGTTCAGAAGCCCAAACATTTATTCATGCTGCAATAAAACTGTTAGGGATCATTTTTATAGTGTGAGTGATAAACAGGTAACATGAATTCTAAGATTGTTACAGTCATCTTATTATATAGCTGATATCTTCTTAAATTATATCCCGCCTGTAGCAATGAAAACTTTACCCCTTGTATCCCAAAGCAAATGAGGGAAATGGGCAATATTTCTCATTACTTCAATGAGTATCTCAGATGGGAATTGACTTCTGACTCCTTTCCAAGAGAAATATGATACAAGAAGTTAAAATAAGGAACAACTGATTAACTTCTGTACTTGGGGTATTTTCCTATTGTATCTTTATTACGTGACTCAAGTTTAGTTTTCCATTTGTTTCTGTGATTTGACATTTGTGTCATTCTCTTTTCATTGCATTCAGTGAGGTACTTCAGGGCCTTACAGTAATACGGTCTGCCCCTTAGCTTTCCTGGAAAATTGGAAAGCGGATATACTAAGACCACAAGCAAGGGGAAGAACATTATAGTATTTTTTTCCTGTGGCTTTTCTCAATGTACTTTGCTTTATTTGTCTGCCTTTAAAGCATAAGGTCTCTTGAGCAGGGTGTGGTTCAATATTTGTCTTAATACAGGCTGAGGATACTGTCAGTGATTAACAGCTAGTGATTAAAAATAGAATTCTGCTCCAACATGGCTTAATATTTTCTCTATGAAATCTTTTGAAGTAATAAATTTTTTCAGACACTAAAAATGTTATTATATAACAAGATCAGAAATAGGTGAAGTAGTTTGCACACACAGTACTTTCATGTGCTATGTGAAGGTAGATAGGTATTATCCACATTTTACATGTGTGGTGGCTGAGGCACAAAGGGGTTTGAGCTACAGTTTTCAAAAGTGACACCTAAATTTTGGCACCTCCATTTTTGGATGCCCAACTTGACTTAAGTTTGGTGCCTAAAAATGGAAACACCTAAAATAGTGACCACTTTTTATAAACTTTGGTGTAAGTGACCTCTCAAAGTTATACAACAAGTTAATGACAGAATTTGAAATTAACTCATGTCTGACTCCCGTGCATGTCCTCTACCCATTGGACATCATTGCCTCAAGACTATGGGACATAAGCTAGAAAAGTACTCTACACCCTAAAAATAAACCATCAGAATTTTTATGCATTTGATTCTCTTGATCTTCATAGCATCTAATACCGATATATATATAACAGGTGTTTGAAATGGATATCGCCAAGCAGTTGCAAGCTTACGAAGTTGAATATCACGTGCTTCAGGATGAGTTGATAGATTCATCTCTCAATGACAATCAGAGAATGGATAAGTTGGAAAAGGCAAACATTAGTTTGAGAAAACAGAACTTTGATCTACTGGAGGAGTTGCAGGTACAGTTTATATTTCCAGCTAATGAGCCATTGAACCATTGTTTGTACATATTTTCAGAAGAGACCATTGTATAGAGGAGATGTGGGCCACATTTGATCCAGGTTAAGGCATAACTGAAATTACTGTCTTCAGCATTTCCTATTTACAGTTGGTATCAGGTGGACTTACCAGTATTTAAAACCTTTAAAGTTTGTGTGGAGCAGAGGTTCCCGAATGTAGGGCTTGCTGGTGGCCTATGGAAAGCTGGCTGGGGTCTCATGATGCTGGCTCACTGGAGAAGACAGCTAAAGATACATTAATGCAGTCTTAACATTATTTTTGCATTTAAGCAATTGCTGTAGTCAGGCAGTCACAAATGGGAGAGATGTCTATGAGACACATTCTCTATTAAGAGGTGATCCTTGTTATGAGAAGGTTTGAGAACCCATGATCCAGAATGATCAGAAAGACATGAAATAGTACATCTTGATGTCCAGTATCTGACCTCAGTCCATTCAGTCTGCAGTTGTGTCGGTGGCTGCTTTAAAACTCGCCCTCTGTGAGATGAGAGAGACAAGGCAGGTTTTCAGAGATGGTACGGTTGGTCTCTGAAGGAGCTGATCCATTCTGAACTCCTTAGGGCTCCTTCTTTCTGTCTGAGCTGCAAAAAAATATGTTAATACAACTTCTGAGTACATGGGTAATTTAAAGGGAATATGGGGGTAAGAGATGGGCTCTATATTTAGATTTTCAAGCCTCTTGGATCAAAAGCAAAAACTTGGAAGCTAGATGACGCAGTAGGTAAGATGGAATACAGGCCTTTAGATGCTTATTCAAATCCTACTCAGCTTGGTAAAATGTATCCTCTAGGCATGGGAAACATAGTGGCAAGTTTGTTCCTCAATCGTTGGCAGACACATTTTTTCCTTCTGAGTCATAATGTTTCTGCACCTTGATACCTATGGAGTGTAATTTTGTAGTGAGTAGATCCCTGGATTAATAGCCATGCTATCTTTAATTAAAAGGTGGCAGCTAATAAATATAAAGTTCTATTAGCTAATTATTTGTAGATTTAACTTTTAATCTGCTCTGTATTATATTCTAGGTTTAATCATACTAGCACCTAAACAATAAAGGTTAGAGCGAGAAAGAGGAAAAATAGATTGTCTGTAGACAATGCTATTTATAAGTAATACTGGGTTTGTGGAAGTAGCAGTACTTGCACTTTAATTCAGTGTGTGTTTTCTACATAACTGGAAAATCTGTTGTAAACGTGACATATCTCAGTAGGACTTTTTAAAAGCCTGAAGGACTGAGGAGAACTCTGTCTGTGAGGTCCACTGGTTTCACAGTTTTTGGAAAATTCTTGTTTTCTTTTTCCCCTTAAGGTGGCAAATGGAAAGATCCAAAACCTAGAAGCTACAGTAGAATTTTTACTGAACAACGAGTGCAAATTGAAGCAATCCATTCTCACTTTAGAGCTGGAGAGGAAAGCTTTGCTGCAGACAGTGAAAGATCTACGCACGCAGACAGGCAGCCCAGGTGGAAAACATCTACTTACCAGGCAAGAGTGCCTGGATGCCAACTGATAGCTGCAATTGTAATGGACCAGACAAGTTCCACAAAGAGAAAGGGAAGAACTGTTTTTTACTGTCATCATTGGGATTTGACATGGTCTTCTTAGCGTTGTCCATGCCTTACTGTAGCCGAGTGAGGGGATGGGAGTGTCTGCAAAAATATGAGGAGCACGTTTCTCAGGGAGGAGACTCTTGCTTGTTAACTTATAGAATACTTATGAACTATAAAATATGCAATATAATGATGGGCAGGAATGAATAACTAAATAACATATGTACACTCCAGATACAATGTACTGTAAATATCTGCGGTCATGGACTCTTCCATAAGTGCTTTATATTGGTTACGTGTGTTCCTTTTTCTATTTAGAAAACACCATGTTAAATAGTGTGCCCTGTAAAAGGCTGGAGAATTACAGCAGTGAAGAGCTTCTGAACTGATTCTGTCTTTTTGGGACTACAAAGTATTAGCATTCACAGATAGGTTGTGATCATACTCGATAGATTTCTGAGGGTGTAATTCCCCTGCCGCTTGGCTGGGTTCCACTAATCATGTTATTAAGGCCTCTGATAACTGCTTTGTGTGCTTAAAGGTGTTAACTTAGTGGACCCTGGAGAGCTGGACTTGGTTGTGCGTAACTATAATTGTGGGGCATTTTGCCATCAGTTTTTATAAAACATACTGTTTTAGTATGTTTTGTTTTGACATCCATTGTTTTAGTACTGTTGATTGACATGATCTGATAAATGTACCATTAAAGGTAACTGCATTTTACTTTCTCAACAGAATACACTGACATTGTCATGGTGGAGTCTGTCACTCTCACAGTATTGTAGTGGATTTATCATCATGCCTAAAGGCATCATTTTATTTACTTCTGATCTGCTGTGTGATGTCGGACAGCCTCTTTCAAGGAACTGAATGCCTGCTGAGTTTTAGTTTCATTTGGTACTCGGTACCCATCCAGCCTTTGGAGAAGAACAATATTTAAGACTCTTTCTCTGAAATGGTGGAGGCACTTCAAAACTTGATTTTGTGCCAGTCAAACTTCAACTGCTTTATAAAGGATATTGATATAAAGTATGAATTAGGACCATGGCCTATTTACAATGCATCTTTTGCAGAAGATTACACATTTTAAAAAGCTCACTTTTCTGTAATATATAGTGAAAGTAGTCTTCTGGCCAGTTAAAGCATCACTGTTTCAACTACAGGAGCAATAACTTCCAAGGAGATCCAGTTAACTTGTTGTTTAATTAGACCAAATAGTACAGCAAAATTGTTCTTCCCCAAACTCAGTGTTACAGGTATCAACTTGCTGCTGTAGTAGAGATTAGTATTTCAGATGCGAGTTTCCTAAATTGTCAATTTCTTATTCTTAAAATTTTAGGGCACATTTATTTCTCTAATCCACAATGTGGTGGAACATCTTTTATCTTCATGCATGTTTCTCTATGGTACATTCTGCTTGCAGCTGTAATGTGCACTCTGGTGCGAATCAAATACCAGCATGTGGATTAAACTGGGGATTTTGCTCTTTAATTTCTAAATTACACATTGATTCCTGTAAATTTCTTAGATGTGTCTGGTTCTCCAAATCCACATTGTTTGCTTAGAGTCTAAATTCAATATAAGCCAGACATTACAAATCTCTTTACTTCTTGTGTTTTGTTTTTGAATTGAGAAACCATACAGAAGCTCACACTTCACATGTTAAACTCTGTTTACATCATACTCTTTTACAGTTTGAGGGCTAAGTTATGTTGCATTTGGACATCTTGGGGCCATTACTCATACATTGGCTTTTTACATTAAACAAAAAAGCAACAGAGAAAAGTTAATGATCCATGCCAAAATTTATGTTTGCACGTTTTGTTGCATCTAAGAACAAAAACAAAGTTCTCTGTGTGATAGTTCAGAAGCTAATATGTTAATAATTTCCCTGAGATCACAGTATGATTTTTAAATAGTTATTAATGAAAACTGATGGACATCAAACTTTTTTAGACACACTAAGAACCCCAGTTGTGAGCTTGGGACCTGCGTCTATATCTCTTGGCTTAGGATGTGTATTTTTGGTATGACTCAAGTTGTGCAGTAGTTTGGCTCATGTTCTACTTCTCTCCCAGTGAAGTGGAGGAAAGCCTTTGGCCCAGAGACTTTTTCAAGCATTTATTTTCCTTCAGACAATATGATGCTGAGTTGAAATCGGGGCTAGAACAACTGTTCGCAGAGGAGAGTGTGGTTAGTAGGTAGGCATCCGTTTTCAGTCTCAAGTGTCCACATGTTTGTGACCGTTTGATTTTGCCAAGAAGCAGAGCTTTCCAGGGTGAAACCTGTCAATGTACAAATGCACCAGATTTTGCTAAAGTTCCAAATAGCCCACCTGACTTACACACTGAGGCCCAGGCCATCCACAGCACAGGCGCTGAGCATTAATGGGACAACTGCATTGGGATCTCCCTTGCTTACATGGCATCAGATGAGTGTGCTGTTTCTGTGGGATCATTTTCCTCCCTCTTCTGCCCTGTGCCACTAGATCTCAAGGGGGAGATGGTAGGATGGAATAATGTAGAGTAAGGGAGGTGCCCTGCTCCAAGTCACCAACCCTTGCAAAGCCCGGGCATTTCCATGCAGAAATGAGAGAGAAATAATAAAGCTTGGTGCTGTTAAGACACCCCTGACATACACTTTCAGCTCCCCTCTGCTTCTGGGGACTCTACCAATAGCAGTATAGTTCTCTGTTGCTGTGGGAGAAGATCCTGAACTATCCCTACAGGCTGGCTGCTGTATAAAAACAGAAAGCAGCTCCCTTACCTGTAGTTAAGAGATACTAGCGAGTTGGAAACCCATAAATCCATGTCGTAGCCCCAAAAGGGAAAAATCCTCTCTTCCTCCCAAGGGAACGGTCTGAGGAAAGCTGCAAGTTGAAGCTTACAGAATTTTTTCCCCCTTGCCTCTCCCACAGGTGATTAGTCTCTGTCCTTTCCCCCACTTCCCCCGATGGTGCGCAGAAAAGGGGGAGAAAAAGGGAAAAGGAGAGCGACTTCCCAGGATTCCCCAGGAGATAGTCCCAAGAGTTCATTCCCATGCACAACTTGTGCCTTACGAGGTGCTTTACTGTGCTCGCTCTGTGAGTAATATAGGGGTGCTCGTGACGCACACTAGCGTACCAGCTCAGAGATGCATTGTGAGCAAGAGATGGTGTCAGCTAGGGCAGAAGAGAGACTTGGCCTGTAATGTGGCAGGAGCTAGTCATGCCATCTGTGACAAGAAAGAATCTGCTCCACTAGTGCTTTGCAGTCAACAGCGCCCCGTGGACTGCGGAGCTGGTCTGGCATGTGAAATGCCACCCTTCAATAGCAGGCTTTCTTTTCCTCATCCTGCATCTGAGGATATGCCACTGCCCTCATTGTTGGCTCGTTGGCATGTCTATACCTTGGCCTGTTTATTTTTAAGAGATCATTATATAGAACCTGAGAATAATGACACAGTGCCCATCATCTGAGGAGGTCGATGCACTTTACAGAGGTGGGTAAGCATTATGATTCCCCTTTAATACAGAGTGAGGAAGTGAGTCACAAAGGAGCAGAGAGACTTGTCACAGGTTGCACAATGTGTTAGTGGTAGCTGGGACTAAAATCCAGGTCTTCTGAGTCCCAGACCTGCGCTCTCAAACACTAAATAATTCTGCCCCTTGTTGGTTACTACAAAATCTCTGGCTTTCTCTGATGTTACTATGGTCTTCAGAGACGTGATATTTTCTCTTCATTTTCAATTCCCCTTTTTTCTTCCCTACCTCCCTCCAAAATGTACACTCCACAATGAGAGTGCTTCTTCATGCTTTCAAAGGAGGTGGATAAACCTTAGGCCAGATTCTGTGCTGCAACTCTCAGGAGAGAGAACACAGGAAGGCAGAGGGGATCGATGGTGGCTTCAGCTTACCTTTGTGGCTCTCAGATTCTAGCACTAATTAGAGCAGTGTCTTGGGGCTGGTCTGACTACTAACAGCTTCCTCAGACTTTCTAATGTGCTATTCTGCAGCCCAGAATGTCCAGAGGACACGTTGCTGGAGTAGTGTAAAAAGTAGAGCCTGGGCAGAGCAAGGGCTGGAATCTGACCCAATGACTGTAATTACACTCTTCTCCCGTTGATCTCACACCCACACACTTTCAGAGCCTGATGGACAGGCGTAGTTCAACTGGGAAGCTTGGCTCATGGAGAAGAATGGGAGCCTGAGGCACCATGAATGTATTTTCATACTGGAGGTTTTGAGTCTTTGGTTTTTCAGCACAAAGTTGAAATTTTCCATGGAAACCAAACACTTCACATTAAGAATTTCATTTAGTCAAAACCCAATTTTCTGTCCAAAACCAGGTTCGATGGAAAATTTCTGATCCACCCTACTTAACACGCCCCATTAATGTATGCGTCCCCATTTCTGAGAGACACGTCAATATTACAGAACTGCTGGAGCAATCTGTAAAAAAAATTCTGCCCTATTACAATTGCAGAATTTGAATATTGAACTAAAGCATTATTTGTTTAGTGGAAATTAAGCTCTGTTTGTTTCATCAGTGCTTGCTGTATGGGGGCGTCTTGTGTTGGGCTATGGGACTCATTTGAAAATAGGTGTATTGGCAAAAAGGGTAGACCTTTATTTGGGTGGTTTGGCCACTTTCCCTTTCTTGGAGCAGATTAATATTTGTTAAATTGGTTCCCTTTTCCAAGTTATTGAGGGGTGAAGTAAGGAAGCCGTTGGAAATGCACAGCAACAAGAGTCTGGGACCTAAAAGACCTGGGAAGTGTACTGTGTATTCCTGAGTGCTATCTACTGGTACTTTATCACCTAACTCTTAACAGATGTACAGACATCTCTTTTATAGAGCACTCCTATTACACAAACAAGGTGGTCTGGTGTCAGGGGGCAGGGCAGAGATGCGATGGGCAGCAAATCCTTTTGGCCTGAAGGTGAGAGATTCTGTCTGTTTTTGCTAGTCATTAGGAATCAATTGCTAGGTCTGGGCTAGAGAGCAGGGATGAGAGCAAGTTCCACAAAAGGACATAGAATTTCATAGAATCCTATTTTGCTCATTGGTCAGAGGAAAGAATGGGGTAGAAATGTGAGTTCATTTGGGCAGGGGAGAGCATCTGGGGAGGTTGGAGTTCTACAATTGAATATTAATGATAACCTAGCATGGGTGTTCTTTTATGTTGCGTTCAGATAGACATCCATTAATTAATAGAAATTCCGTAGCTGGCTCGCGGGAGAATAAACAAACCACGTTTTTACTTTATATGCATACACCTTTCCCATTCTATTCAGTGCATGTGTCATGTCTATTTGAAGATAATTTCACCCTTATTATGGAATAAGAACAACACATCTGTCAAGTTTTAAGGCTACTCACTAATGGTCTCCACATCCAACCTTAACAATTACACATTGTTCCCCTTGAATTTAAGAGACTTAAGACCATTCCTGCGAGCCTTAGATATGTGAGCAGTCTCTGGGCAGTACCATTGCGAGTGACAGGAGTGAAGCTTTGCATGATCATATCCTGAACTTTATTCCTGGTTTCTAGCTGTGTAAATGATTTTCCATATGTATTTTGTGTGTATACAACATATAAATGACTTGTATTTTTATATCAGTGAACTTAAGTTTGCACATTGCAGTTTTTACCCAGTAAATTTAAGTTTTGAATATTAACCTCTTCTGGTCTTGTTTTATCAAATTACTGTCGTGATAGTATGTGTGAATATCGGTGTTTCCATTACACTCATTTCCACCTGTATATTTTTTGCTATAGTAAGCACATTCTGCATGGAGGTTAGTGTGCTATAACTGAATATACAGTTGATTAACAAAATGAAAATAAAGCACTGGAATATTTATATAATTTAAAATTGAAATCTATTTGATGGGCTTCTATTGTATAGGGCAAAAAACAATTAATTGCTAAGGTCTGAAAGACCCAAGTGCCATCCAAGTCAATGATGTGTGGAACTGTAATAATATTATATGGAGATATACCTATCCCATAGAACTGGAAGGTCATTGAGTCCAGCGCCCTGCCTTTACTAGGCAGGACCAAGTATTGATTTTGCCCAAGATCCCAAAGTGAGCCCCTTAAGGATTAAACCTCACAATCCTGGGTTTAGTGGGCCAGTGCTCAAACCACTAAGCTATCTCTCTCCCTGTCTTTCATAATGATCAGTCTGATGCATTCGCACCCAGATTGGATACATGTATTACTAACTTTTTACACTCCTCTTCTGTCAGTACAGATGAGCATGTATTACATGATAATGTGACCATTAAACTGCATGCTTTAATTTTAAAATTAAAAAATGCTCAGTGGCTGAAATCCTGGCCTCACTGCAGTCAGTGGGAGTTTTGCCACTGACTGCAAGAGGACCAGGATTTCACTAAGTCTATATATGAAAACAGAAGATCTTTATATCCCACTTCTCCTCTGCACTCCCCTTACTGAATACAGATGACATGGAAGACCAGAGCAGAGAAAAATATTTTCCTAAATCTAATGGATTTAATATTTTAAATCATGTCATTACCAGCTGAAGGAATTCCTGTTTTTTCTAGACACGTCTGATCTTTGTTGCTGATTCCTTCCAGCTGCTGTTTCCCTCCATTCTGTACAGAAGCCCATCCCATGTCACTCCCAGATCCCATTTCCTTTCTTTCCAAAACTCAAACTTCCCTGCCAATATGTCTGGAGTTAAACACTTTACAATTAGGTTGCAGCTGCACTAAAAGGGTAAAGGTATGAGAGAATGGATCATACCAGCATCATAACTTCCATTTTCCCATTGAATGTCTCCCAGTTGTTGGCTAATTGGAGTGTTGGTTGGGTGAATGGAGATTCCGAGGGCTGAGCATCTGGGTGAATGTTTCTCCTTTGTTAATATGGTTCCATGGGGTTTAGTTATGTAGCTGGAAGGTACTTCCAGGAATCTGAAGGCAATGGCCCAATAGTAGGAGGGCTACTGTAGTATTCTACATTTCCATTTAAGACTCTTATAATGGAACAAAAGTGGAGAGCTGGTGAATAGACTGATGGCTGTAAGACACTTAAAGTGGAATTTAGAGAATGTAACACATATATGAGCCAGGCTTTACCGGTATCAATTATATTTTCTGTTCCCTGTTTAGTAACAGACTTTAAAAAATACCAAATGTGTGTATATATATACACACTCCACAGTTCTTTTAGCAGGACAGTTCCCTGGCCCCTATGCATAGACTTGAGCTGCATTATATATTATTATGCTGTGTGCTAGAAGTGGGGGAGGGGAGCAAGGAACCATATGCTAAACATTATGCTTGCTCAGTCTTTTGGTCTGAGTGTAGGCAGATGGTGCCGTCCTTTTCATTGAAATGGTTTTGACAATATTCGCTCTCAAATCCAAAAATCTTTTCCTGTCCATGATCTGATTACTATAATTAACCTTGATATTTTACTAGGTTTTTTCCCCCTCTTGCAAGTGACCTATTTTTAGAAGAGTGTTTTTACTTGTGTGCACATAACTTTCATTTAAAGCATAATGTAACTGAGGGAGACACTATAGTGACCTGTAACAGCTGAGCAGTTTTTTATGAGTATTTCCCTATATACAAAGGGGCTGCCATGGAGGGATCTCAGATACCATTGTGTGGCACCTGTACCTAAATGGTGACTTCCTATTGGTGACCAGAGCTGACTGAATACTGTTTGTTCCATGGTATTTAGCTAATATCCCTGTTTCTTAATTGAAAAATCATTTTACTCTGTTTGATAAGTTCTGCTAGTGACTGCTGCAGTGTCATTTTTTCCCTTACCCCCAAAATACTCCGAGTATCTAGCACCTTCTAGCATTAGTGATGTAGTTAGTCAGTGTGAGAGTGTTGCCAAAAACCATCTAACAATTACACAGAACAGCATTGTCAGCAAACCTCTATCCTAAGATTTCCCCCCACCCCCAATTTAAACATCATAACACCAGAAGAATGGCCCAGTGGTTAGTGTGCTGGCTTGGAACTCAGGTGGTAGAGGTTCAATTCCCTGCTCCCCGTCCCCCCATAGTTTCTCTGACTTTGAGCATGTCACTTAATCCCAAATCCTCAGAAGTATTTAAGTACCTAACTCGGGTGGGGTTAGGTGCCTGAATACTTCTGGGTATGTCTACATGGCAAAGAAAACCTGTAGCTGGCCCATGCTAGCCAGCTTGGGCTGCAGGGCTGTTTCATTGCTATGTGGACTTCCAGGCTTGGGCTAGAACCCAAGGCCTCCCACCTCACAGGGTGCTCCAGTCCAAGCCCAGAAGTGCAAACAGCAATGAAACAGCTCCACAGCCCAAGCCTGAGTCAGCTGGCATGGGCCAGCCATGGGTGTCTAGTTGCTGTGTACACATACCCTTTGGAGGATCTGGGCCTCAGTCTTTCTCTGCCTTCATTCTCCATTTGTTTAGAGATATTGGGATTTACATCCTTCCCTTACCAGGGGTGTCACAAGGATAACTATGTTAAAGACTGTGAAATGGTACGATGCCATGGTGATGTGGCCACGTAAGTACCTAGATAGAATTGATTACCCAGTAAATATGTTGACCATATGCTTTGAATACAGGAGGCCAAACCTTCCTTAGATTGATCTACTGGGTGTAGAGTTTAACTTACAACCACAGACACCCTGTGATGTGGAATAGACTTTCTTTAATAGAGCTTCACTAAAGTGAATGTGGGAGGACAAAGAATGGGCAATAAAATTAACTGATTTGGGTAGAACCTGGACACCTCCTTTGAAAGGTGCACCTCCTTAGTTTTATATAACCTATCACAAGGTGGATCATTTGCCGATGAATGATGTTGCCAAAAAATGTTCCTTTCACCTGAATAGTCTGAGGCTGCAAGGTCCAGTCCCGCAAAACAGGCCTTTTCAAGTTAACCAAAAGCAAGTCAACAAATATTTCATAACCAGGAAGACTCTTCTGGCCTCTTTATATAAATGGCTTAAAGGGGATTACTCTTTTAACATACTGGACACCACTGAAGTTGTTACGATTGTAGTTTATATATGAAAAGCAAGACAGAATGGGCTATTCTTATAGAGAATAGATGGAGACAATAAAATTGTGATTATAAGGAAGGCATAGGGATGTTCTGGGTGTTTTAGGAAACCACAAAGAGGTTTTGGGAAACTTTTATCTGATATTTCTAAAAGGTAATGTTTCTCTAGCAGGAGGTGGTGAGAGCAAGTGAGAGGTGGAGTCCTCAGTCTGCTCTGGAATTGGATCCAGGTCCCGGGAAGGAAGACACTCTGAAATTACGTGATCATATCAGTCCCCAGGTATCATTTTGATAAGACGACTATTTCCCTCAGAAGTGACTATGACAATTCTTTAAACTCTCTCTTTACTTGAACATGATGTGCTCGAATAACTGATTTAAAATGTGATTAAGTTTCTTTTCTTCCAACTAAAAGTGGAATGCAGCCATTACCCTGCTGTGGCTTTCTCTTCTTCCAAGATGGCAAGTTTCCAGTTCAAAGGTTATTTGTAAGTAAACTTACTCAGGGTGACCCTTAGGAGGAGAGAGCCTGCTCGCTACTCCTTGATGCATCTTGTTCCTCAGAAAGTGCTTGTTACTGACTAGTTAACTAGGGATTAGGAAGTCATTCTCTGTTTCCAGAAACAGCATGGTTTGTCCTGTTTTCCCAGATTTATTTGCAAAATCTATTGTAGAATGTATAGGCCTATTACTACTCCCACCTGGAGTCTGTTTCTTGTACATTTCCAGCACTGGATTTCCTCTGATTCAGGATGTTTTCCCTGGTGATACTGGCTTCTGCAGTATGAAAGGTTGTGGAATGGAAGTGTAGCCTTGGTCCCTTCACAGGTGCGTTTCTTGCCAGTGTTAGTTGGAAAGAGCAGAGGAGCTTGGAAAGTTGAATAGTTGTTGAGTTCTGTGTTTTCAGCCAAGCCAGAGCTACATGAAATGACTACAGCTAGATGTCATGGCTTTCAACTGAGGAAAATAGTTTGTTTCTGTAGGTCACCTCATCACAAGCCAAACCATCAGAGAGGCCAGTCCCACTGAGTGTGATCCATATCTGCTGACTAGTCTTTGACCTGCTACACACCTTACGCTAAGTATTTCTGGTGAGAAATCCAGAATAGTGATTTCAGTGTTGGGAGTTGAAGCAATATACAGATAAAAAAAAGAATATGGGACCCTACAAATGGATACAGTGCAATGAAATTAGAAATGTTAAAGTGAAGAAGAATAATGCATTTTGAGTGGGCTCCATACAGGAAAAGTGAGCCATCAGAGAGGTAATAAGTATGCTCCTTTTTTCAGAAGAGGTAAATATTTGGGTACTTTTTAGAAGTTGGGACAAGTGGACTGAGCTTGATGGCAAAGGAGCATAAGCAATATACCTTCAGGTCTATCGTTTCAGGCCTGGCCTACACTGAGGGGATCGATGTAAGATACGCAACTTCAGTGATGAGAATAGCGTAGCTGAAGTCGACGTATTTTAGATCTACTTAGATTGACTTACCTCACTTCCTCGCAGTGCAGGATCGAAGGCCACCGCTCCCCTGTCGACTCCACTTCTGCCTCTCGCAGCGGTGGAATTCCGGTGTCAACAGGAAGTGTATTCAAGGATCGATTTGTGATAAATTGATCCCTGTTAGATCGATCACTACCTGCCAATTTGGCAGGTAGTGAAGACATACCCTCAGAGACATGATTTTGTGCTTAGTTAAGTACATCCAAGGCCTACAAAATTGACTGTGCCAGTTTGACAAAATGTGCCACTTTATTTGCAGCCAATGGAATGCATGTGGGACGGCCTAAGTGCGTTCATGGCTTCTCAAACCAGTGAGTAAATGCACTGTCCAACTCTAAGCAGTGAAGAAGCCCTACCAAGGACCAGTTACAGTAACTGAGCCTTGTGGTCGTGAAGGTTTGTGACTGTTGCAAGAGAGAGAGGGGAAAGTGGTCTGCGTAACAGGAAAACCTCTTCAAACTGCATCTGAGACATCAGTGGGGGCACAGTACTTCAGACAGACAAGCCATTCATTATTTAATTTTGGTTTCTAAATAGTAACAAGCAGCAGTTCAGTGCCTTGGGTCAGACAAAAATAAATATAGTTAGTACATTGCACTGCCCTACAACTCGAAGGTCCTTGCCAGAATCGTATCACTAAGCTATCTGCAGTAACCTCAAACCTAACCACAGTCTCTTCTTTAAGTGCCTGAAAAAAGATGAAGGTACTTAAATATGGATTAAATTTTTAGGCACCTAAGTTCAACAGTGTGGTCATAAAATCTTTGTAATCATTAGGTTGCTAAACTAGATCAATAGGGTCAGATCGCTGCTTTAATTCACTGACTTGGGGGGAAGGGCTGGGAAAAGGGAGGGGGGTATTGAAGTGGGACCCCCAGTGTAAATTGCAGCTGACTCACTCAGGGTTCCTGTTGGAGCTTAAGGGGAGCCCATGGTGGTGCCACATATTTCCCTCTTCTTTGAAAAGCTGAACCATGCATATCTCACGTCAGTTCTGCTGGCAAGTGTAGAGGGTAGGATGGTAAGGCATACTTGCATCTGCATTCCAATTGTGGTAGACATTGCATGGAGGAAGTAGAGAGTTTCATAAAACTTATTTCTCCCAGAATCTGTCCCATGGTGAGCAAAATTGTTGGTGTGTCTTATCCTCAGAACATCTTTAGGTAGCTTATTTAATTACTGTTCATTATTTCTATTTACTAATGCAACATAGTAGATCCTCTCCTTTAGAAGGTGCATTGTGAAATGGATGCCTCTTTCAAACCATGTACATTAGTTTCAGAAAGAAGAGAACGTCTATTTTCCTTCCACCGATGTTTACAAGACATTATTAAACTGCCTCAGAATGGGGCAGTGCTGACTGCAGTTTCTGGGCTAAGAGCTTAGTGTTAATAGGTTCATATAAATTATTAATCACCAGGCACTTGCTTATGCCTTGAAGGGCAGTAAATCTTGTTTCCCCTTTTCTATGGCTTCATGCCTCACCCAAAGGGGAAAAAAATTTCATTGTCAGCCTTTACTTAAAAAAGAAGTAGGAAGTTCAATGGTTATAGGACATTTTAGAATAAAAGCATGCGTGAAAGAAGGAGGAAATGAGAGTTTAAGAAGTAAAAAGCTAACAACAGGGTTTTATCCAAAACCTCTGTGTGACTTGTAGGTTTTAGCAAACCCAGCCAAAGCTCACCAAGTGCCATGAAATGTCTCTGCACTGTGGACTACAGGGGTGACTTTGGAAAAAAAGATGAAGCCATAATGTCGTGACTCCATAAGGAAAGTTGTTGTAGACGTTCCATTAAAAGTCCATTCTCCATTCCTCTCCCATTATCCACCATATCTCATAAACCAAAGATGGGACACAAAGACCCAAGATGAGTCTTCTGTGAGCTGCGTTGCCTACCACTTAGCCTAATGGTATTAAGATGTAACAGCCATAGTAGTTGAATACTGAGGTACTTGCTGGAGTATCCATAGAGTTTAAGGCTAGAAGGGACCATTAGATCATCTAGTTTGGCCTTATGTGTATTGCAGGATATTAAATTGCACACAGTTTCCCCTGTATTGTGCCCAGTAGCATGTGATTGGCTATAGCATATCATCCAGAATGGCACAGAGTCTTGACTGAAAGACATGAAAAGATGGAGAACCCACCAATTCCCTTGGGAATCACCCTCACTGTTAAAAGTTATGCCTTGTTTGTAATTTGAGTTTGTCTGGCTTCAGCTTCCAGCCACTGGTTCTTGTTATGCCATTCTCCGGTAGATTAAAGAGCCCTTCAGTGCCAAATATTTTCTCCCCAGTGAAGGTACTTATTCATCCTAATCAAGGCACTGCTGAGTCTTCTTTTTGATATACTACATACATTGAGCTCTGTAAATCTCACTGTAAGGCATTTTCTCCAGCCATCAAATAATTTGTGACTTTTCTGCACTTCTATTTTTTTGAATTATTTTATGTTTATCAGGAAGGGAAGAAGTAGCTTTTTTTAAAAAAGAACCCTTTTGGCAGAGCCCCCTCTTCTTGTTTCATTTTATCTCCTCCTTATTGCTTAATATTAGGGACCCAGACATGTTTCCAGAGAGAGTTTTATAACTAATTTCAACAGGGTCATGATCTGGCCCTTACTTTTTTCCATGTTAGATGGGCAGTCTGCCTGGGGGGGGGCAGTTTTACTCCCCCTAAAGTTTAGACATAAGACAATGATTCTCCAAAGCAGATAAGCAGTTTTTCTCCTGACTGAAGTAGGTATGAGAGGCACTTAGTTCTACTCAGTGTGGTGCAGGTTAAATGTAATTTATACTTTGTGTCACTTGGGCAGAGCAGAGGCACAAATGGCCAGCAGAGAATTCCCCTCTGAGAAGAGAGCTTCCTACTAGTGTAACTGTGCCACTACTTGGTCCTGTGCTATCACCTTGCTCCCACTCTGCACCCTCCCAGCACAGAGGTACATTGGTGAAAGAAAAGAGTGGAGAGAAGAAATGTATCAGCTCAGAATTCTTCTGTGCCTAACCTCCACTGGCATAGGAAGTACATCTTTAATGGAACCTACCCCCGTGGCTTAACTTAAAGCAGTTGCAGGGCTGCTCTGTCAATGGAGCTAATGCACACTGGCCCTGAGAATTAGGGAGCCATAACTGCCTGACATGCCCTCCCACCATCCACACTCTGTCTTGCACCAAGTACCAAATCTGTAACTGACATCTGAATGCCTCACAAAATGGTAAATTGTTCACAGAGGGGGGTATTTCTCTCTGTTTAATACTGTTTTCTTGCTAAATTCATAGGTTTTAAGGCCATAAGGAACCATTATGACATAGTCTGACTTCCTGCATAACACAGGCCGTAAAATCCCAACCAGTAATTCTTTCATCAAGTCCATAATTTCTGGTTGAACTAGAGCAAATCTATCTAATCTATGGGGATGGGTTCTGACCCCATACACTTCTCCAAAGAGCTTACAATCTCATTTGAGAAAAGATGCAACAAGAGTATGACAGACAAAAGGAGAGATGGGAGGATATGGGTAATAAAAATAAGATCACTGTTAAATAGGTAACTTTTGTGCAATTCGAAGGTTCCAGATTGTTCTGAATTTCCCAACTGACCCCAAACAAACCATAGCTTCCCATGCCAGTACAAAGAAATCAACTGGCACTGAAAAAGTGTTTTAAAGAGAACTGGTAAACAAGACAAATGTTTATGAGGAAAATGTAGATAGGGCGGGGTGAAGGAGAAGGAACTGAAACTCCTGTAGCCAGCACTACTTTGTTAATAGACCAATCAACTGTAACAGATGTTACATCAGTTGAAACCACTACAGTCTTCATCCTCATTGGTACCAACCATCCAATAAATGGAAAAATCACTTTTTTAAAGGACAACAAGGGGTTTGGTCATGCCCAATTATTGAGGAATCAGGAGCAACTCCCTAGTTAAGGCTATGTTCTGATTTCCACTTAGGGTGACCAGATGTCCTGATTTTATAGGAACAGTCCCGATATTTGGGGCTTTTTCCTATAGAGGTTCCTATTAGCCCCCACCCTCTGTCCCGATTTTTCACACTTGCTATCTGGTCACCCTATTTCCACTTAAAGCATCGCTAAAGAAAATCCTTTACTGATTGACTTAGGCCTGGTTTACACAGGGGC
Organism: Gopherus flavomarginatus; assembly: GCF_025201925.1. Classification (NCBI taxonomy): domain Eukaryota; kingdom Metazoa; phylum Chordata; order Testudines; family Testudinidae; genus Gopherus; species Gopherus flavomarginatus. The sequence continues at coordinate 242,217,777 of NC_066619.1, read as the reverse complement.
AGGGATCAACCTAAGATACGCAACTTTGGCTATGAGAATAGCATAGCTGAAGTGGACGTACCTTAGGTCGACTTACCTCACATCCTCATGGCGCGGGGTCGACTGTTGCCGCTCCCCCATCGACTCTGCTTCTGCGTCTCGCTTCGGTGGAGTACAGGAGTCAATGGCAGAGCGATCAGGGATCAATCACTACCCGCCAATCCGGGGGGTAGTGTAGATATACCCTAAGTCTCCAAATTCAGTGATGTGTATTGAAGTCAGCTGAATTGTCTCTATTTTTTTTTTCTTTCAGAAAAAGAAAATGCAGTGGAGTAAACATTGAAATGCTTTCCTTTTGAAAATGTGGTGGAGTAAACATTGAAATGCTTTCCTTTTGAAAAGGTTCTAAATATGGAGTTACAAATGGTATTTATAGGCTTTTGTTCACTGTTAAAGAGTTTTCTATAAAGACCTGAACTATAGGACAAATCAAAGACCCTTATGTTCTTAAAGTGGAAAGTGGTGAATAGGCCTTGAGTTTCAAAATGGGTATCTCAAGTTAGGCTCTTAAGGCCACATATAGGCAACTAAACAAAAAGGCCTGATTTTCAAAAGTGCTGAGCTCCCAGCAGCTTCTACTAACTCCTTTAAGTAGTTAAATATGGAATTAAGAGCATAACATCACACATGTGTTTCTGAAAATCTTGGCCCTTGGATTCCTATTTTGGACTGGAATATCTCTGCGACTTTGGGCAAGTCACTTAACTTTTCTGTGCTTTAGTTTTCCCATTGCAAAGTAGGGATATACTCACTGTAAATCTTTGAGAGACTTGGATGGAGGAATGTGTTAGATGGGCACAGTATCTCTTTGTTTATTTAAGAATCTAGTTCTCCACCAGATGGCAATGTTGTTTCAGACAACTTGTGTTTAAAGATGTTTTCCCTGGCAGAGAAACAAACTCCTAAAGGTGGTGGTAGTTTATGAGAGGAGCTGGTCAGGAAGTCATTTTTCCCCCAGTACAGTTTGACACACACACACACATCTATTTTTGTGACAATTTCCATTTAATAATCATTTTTTGTTGAAAAGATATTTTTATGGAAAATTTGATTAGAGCTGATAATGTTCAAGAGAATCAACTCATGAGCAACTACTGGGATGGGGAGAACCTTTGGGAAAGACTAGTATAATACCTTATACAATTATACTACTTATCTCAGGTATTACTATAGTATCTGAGAACCGCAAAATCTTTAGTGCCTTGATCCCTACCTTACAGGGATGTTGTAAGAAGGTACTATTATCCCCATTTTACAACGGAGGAAATGAAGTAGAGAGGGACTAAATCACTTGCTGATGGTCAGACAGGTAGTTCAAGACAGGACTTGAACTCAAATCTTCTGCGTCCCATGCTAGCACCCTAACCACTGACTTCACTTCATATGCTGTGTTTGGAATGCTTCAATACCTATATAGTAGGAAAGGTCAAAACTAAGTACCTTGGTATTTCTACCTGTACTAGCTCCATACAGATATACTTTTAATATTTACGTTACCTGTGTGCCTGGAACAAAAGGGGGAATGGACTTATTGGAGCAGGGCCGGATTAACTCTCCTGTGGGCCTGGGGCTATTAGATTTTGTGGGGCCCCTACATACAAGTTTTTTTCCTAATTTAAAACAAAATGATCATAATTATGGCATCGAGGCTATTAATGCTATACTAAACTTGCCTTTTAATTAACATAAAGCCATTCTATGGGTACATTTCACTCTTATAACATGTAGAATATAGTTAAGTTAATTCAAAATAGCCTACTTCTTACCTTAGAACAGCTGTTATATTAGTTTCTTTCTGGGAGGGAGATTGGGTGCAAGAGGGGGCTCCAGGCTGGAGAGGGTGAAGGGTGTGGGCTCTGGGAGGGAGTTTGGGTGCAGGAGAGGAGTCTGACCTGGGGTAAGGTGGGGATAGCTCAGTGGTTTGAGCATTAGCCTGCTAAACCCAGGGTTGTGAGTTCAGCCCTTGAGGGGGCCATATAGGGATCTGGTGCAAAAATCTGTTTGGGGATTGGTCCTGCCTTGAGCAGAGGGGTAGACTAGATGATCTCCTGAGGTCCCTTCCAATCCTGATATCCTATAAAGGGGTTGGGATGCAAGGCACAGGCTCCAGCCAGGAAGCACTTAACACAGGCAGCTGGCAGCATGGCCCCATGTCATTCCCAGAAGCAGTCAGTTGCTGGCATATCTCTGCACACCCTTGTCAGGAGAGGGACAGCATGTCTCCACATGCTGCCCATACCTGCTGCTCCCATGGGCCAGTTCTCAGCCAATAGGAGCTGCAGGGACAGTGCTGGGGGTGCAGGCAGCACATGGAGCCTCCTCCCCCCCCCCATCAGGGGCAATATGCCAGCAGCCAACTGCTTCTGGGAGCAGCATGGGGCCATGGCAGGCAGGCAGCCTGCCTGAGCCCTGCTGGCACCACTGAACTTTCAGCAGCCCAGAGACAGCAATCAACTGGCAGAGCTCCAGGATTGACCAGCTGATCACAATCAACAGGTTGGTGACCACTGAACTGTATATAATTATGGATTTATTTTTGCTGGGGCCCTCTTAGCCCAAGGCCCTGGGCTGCAGTCCCTAAAGCCCCTGTGTTAATCCAGCCCTGGACTGGAGTGCTGTGTTGAGGTCTCCCCATTACTGCTAATGTAACATATAGACTGGAATAGTAGCAGCTTCCCCTCCAAACCCCTCTATCTAATGGCTCCTACCACTGGACGCACTTCTGTATGCTGTGCGAGCTTTGATATGCAGCTTGATCGTGGCATGGATAACAAAGCCAATCCTTTCTTTAAATCAAAGTGATAAGTGATTTTCTCACAATAGAAGGTGCTGCATCATCCATTGGCCACCAGTAGTCTATAGTTAGAGCCACAGTTCAGAAAGGCTGAGTGGTACTTGGAACATCCCAGAATGAGACAAAATGTAGTGAGGTAACAAATGCCTATTGATGGGAAACCTGGACTTTTTGGTAAAGATAATAAATATCTAATTATAAACTAAGCTATTTATTGGTGCCTTGGCTGTTTTGAAGCCTTCATGGCACTCATAACCCTGTTGTTAATTCATATTTTCTGAAATCTTTGCAGGTCCCTGTAAGTACCATGTACCATAAACACGTCTCTATCATGCAACTGTGGCGCTATCTTCAGTTATCTAGTACAGAACAGTCCTGAATCCTCTCTTGCTCACTGTTCTGCAGTGTCATAGTTACATCCATCTATTTCAGGTCTTTGTATCTCAAACAAGACATGCAAATGAACTGGACCTCAATAATAATGTGTAAGCATGCTTTAAGTTATAATCATACTAAACCCTGCAGTCTTTGCACAAGCAAAACCACCACTAGAGGGGTATTGCTTCAATAAGGAAGAAGCAAATACAAATGTCAGGACTGGGGGCCTGAAGATTAAAGAACAAGTTAATCTGAGGAGAAGCTTGTGCTCAGCATGATGTTGGTCTTATTTTAAAAGAGTAGAGTTATGTGACTCTTGGAGACCTTGGCTCATAGTCTGATCTCAATCTCACTGGTGTAGCTGAGATCAGAATCTAGCCCTCTGTCAAACAGCTGCTTTAATATGAGCAATTGAAAATTAATCTTTTCATTATCATCAGTAATAAGTCCATCACTAACCTCCACTGGTGTAAGAATTCATCTCTTCAGATTGTGGCCTATCTGCACCCAGACTGCAACTAGCTCTTGTGAACAAGGTGTTCCTGTTCAGGGAAAACACTGAGCAGCCAACCTCTAAAAACAAAAACAAGGCAGGTGTGTCACCCACACCCAGAGCCTCTCCCTTGGCTTTATTAAACCACACAAAATTGAAAGCATGCTGAATGATAAGTCATATGTGGGTGTTAGTCACTTCTTTCTATAGCATGCTTGACTGCAGAGCCAGTACCGTCAATCTGGTGGATTTCATATACAAAGTAGCATGGGAAGTGTGGGAAACCACCACCATCATCTCAGTTTGCATCTATTTCCATGTACCAGCTCTATCAGTGTAGATCCAAAAATCAAAGGAGTTACTCTGGATTTATATTGGCATACATGAGAGTAGAATTTGACCCCAACAATTTCACTTGTTCTGCTGTTTATGGGAGAAAGAGGGACAAGATAGATGGCCTGCCTTATGTCACTTTAGCCACATGACTATTTTGGACACAAATGGGCTCACATATACCAATGCACATGATTCATGTCACATTGATTTTATCCCCTAGATTGGTATTTAAAAAAAACAATTAGCTCTAGCTAGCCGGAAGATTCTTGATGGAACACTTTTTTGTCAGAAAGTCCAGTTTTGCCTAAGATTAACTTTTTGTATGCGTCTATTTGAGACATTTTAAAAAGGAAAGTCAATGTTATCATTTCATTTTGACTTTTATATTGTATTCTAATGTTAATATATAATATCCATTAATATTATGTTTTGACATTACAAAAATGTAATGTTTTACTGTTTCCGAATCAAGATGTTTTGGAATTTCCTGCCTGTAAGGAATTTTGAAATTTCAGCTTTTTGTTCTAATTTGAAACAAAACCAGATTTTGAGTAGTGGGCATTTTGTGTAAAATTCCATTTTACAACCAGCTCTACTTAGCTCTTACATAGCACTTTTTCTCTGTAAATCTCACAGTACTTTACAAAGATGGTAGATATTACTATCCCCACTTCACAGACAGAGAAATGGAAGCACAGCAAGATGAATTGATTTGCTCAGGGGCACCCTGGAGGTTAGAGACAAAGCTAGGAATGGTAGCCGGGTGTCCTCACTCCTGATCCAATGACCTAGCCACTGGGCCACACTGCTTTTCTTAAAATTAAATACAGAATAATAGCTAACATGCAGAACACTACTAATCAGTAGCATGGCACAAAGGAACAGGAGTATTACCTTGTGTGAAAGAGACATTTTCAGCAACAGGCAATGAATGTAATTAGATATTAGGGTTCTCCCCCAACACCCCCCCACCCCGAAAATGTACACTGGATATATGCATGCATGCAGTCTAGATCCTTATATATTCTCATACGAGCCTTTTACAATTAAATATTGGAATTCCATATTAGTCTCACTCAAGTGATGAATAGCAAATGTCAGATAGCATCCTTTGTTCTCAGAAAAACTGAGCTGAAACTAAATTATTGCCTAGTCCAGGGGTAGGCAACCTATGGTACGTGTGCTGAAGGCGGTACGCGAGCTGATTTTCAGTGGCACTCACACTGCCCAGGTCCTGGCTACCGGTCCAGGGGGCTCTGCATTTTAATTTAATTTTAAATGAAGCTTCTTAAACATTTTAAAAACCTTATTTACTTTACATACAACAACAATTTAGTTATATATTATAGACTTATAGAGAGAGACCTTCTAAAAACATTAAAATGTATTACTGGCACGCAAAACCTTAAAATAGGGTGAATAAATGAAAACTCGGCACACCACTTCTGAAAGTTTGCTGACCCCTGGCCTAGTCCAAACCACTGACAGCATTTCAGCCATGTCATATACACATTTTGAATAGAGAACTGTAACGATCTACTGCCCAAATAAATACAGAATTTAGTTGTGTGTGTGATGGATAGTACAAGAAAGGGGAATGTAATGAAACAGGAGGGTAAATGAAAAAGTGCATAATGCAAGAGCATGGTTAATCATTTACTTGAAATCTTAACCCTTAAATAGCAGAATTATTTACAAGTTCTTCAGACAGAGTGCCATAAAAATAAAATGACCTGGGTTCATATTATTGACAGCTTTGAATGGGAGGAAAGTGCAGTGGGTGGTTTACTTTAGTAAAAGGCTACTAACTTCCATTGCCCCAAATGAATGTGTTTCGATAGACAGGGACCCTGAAACAGGTATTTTCCCAAAACACAAAAGTGAAACATATACAGTAAGTGCCAACTATTTGTAACACAAAAATAGACGTGAAGTAACTGCTGCAAGGGGCCACAGGCAACATTATGGGAACTAGAGATCTCACTGCCTAAATCTGAACATTCAGAGTCCAAATTAGCAAGCTAATTTAATTGTCTGAAAAGCCTGATTGGCTGAAGATTCTAAAAGATAAGATTTCCCTGTAATTCACACCCAACTGCATGTCTGCTGACAAACACCAGAGCAACCATATTTTCTTCGGTCTTTAGAGTGTTTCAGGATTAAGAACTGCAAACCAAAAAATGTTGTGGCCCTCCCAACAATTCCTCCTCCCACCCCACACCTTTTTATTGTAGCTAACAGGCTATTTTGGGAGCATAACAATCTAACAAACACAGAGAGAATTTCAGCATTTAAGGAATCAAGTGATAAGACAGCAAAAGTCTATGTAAAGTTGCCTTAACAGGGGCCTTGTCTAACCCTGCTCAGAATACAAGGGCACCAGTGATTAGTTATGATCCCATACAGGCCAGCATAGATGCAGCCTGGGGCATTCCAATGCAGGGCTGAATATTTAATAGTTTCTGTTCTGGCTGGGTCTGTGTGTGGCATATCAACACCCAACCCTAAGGGTGTGGCTTCTCTCAGTGAGAAAGGACCCCGTCTCAGTAAGTAACTCTGAGAGGAAGTTGAAGGGGGTGTGCACTTCCTGCCCTGGGAAGGAAGGGAAGCTGTTTTTACCAGCAGCACGAGGAACGCTGCCTTTGTACCCTTGCCCAATAACAAATACTTGTTGTTCTGTGAAATTGAATTCACACCGGTAGCATTATTGCAAGGATTTGGCCGGGCTGTGCTAACCCAACAATAAGGAGACTTGCAAGGTCACACAGCATTATGAGCCTACCTCTGAAAATGCGCTGAGTTACTCAGCAAAACGGAGTGTTGCAGCCCCAAAGTGGCAGACTTTTGTAAGACTAGACATGTTGATAGCAAGAGGCTGATAAGGATTTGATTAGATGGTGTGGTTGCCTGAGATAGCTGGGAACTGGACTTGATGACCCAGGAGGTCTCTTCCAGTCCTTTGTACTTATGGGAAGTCATAAAGGTACATATCGTCCATCTCTGCCGCACAGTGAGGAGGGAAGCAGAGCCAATGGGAGACCTGCCTAGAAGGAAATGGTATCTATGTAGAAGTATCCCCCTCCTAGCATAGCTGCTGCTAGTCCTACAGAAGCTATGCAGTGCTGGGGAGTGGGGTGAAAGGGACATGGTAAAGGAAGAGAGAGTAGTGTGTGGAGAATATCCTGACTGTGCAGCATGTTCCCTTTTCGAAAACAAGTCTGTTAAAATGCAAAATGCACTGCTGCGTCAGCAACAGTGCCTCACCATCTCTAGCTTTACCCAGCTGTGGACGGGAGGTCTCATGGAAGAGGGGCTGGCTTGGTGGTGCCAGACAGATAAGAGTTGTGGTGTGAGCACTTGAGAGGACATCAGGGAGTGTGAGGAAAAGGGAGAGATATGCTTGAATGGCTGGATTCCAGCAGATCTTTGCCTTCCACTGGAATAGCCAGTTCTCCCTCTCTGCCATCAACCACACCTTCCTCGGGACACAACACAGTGGGGTGACAGCACAGAACTCACAGCCTAGGGAGAGGGTGGGGCTATCTTTGCACCCTCCCAATCCTGGGCTGCTCCTGGTGTATCTGAGACAGACCCTATCATTCTAGCACTTTTTCATGGCCAGAAGTAGCGTTGCAGCAGCTCCAGTCCAGTTTCTTCTCTAGCCAGACAACTTTATAAAGTCCAGCTTCTTCCACAGCCTTTGCTTAGAGTCCAACAGAAAATAATAAAACAGCAAAATCTTCAGCCCACATAGTCTCAGTGATTAGCCCTGTTCTTTGCAGGAAAGCACCAGCTGCAATAAACTGTGCCAATGCCAACCTCCCCCACCATTCCTGAGCTTCAAACTTACCACCTAGAGACTAGCACAGAGCCTCAGGCAGGCTGTAGTACTTATTTGGCTTCTGATATATGCCAGACGCCACAATGCAGCCTGTCTGCTCTGCTGGGCTTCCCCCTTTTAAATTCCCTTCTCAAGTTTAACATGATGCAGCAGGGTGAGACTCCTTAAGCCTCAGGCTGCTGATTAACCCTTTCCAGACAGGGACCTGGCCTATCTAGGGATATGGCTGCACTTCAAAGTGGGGGTGTAATTCCCAGCTTGAGAAGACATACTCCAGCTAGCTCTGAGCGAACTACTGTGCTAAAAGTAGAGTGTCTTGGATGGGTATGTACTCGGGGCAGTTAACCCAATAGCCACTGCAGTGAAACCCTATTTTTAGAGTGCTAGTGTAGGTGTGTGTCCTGGAGCTTGAGTTTACACCTTGTAGCACTGGTGTAGACGTACCCTAAGTTACGACAGCCTCCAAAGCCTGCCACATGGACTGTAGTGCTGCACAGAATCTTCATAGCACTGCATGCTGCAGTCTTGCCCCGGCAAAGCCTCTGCCTCTTGCAAAGCCCAGAAGGAAGTCTTAAGTCTTGTCTCCCTCTGTTTCTGCACCAAGGAAATCCTCCCCACAAGTCTGTATGCCACTCTGGCACCTTTACCTGGACACACCATTCCAGCAGTGGTCGCCCCAGTGCCAAATACAGAGGTAAAATAACCTCTTTGCTCCTATTGGAGATTCCCCTGCCAATCTGCCATGTCAGTCAGTTTACAACTATTACAGCTATCCCATAGATACCTGTAATGTAAAGACTGCCTTTCCTGAGCCAGGTAGAGTCATGAGAGAACTCCATGGCAGCTAGGGATGAGTGAAGCTTAGCTGTGTTTGGATAAGTCATTCAGAAGCTTGTGCTCTTATCCAAATCAGTTAAGGATGTTAGCTCAATTTTCTAATGCACAGTTTGGGCTGGAAACATCAGAACAGCTGCCTTTTTGTGGTATGTTGGTACTTCCAGTCTCAGCCAAACTCAGGAAGTGCAGGCTTATGTAGAAGTGTTTTCTTTTTTAAATTCAACTTATTTTTAAGTCCATGCTTTGGTTTGAGTTTAGTGAAATATGGGTGTGGCTCTTACTTTGATCCAAATCAGTTTACAAATCCTTAATTACTACATGGTAAAAGTTTTGGTTATGGCACCAGCAGTCAAGACTTGCATTGTTCATTTTGTACATTATGTCAGTACATATATTCTATACATCTTGGTAGTGATTCCTGACACAGGAAGTCAGAATTTCATTAATGGCCAGAAGAAAGTTCCGGACCTGCCCAGTGCCAGTGAATGGTGTGACACTACTTGGGTATGTATTTGATGAATAATTAGTTCTTCAAAGAGCCAGACTCTGACATTTAGCCTCTGGCCTGCATTCTAAGCCACATGCCTAATAGGGATCTCTTAAAGAGATCTGGAGAGAAGGAGGGGAGAGGAATGAGTTGTCTACTCTAGATCACTATTGCTAGGCTGATGCACAATTAGCATTCCATGCCCACAAGTTTCTGGCATTAGGTGTGGTGATTTAGGCATCCTCAATAGATTTCCTGTAGCTGGACTAATAGATTCTATTGAAAGCAAGTAATCAGGGCAACTGCTTTGCAATAAGACATGTAACCTGCATGGATAGGGAGAAGCTCAACCATGGCATCAGAAAGCAGGCTTATTTCCCCTAACTCTGAAGCATTTTGCATCAGGGTTTTTCATTTATATAGGTAATACTGATTGGCTGGTTAATTAGTTAGCTGACTAGCTAATTGAGTAATTCCACAATCCACCAAAGAAGGAGAAAGAATCTGCCTGGATTCCAACTGGAGATTTTTGTAAGCAAGAAGAGGGAAGGTATTATTGTGCTGCTTTTGACTCAGCAGACTGTATAGAGTTGATAAACAAAGACTGACACAGATGAACTCAATTTGAGCTTTTGAAACTGATCTGCTTCTTGCAGTGTTTCTGTGGGTATTGACTGCTTTAGATTGAATTTTTCTTTTGTTTAATTTATGTATCACTGAAGATTATGTGGATTATGATGTAGCCTTGTTAGTAGAAATTATGATTTTTTTTTAGAATTATAAGATTATATAAAATTGGTACTTAAGAATTAAGTTAATTCCTTTTGTTCTTTTTGGACTTGATTGTGAGGAGTTTGACTCTATGCAATCCTTGCTGAAAATCCTCAATGACTGAATTTTAGGTCTCATGTGCTTTACTCTGTGAGTTGTGTTGGAGCGTTAGAAGTGGGGCGGTGAAGTAAACGCTAGTCAAAGGTTACACAGTTACTTCAGGAGCTCCTCCACACAAAGCGCAAGTGTGGACTCTGCATTATGCCTTTGGATGGGGCAGGCTGCTCACCCTGCCATGTCTAGCCAGCTCTGTGAGCTGGTGTGGAAGGTGAGAGAATTGGTATTGCTCAGTCTCCTTGTTTGTACCGTGAGGTGCAAGGAAGGAACAGTCCTGGTACTCCAATAAGCACAGAGTGTGCTATTTGCTGTATCCTATTCATAGCAAGTGCACAGAGTGGGGTAAGGCTCCTCGTACCGTCCCCTACAAGCAGCATCTGTACTATCGAGAGGAAGAATATAGCCTGTAATTTAAAATCAATCTTGCTGTTACCACTTCTTCTTTCCCACCAAAGTTGTGCAAGGAAAGGAAGGCGCAGGTGGCTTCTTGGGGCATGTCTCTGGGGCAGATTCAGATGAAGAGGGAAGGAAGGGGTGGCTGAGCTGGGCACCTGGTTCTGAATAGGGTGTGGGAGAAGTAGAAGGTTCAGCAATAAAAGAGTGAGAGAAAAAGGTAGCAGAGATGGGCTCTGTACAGAGGGAAGAGAGCTTTTTCTGGGGGCAGCATAAGAAACATCTGCATTGACTTTGCAAGACCAATAACCTGGGGCATCTGCAGCCCCTGATAGTTTCTTTGGTGAAGAGAGAATGCTTGTGTTTATTATATTTGTGCTAGTGATGCTGTCCTCTCTAAACTGCTGGCTCCTGGTCACTTTGGGTATGTCTACACTACGGGATTATTCCGATTTTACAGAAATCGGTTTTTAAAAACAGATTGTATAAAGTTGAGTGCACAAGGCCACACTAAGCACATTAATTCGGCGGTGTGCGTCCATGTACCCAGGCTAGTGTCGATTTCCGGAGCGTTGCACTGTGGGTAGCTATCCCATAGCTATCCCATAGTTCCCACAGTCTCCCTCACCCATTGGAATTCTGGGTTGAGATCCCAGTGCCTGATGGGGCAAAAAACATTGTCGCGGATGGTTCTGGGTACAGCCTCATCCCTCCCTCCGTGCAAGTAGCAGACAACCGTTTCGCACCTTTTTTCCTGGGTGAACTCTGCAGATGCCATAGCATGGCAAGCATGGACCCTGCTCAGCTCAAGACAGCAATCATGGACGTTGTAAACACCCCGTGCATTCTCACGCAGTCTATGCTGAATCAGGACCTGCAAAACCAGGTGAGGAGGAGGCAGCTACGGCAGCGCGGCGACAAGAGTGATGAGGACATGGACACACAATTCTCTCAAACCGTGGGCCTCTGTGTTTTGGAGATCTTGCTGGTAATGGGACAGGTTCTAGCCATTGAACGCCTATTTTCAGCCCGGGAAACAAGCACAGATTGGTGGGACCACATAGTGTTGCAGGTGTGGGATGATTCCCAGTGGCTGCGAAACTTTTGCATGCATAAGGGCATTTTCATGGAACTTTGTGACTTGCTTTCCTCTGCCCTGAAACACTAGCATACCAAGATGAGAGCAGCCCTCACAGTTGAGAAGCGAGTGGCAATAGCCCTCTGGAAGCTTGCAAAGCCAGACAGCTACCGGTCAGTCGGGACTCAATTTGGAGTGGGCAAATCTACTGTGGGGGCTGCTGTGATGCAAGTAGCCAAAGCAATCATTAAGCTGCTGCTATGAAAGGTTGTGATTCTGTGAAATGTGCAGGTCATAGTGGATGGCTTTGCTGCAATGGGATTCCCTAACTCTGGTGAGGCGATAGATGGAACACATATCCCTATCTTGGCATCAGAGCACCAGGGCACCCAGTACATAAACCGCAAGGGGTACTTTTCAGTGGTGCTGCAAGCACAAGGGACGTTTCACCAACATCCACGTGGAATGGCCGGGAAGGGTTCATGACGCTCGCGTCTTCAGGAACCCTACTCTGTTTAAACGGCTGCAGCAAGGGAATTACTTCCCAGACCAGAAAATAACAGTTGGGGATGTTGAAATGCCTGTAGTTACCCTGGGGGACCCAGCCTAGCCCTTGATGCCATGTCTCATGAAGCCATACACAGGCAGCCTGGACAATAGTCAGGAGTTGTTCAACTACAGGCTGAGAGTGTGCAGAATGGTGGTAGAATGTGCATTTGGCCGTTTAAAGGCGCGCTGGCACACATTACTGACTCGCTCAGACCTCAGCCAAACCAATGTCCCCTTTGTTATTGCTTCTTGCTGTGTGCTCCACAATCTCTGTGAGAGTGAGGAGGTGACCTTTATGGCGGGGTGGGAGGCTGAGACAAATCACTTGGCTGCTGATTATGCGCAGCCAGACACCAGGGCGATTAGAAGAGCACGCCAGGAAGCGGTGCGCATCAGAGAAACTTTGAAAACCAGTTTCATCATGGGCCAGGGTACGGTTTGACTGTTGTGTTTTGTTTCTCCTTGATGAAATGCCTTCCCCTTGATTGACTCATTCCCTGTAAGCCACCCACCCTCCCCCTTCGATTACTGCTTGCTTCCTAAGGAAATAAAGTCACTCTCGTTTAAAAATAATGTATTCTTTATTAATTAATTATAAAAAGAGGGAGAGAACTGACAAGGTAGCCCGGGTGTGGTTTAGGAGCAGGATAGGAGGGAAGGAAAAGGCCACTAAAAAAATTTCAAAATAATGACAGCCTTTTGATTGGGCTGTCCACTGGGGTGGAATGGGCTGGTGCACAGAGCCTCCCCCCACGCGTTCTTAGTCGTCTGATGGGTGAAGAGGCTAAGGAACATGGTGAGGGGGGAGGGCGGTTATACAGCGGCACTCTGTGATCCTGCTGCTGTTCCTGAAGCTCCACCAGACGCCGGAGCACGTCAGTTTGATCACACAGCAGCCCCAGAGTTGCCTCCCGCCACCGCTGGTCTTCCTGCCTACAGCTCTGATCTTCCTGCCGATACCTCTCATCTCGAGCGTCTCTCCTCTCCTCACATTGGTCCCTTCTGTCCTCACGGTCACTGGCATCTTTCCTGTACTTTGATACCACGTCCTTCCACTCATTCAGATGAGCTCTTTCATTGCGAGTCACTTCCATGATTTCTGAGAACATTTCGTCTCTCATCTTTTTTTTCCGCTGCCTTATCTGAGATAGCCTTTGGGATAGAGGAGGGAGACTTGAAAAATTTGCAGCTGCAGAAGGAAGGGAAAAAAGGGAGAGAAGTATTTAGAAAGATACATTTTACAGAACAATGGTTATACTCTTTCACGGTGAACAACACTGTTCACCTTACGTTGCACATGTGATCTCACTGCAAGGGCGCATTTTGCATCTTAATATTGAGTGCCTGCGGCTTTGGTGTTAGAAATCTCACAGACGCAGGTCCGGGCAGCAGAATTCAGCTTGCATGCGGCCATGGTAAGCAATTGTCTTTCGGCTTCTGCAGCCTTCACATATCCAGCACCCTCCTTTCCCAAATATCAAGCAAAGCCCATTGAGTGCTGCTTCTTTCCTGTTAATGTGCAGCACCAGAACGGCCTCCATCCAATTCTTTGGGATGATCGCTTTACCCCTCTCCCTACCGCTTGGCTGGTATCATGGAAGATCGCTTCTAGTCACCCTCCCCCGCACCACATGGCTGGTAGCAGGGAAGATCCCAGCTAGCCAGACGTGAAAAAGCTCAGCGCCAATCACTCTCCCCTCTCCCCCGCTTCGCTAAATGCAGGGAAGGATTTATTTTAAGCCGCAGGCAAACAGCCCAACCATCTCTGTCCCCTTAATTAAATTTCCGTATTTCAACCAGGTTACCATGAATGATATCACTCTCCTGAGGATAACACAGTGAGATAAAGAATGGATGTTGCTTGAATGCCAGCAAACACTGGGACCATACGCAGTTAGGCTTTGTCATGCAGTGATACCAGATTACTTACTACATGCATGGTGTGGTCGAGTGTCCTACCGTGGAGGACGGTGTGACAATGCGGTTCTGGTGGGACCCAACTGAGAGTGCCAATTCAGGATCAATTGCTCAAACAGGGCAGTCACAGCCTAAGGCTGGGGTTTTTCCATCTCTAAGACAAACCAAACCAGCCAGACAAAAATGACTTCGGTTTCACCCCACTGGCCAACCACAAGTCGCACAAACAATTTCCTTAGACACTCCAGTCTCCCAGTATCACCGCCAGTCCCACTCGTCCTGGGGAAGAATGGTTATGAAAACCAACACCCCAATAAAAGAAAAAGGTTCTCTCGATCCCAAAGAATCAAGCCCCAGACCAAGGTCAATATACACATCAGATCTTACCCACAAATCACACTGTTGCCAATCCTTTGGAATCTAAAATCTAAAGGTTTATTCATAAAGAGAAAAAGATAGAGATGAGAGCTAAAATTGGTTAAATGGAATCGATTACATACAGTAATGGCAAAGTTCTTAGTTCAGGCTTGTAGCAGTGATGGAGTAAACTGCAGGTTCAAATCAAGTTTCTGGAGTACATCCCCAGCTGGGATGGGTCATCAGTCCCTTGTGTAGAGCTTCAACTTGTAGCAAAGTCCCTCCAGAGGTAAGAAGCAGGATTGAAGACAAGATGGAGATGAGGCATCAGCCTTACATAGGCTCTTCCAAGTGTAAGAACACTTCTTTGTTCTTACTGTGGAAAATTACAGCAAAATGGATTCTGCAGTCACATGGGCAAGTTCCTGCACACCCTGCTGAGTTACAAGGCATATCTGCCTCCTCTCAATGGGTCAATTGTGTAGCTGATGGTCCTTAATGGGCCATCAAGCTGGCTAGGCAGAGCTAACACCCACTTGTCTGGGATTTTTCCCAGAAATACAGCACAGATTTGAAATACAGACAGTATACAGCCAATACTCATAACTTCAACTACAAAATGACACAGACATACAGACAGCATAATCATAACAAGCAACCCATAACCTGGTCTTAGACACCTTATATGACCCCCTTTACATAAGATTTGGTGCCACTACAGGACCTTGGTTGCAAACCATGTTCTATATGGTCCCAGTTTATATCAATAACGTCACAGATGGAATAAGGCTACCCTGCCCTGAAACCTTCTGCAAAGGCTTTTGGAGTACCTCCAGGAGATCTTAATGGAGATGTCCCTGGAGGATTTCCGCTCCATCCCCAGACATGTTACCAGACTTTTCCAGTAACTGTACTGGTCGCGAACGCATCCCAAGTCCTCAGGGCAAATGAATCATTAAAAAATGCTTGCTTTTAAACCATATTTAATATTTACAAAGGTATACTCAACAGAGGTCCCTTCCATGGCTTCATTGTCCGGGACAGTGGCTTGGGAATGCTGGGAGGGTACTTCTGTCAGGCTGAGAAAAAGCTCCAGGCTGTTGGGGAGAACGGAGTGCTGTGTGCTGTCTGCAAGCTCGTCCTCCTCTTCCTCCTCATCATCTTCGTCCGTAGAATCCCCAGGCAAGGCTAAGATTACCTCCACCTCAGAATCCACGGACAAGGGTGGGGTAGTGGTGGTGGACCCCCCTAGAATTGCACGCAGCTCAGTGTAGAAGCGGCATGTTTGCAGCCCTGCCCCAGACCTTCCGTTTGCTTCTTGGTTTTCTGGTAGGCTTGTCTGAGCTCCTTAACTTTCACACGGCACTGTACTGAGTCTCTGCTGTGGCCTCTCTCCATCATGGCCTTGGAAATTTTTTCAAATGTTTTTTCATTTTGTCTTTTGGAACGGAGTTCTGTTAGCACGGAACCTCTCCCCATACAGCGATCAGATCCAGTACCTCCCGTGCGGTCCATGCTGGAGCTCTTTTTCGATTCTCAGACTGCATAGTTACCTGTGTTGATGAGCTCTTTGTGATCACCTGTGCTGATCAGCTCTCCACGCTGGGCAAACAGGAAATTAAATTCAAAAGTTCGCGGGGCTTTTCCTGTCTACCTGGCCAGTGCATCCGACTCCAGATTGCTGTCCAGAGCGGTCACAATGGTGCACTGTGGGATAGCTCCCAGAGGCCAATACCGTCGAATTGCGGCCACACTAACCCTATTCCAAAATGGCAATACCGATTTGAGCGCTACTCCCCTCATTGGGGAGGAGTACAGATATCGATATTAAGAGCCCTTTGTATCGATATAAAGGGCTTCATTGTGTGGACGGGTGCAGGGTTAATTTGGTTTAACGCTGCTAAATTCGGTGTAAACCCGTAGTGTAGACCAGGCCTTAGTTAATATCTAGCTAACACTAAAAGAGAATGCATACAAGGCTTGTTTAGCTGAAGTACACTGCAATATGTTTACAAATCCCAAATTAGTGGAGAGACATTTGGGCTTGAATTAGGATGACCAGATAGCAAGCGTGAAAAATCAGGATAAAGGGTGGTGAGTAATAGGTACCTATATAAGAAAAAGCCCCAAATATCAGGACTGTCCCTATAAAATTGGGACATCTGGTCACCCTAGCTTGGATGCACAAAGTGATCTAGGTGTTGCTGCACTCAGTGTCACAATGCCTAGAAAATCACAGAAACCACACTGCAATCCACAAAGCCAGAGTTAAGCACCATGGCTCCCTATACAATGAATGGGGAGAGACAGGGGCCTTAGACTGTGATCCACAAATGCTAGCATGCTAGGCAGGGTGTTCCACAGTGGAGGAGCTTCAACAGGAGAAAGTGAGGGAGCCTCACATCAGAATATCCCCATAGCTTGGTGGTCACAGTGCATGCCTGAGATGTGGGAGTTCTGTGTTCAAATTCTTTCTTTCCTCTGCCTGAGTGGGGAGTTGAAGCTGGGCCTCCCACATCCCAGGTGACTGCTCTAACCACTGGGATAAAAACTATCCTGTGGATGGCAGCATCAGCATCACCACCTCTTCCTTCTCCTGTGATGGCCAGATTCTGAATGGAGCCTGCCCTGGGAGGCAGCCTCTCAGCATGCCTACCAGCTCAAAACTCGCACGTGAGGTAGACAGGCAAATGCCTTTCTTTTCCTAGTTTGTGGGTCACTATGGGGCTTAGGCAGGAGATAGGCATCTGGATGTGCAGTAGTGCATGTGCAAGAGGCAGAAAGTTGGACACCTAGGGAACTTTTATCCAGAAAACATAGGTGCTGAGTGAGTTTAGGTGCCTGCAGGGTTCAGTTGGAGTCTTGTGGATTGCAGGGGAGCCTAAACATGGGACTTCAGCATCTTAACCCAAGAAATTAGAATATTAATACATAGCACTGCTGAGTTTTCACTATTTATTTCATTAAAAAAAATCCAAATATTTAACATGATTCAATACGAACATTTTGGCATTACTGAGGGACCCAGTCCTACCAGGTGTTCATTGGCCTGCGCCAAATAGGGGATGACCATTCTCCTCACCAGCTGAAGATAACAAGAGTTGAGGATGCCTACTTGATAGGAAAACTACTTCACTGAATACCACACATACCTACTTGCCAGACAGCCAATACAGGCACTGACAGATAATGATAGTTCCTTGGCTGTCACTGGCTGAGGTACCTCACACATTTCTTTGTGGAAGTTCCTTTGTGACACAGTATACAGGATGTCTTCTCATATTCTGGCTTCATACAGTATTGCTCACTTGTTCAGACTCCAGTCTCCACCCATATGCCAGGATGTCTTTCTAAAATTATGGATGCAATACATAAGTGACTCTTTAGTATTGAGACAACCTAACCAATAAACCTACAAAATTACTGCCAGATAGTTTATATTAACAAACTGAAACTATAAGAGTTTCTAGGGGCAGCCACTCATTAGCAGCTAGTTGAGCTAAGCCCCATCAATACCTTGTACAAAGATTCAAAGAAGTTTGTTTATATTTTTTCTATTGTCTGTGCATCTTAATTCCTTTGGAGAGACACCAATTTGGTGAGGGTTGATACTGCATTAACCTTCCAAAGTCCTTTCTCAGCAAGTACAACAGCAGCCAGTCACCCACCAGGACAAGCACACATGTAACACACCCACTTCTCGCAATTCACTAAGATTGTGTAAGGGAAGGAAGGTACATCTGGTTAGGGGGGTTGTGTTGTGGAGCAGAGTCAAGTGGGGAGGGACAAAATGAGTGGCTGGAATGGGCACCTGGATTCAGGTCAGTTATGGGAGTGAAGGAGGCAATGGAAGTACGTTCTACAGGGCATGACAAAGGAGAGGGAAGGCAGTAGCAGGAAATGCCTTTCTGCGCTGGGAGAAGGGTAGGGAAGAGCCAGAGTATGTCTTTTCTCCTCAGATTATTTCAGTTATGAGAAGTCACTGATAGTTTCTTTAGTGAAGAGAAAACAGTTGTTTATATATCTGCTTAAGCTCCAAATTATTTGCTCCTGGTCATCTAATTGCTAGTGTATAGTTCAGCTAGCTCTGGCACTAAGAGGAAATACATGCAAGATCTCTCTTCTGGGCTGATCCAAGTCCCATTTCTGTCATTTGACTTCAGTGGAAGCTGGAGTAGGCTCTTTTGGGGGCAAATGTAGCAGAATGTTGTGTGGAGATTTATCTATAGAAAAAATTCCCTCCAGCATGTTTACACCCCCCTAATTAGGGACCGACCCTTGGTGCAAATAGATTAGAATCTTAATAATAACGGAGATATACCTATCTCCTAGAACTGGAAGGGACCCTGAAGGGTCATTGAGTCCAGCCCCCTGCCTTCACTAGCAGGACCCAGTACTGATTTTGCCCCCTGATCCCTAAGTGGCCCCCTCAAGGGTTGAACACTCAACCCTGGGTTTAGCAGGCCAATGCTCAAACCACTTGTTCTCACAGGTGCTGACTTTTCAAAGTGCCGAGGGGTGTTCAATTCCGGCTCCACCCCAGGTCCTGCCCCCACTCCACCTCTTCCCCCAAGGCCCCACTTCTTTCCACTCGCCCTTCTTCCTGCCTTGTTTCACCCCCTCCTCCCAAGTGCACCACATCCTCGCTCCTCCACCCTTCCCCTCCTCCAGCCTCTTGCATGCTGCAAGACAGCGCTGATCTGCGGGGGGTGGGTGGGGAAGCTGATGGGGGGGCTGCTGGTGGGTGCTCAGCACATTTCATTAGGGTGTGCACCCAGGGAGCCCCGCCGTGCCCCCATCCACTCCATCCCAGTTTCCACCCCGTGACTGTCCCCCTCAGAGCCCCCAACTCCCCCCCGCTCCTGGGACCCTGCCTCTAATTGCCCCCCAGGACCTCACCCCCTATCTAAGCCTCCCTGCTCCTTGTCCCCTGACTGCCCTCTCCTGAGCCCCCCCCACTGCCTTCCTAGTACCCTACCCCCTACCTGTCCCCTGACTGCCCCAATCCTTATCCACATCCCCACCCCCCAAACAGACCCGTGGGACTCCCATGCCTATCCAACCATTCCCTGCCCCCTGACAGGACCCCCAGAACTCCCGACCCATCCAACTCCCCCTGTTCCCTGCCTGTCTCGACCTCTCTCCACACCCCTTCCCTGACAGCACCCCCAGAACCCCTGACCCATTCAATCCCCCCTACTCCCTATCTCCTGACTGCCCCAACCTCTCTCCACACCTCCACACCCTGACAGCCCCCCCCAACCCATCCAACTCCCCCTGCTCCTTGTCCCGACTGCCCCCTCCAGAGACCCCCCCGCCCCCTAATCACCCCAAGAACCCATCTACTATCCAATCCCCGTCCCCTGACAGCCACACCCCCATCCCTGACAGGCCCCCTGGGACTCCCACGCCCTATCCAACACCCCCGTTCTCCATCCCCTGACTTCCCTCGAGACCCTCAGGCCCATATCCAACCTCCCTGGCCTGGCCCCCTTACCATGCCACTGCTCAGAACAGAGTCCGCACCAAATCCCACCCCCTGGACATCCCTTTGACCAGTGACATGATGGCACTTACAGGGTGGGCGCAGAAAGCGCCAACCAAGGTGGAGCACAGCGGTGGAAGAGCGCTATGACTGACGTAAGTCAACAAAGGTCACGTGTAGCGCTGGGGAGGTGGCAATTGGCTGGGCGGGCCCAGGCGGGCAGGGGTAAGAGGGTTCTGTGTGGGGCAGTCTGGATGCAGGCAGCTCAATGGGGGATCTGGATGTATAGGGAGATTCCAGGTGCAGGGGCAATGGGAGTCTGCAGGGGGAACCAAGTGAAAGTGGTTGGAACTCAGCGGGGGGGGGGTCTGGGTGCAGGGGAGATGGGGTTCATTTGGGTGGAGGTCTAGATGTAGGTGGTTGGGCTATGTGGGGAGGGTTTCTGAGGGGGTTCATCAGGGTGGTACAGATGCAGGGGAGGTGGGGCTGGCCAGAGTGAGGGTTTGATGGGCCTGCTTAACAGGGAGCCCCAGCAGCTGCCAAGGGGATCTGCATGCTGGGCCCCCACTTCCTCTATCCTCTTCTCTTTCCCATCCTATGCCCTGTCCCCACCACTCCATCTCCTCCCCATCCCACCCCCTTCCTTCCCAAACTTCCTCTTTCCCCGTGCCCTGCCCCGCCCCGCCCTGCCCCAAGACTCACTGTTGTACACAATGAAGGATGGCTCCCAGCACACAGAAGGGAGCTCAACCAGCACTAGGACCCAGAAGGTGGTGTCCAGCTGCAAAGTCCAGAGAGCTGAGCAGCAGCTCCTTTTTTCAGCGGGGCTGCGCAGCAATGCTGCATTCACAGAAACGGGGGGGAAGGGGCGAAAGTGGCATGTGACCTTGCACCCCATTTGGCCCCCACCCCTCACCTCTATTTGGGGGCACAATGCCCCAAACTATGCCATGAACCTTGCCAATCACACGCTCCTGTTTCTCCTTCACTTTCTGCAGGGAAGCAAAGAACTCTGCAGGAGGGGGACCTGCGCTATTTTGATTCCCCCTGGGGCCCAAGAATGCCCCACACAGCCCCCACTGCCCAGCGCTACCCCCAGAGACCCACTCCCCCCACCCTGCCTGCCCCCCAGTCCAGTGGGGCTATTTGCCTTGCCTGGGCTGAGCCAGCGTCACAGCTGGGGTTGGTAGCGGATCAGAGTGGGAGCAGAGGGGTCTGCCTGGGTCGGGTTCCCTCAGAGCCTCCTTGCCTGGGGCCCAGACGAGCCCCCCCATGCTGGCTGAGAATGACCTGGCCCCTGCACTGATCCCAAGCAGCTCAGCCCTGGGAGGTGGCAGGCTGAGCAAGACGAGCCGGAGCCGCACTGTGGAGTGGGGCAGGCAGACCCCTGTGGGTCATGACCCCAAGAGCCTCCCAGCCAGCGGAGGAGAAAGTGGGCGGAGGGGACGAGGCGGAGATACCTGGGCTGGCCAGATAGCTGAGCGGAGCACGAGGGAGGGGCTGGAGAGAAGAGGAGCCAGCCTGCAGTGGCCCCTTGGCTGGCAGCGCAAGTGAAGTGCAGCGCCTGGCCGGCTGACGGGCCCCTGTTGAGCATGGACCCGGCGCCATTGTAAACTCGCTGGTACTGCTCAGGGCATTAGGGTGTGCCTGGGCACACCCAGCACACACCGCTGTGCACACCTATAGCACTCACCATTTTCCCTCAGTGGGTGCTCCAGCCCCGGAGCACTCCCAGAGTCGGCGCTTAGGCTTGTCCTGCCTCAGCCCTTCCCCTTTCTGGTTTATTATTCTTGTGTTTCATTCAAAAGCTTGACTGTAAACATTTCAGGAAGAGACTCTGGCCCAGAGCCTCAAAGGCATCCACAGTGTGATGTAGGCACCTAAAAACTTTGAGGATCTGGGTCTCTGGCTTTTTCTTTGTACTCTGAAGCATCAAGCACAATTCTGGGTGCTGTAAAAATAAATGAATCCAACCAGAATTCAGAAGCACTCATGACTGACCTAACTCTGCTCCCATTGAAGCGAATGGGAGTTTTACTATTGACTTCAAAGGGACGAGAGTTAGGAAAGTGCCTTGTACACCTGAGAAGGCTTAACAGGAATGAAGAGGTTTCTGTGTTTGTTCTGGCCTCTCACACTAGATTCTCAGTTCAGCACATACTTTTCGAAAGGTGGATCATTGCACTGTACATTTGTAATAGGGTCTTGCCAGTTTAGCTTGAGAGAGAACAGTGAGGGAGGTAATATCTTTTATTGGACCAGGTTCTGTTGGTGAAACAGACAAGCTTTTGAGCTTACGCAGAGCTCTTCTTGATGTTATTCTGCAGTCACTACCAATTTAAAAGTGTACTGCATGCTTAGTCTTTAGGGGGATGTTGGGTGGGGTTGGAACTGGAAACAAAGATTATTTTGACTTGATGAACCAGATCAGCTGGATATGGTTCAGTAGGGAGGGTGTATCCGTGCAGGTTGCTACACAATCCTAAAGTAAATGCCTGAAGTCATACACTTTGTCATTCAGTTCCTGACCTGAGGCCAGATGCCTTCTAGTGAACTAATGCATTTCAAACACACCATTTATGATTTGTTTGAACATCAGACTGGCAAAGGAAACCAGATAATTGTATTACCTGGTCATGCCATTCTGATCAATTGTGTCCATTTTGCTTTAACGTTATTGGCCAAATTCGGCTCTCAGTTCCCCTATGTAAATTAAGATATCCCTTAGGGTCATTGCAGTTATTCTCTTGTTTTGTATCTCTTTCAATATAAGAATACATTTGTCCAGAAAATGACCGGGCTTGATTCTTTTGAGGGGTAAATGAACTCGATGGTGTTATACTGGTGTAAAATGAATGGAAGTGAGAAGAGAATCAGGCCCAATGTTTCCATTCTAAATGTTAAAAAGGCTAAATCCTGTTTCAACTGAAGCCCATGGCTAAGCTTCCATGGACTTGAAAAGGACCAAGATTTAAACCAAAATGAGTTTGTATGGACAAATTTAAATATATGCAATTAGACATTAAAACATCTTAACAGTCTGGCTGGTTCATCTGGTGAAGTTTCTCCAGAGGTTTGAGAGAGTCTCCATTCAGTCTGTCTGTTTCAACTTCTGGGTAGCTAAGAGTTCAAGGCATCAATAACATCCATTTCTACTCTCCTCTCAGTATATTCCTACGGAGCAGAGGCTGGATGCTTGAAAGGATTTAGATGTTGTGACACTGAGAGTCATACTGCCTAACTGTTAGGCTCTAAAAATATCACAGGAACAGCACTGAGCTCTCAAAGCCTGAGTTAGCCTCTTATGCTCCCATGGAATGAAGGGGGAGAGAGAGACACTTTACAAAACGGTGCTCAGAGAAAAACCAAGTGAGGTTCCATTGGCCAGATGGTCAATGGTATGTAGGTGACTAACTGCCATTGATGTCAATGGAAGTCAGGAGTAAATACCTGTGAGGACATGTTCACTCCAGCCCGGAGACTTGGCAAGGCCCACACACGGCAGCCTTGACTGACATGCACATGACAGCCTCTCCACCTCTGATGGTCAAGCAGAGCAATAGGCCCACTGAAAGTCAGCTCTAATGTAATCAGATGGACATGTATAGAACCTCCTAAAAACTGCTATCTTAAAACATGAAATCGCAAGGACACCGACTAAGACGACACCCACTCCTCTCAAAAAACACCATTTCACTTGACTGTCAAGCAGCTCTGCTGCTCCAGTACTCTAGATACATAGGAAACTGACTCTACACATGGTGAGTTTAAAAATCCTTCCAAATCACTGGAGAAACATGTTGTCCCAGACACAAGGAGGAGGGCAAAGCAACCAAGGTGTAAACAAGGGAAACGCCATACACACATACCCCCGGCCTTATCCCTTTTCCACAGGCTCAGCAACCTGGCAGACCCAGCCAAGGCATATTCTAGCAGCAGTCACACTCGGTCACATCAGAGAAGCCCTGCACCTTCTGGCAGCAGAGGACCCATGGATCTATGCATTAGAGCAGTTGAAGAGAATGGTCTTCCCTGATCTGATCTTCACAGGGAGAGGTGCTGTCTCCTATCATGTTGTCCCTCTAGGACTAGTTGCTGCCCTAGAGGACTTGGTGATCCAAATGTCTGTCACAGTGCCAGCTTGCCACTGCAAAAATCCACCATCAACTCATTCCTATGCTGAAACACACACTCTGGGACCACATGGCAGCCTCAGGCTGGCAGGGAAGACACCACAGAAGGTCCCTGCCCACTCTCCAAGACAGCATCCCTGTCTTGCTGCTGCTGCTGGAGACAGTCTCCAAAACAACATGATAGGAGACTGTCTCCAGCAGCAGCATCAAGACAGGGAGCAGAGGCAGAGGTGCCCTTGGCTCCAGTCCAAGCCTGATGGCAGCTGGCTATGCTGCAACTTCCTGGGCCTTTTATGGGAGACATGTATGCAGTGCTACCATTTGGACCCAGACACACTGCCACACCAACGCAACATGTTGCACAACAGTCTCACCATCACCACGCACAGGAGCCATGCATCCTTCATCTCGATGCAGATCAGCATAGCCCTGGCCACACTGTTCTCGGGATTCTTTCAACAAGTCGCTGCCCAGACCTTCAACATCACCTCAACCCTGGCCTTCAAGGTACTACACCAGTTTCAGATTGTATTCTCCCACGGGGGGGAAATACAATCAGCTCCTTTCTGACTCAGCCACCCAAAGGTGAAATAAGCTAGATTTTTCCCTGACTGCAGCCTTCCCACACATGCTATGGCTAGTGGATGGCACATATGTTACTATCAGAAAACCCCAGCACAAGGTGCATGCCTACATCTCCAGGCATTGAATGGATGCCATGAACATGATGGTCTTCAACAATGCACATCTCAAAAGCCACTATTATTCACACTTGCCGTTCAGAGGTGAGCACCATCACTAAACACCCAAGAGTGCCAGCCTTGAGGACCTCCTCTGGAATCACATTGTGCAATGCATAAAACAGATACTTTCACTAACCTGCTCTCCCAGGACAGGGAAGGGGGAGGTGGGTTGGAGGGGGCTAGAGCAGAGGATGAAGGGGAACAGAACCTTCTTGCTTTGTCATTGTAGCTCGTGCCTTTGCAGTAGTGTAAGTATGTTACCCAAGAGCTGCCTTCTGTAACTGATGGCCTATAAAGTGCTTTCCAGTGTTTCCTTGAATCTGTCCTACTTCTATTACTTATGGCATGGCCAGTGAGTGATCCACATGGTGTCCAGCTCCCCAATCTCCAGAACTGCCAGGGCTGAGAGGGTGACCATTGCCACTCTCAGATGTTTGGGGAGCTGGGACACCCAGGCTTTCCACACACTGGACCTCCCCTTCACCTAGCAATCACTTGCAAGGCAACCTTAGCCTGCTTCCAAATAAGTCTCTCCTTCTTCTTAATGTCCTCCAGTCCCTGTGACCTCCCAGGGCATTGACCCAGGAGCTGCCTCCAATGCCTGTCACTATCAGCAGAGCTTCATTCCTGAGGCCATGCATGGGTGAGTTCCTCAGCGTGGGCAGCCATAAAGTTGTTAATGGTTTCAGTTTCAGGGTCAGTGAAATTAGGCCTACACTGAGCATGCCACCACTTCCACACTGGTGCCCAGTGGCTGCTCCCTTGCTCTGGGACCTGGGACTTCTCATGCTCGTGCTGGGGTGCAGGCTAGTTAGGCCACAGGTTTCAGCTTTATTGGGTGGTCAAAAGTGGTACTGTACAGTGACTTCATGAGCCAAAGCTTGTGTGTGCTGAGAAAGGATCAAGTTTCAGTAGCACAGAGCAACTGTGTAATGCCCAGGGCCAGCCGCTTGGGTGCTCCTAAGCATCTCTCTCTGCTATAGGCAGTTAAGTAGTTGCTGAACGCCTACCTTGTTTGGCTGCCTCTCTCTCTCTACAGACTGGCAGCATGCCAGCCTGACCTGGAGCTGGGCACTGGGTTGCACAGCAACCAGCAGCTGGCACTGACCCCAGCCGTAGAGTAATGCAAGACACTCTGGTGGCAGGTGGGAGGGGAGAGGGAGGATTACCTATGCCCGGGAGTTTTGAAACAAAGGATTGCTCTCTGTTGAGGATTGGGATGTGAGGGGACCCGTTTCCCTGTGTCTCCCCCCATTCATACTTATCTCTTCCTCTGGCTGTGTATGGCCCTGATGGAGAAGATCTGAACCACCTTGTAAACTGGAGTAATAGGAATAGGATGAAATACAACAGTGAAAAGTGCAAGGTCATGCATTTAGGAATTAATAATAAGAATTTTGGATATACGTTGGGGGCGCATCAGTTGGAAGCGACGGAGGAGGAGAAGGACCTTGGGGTACTGGTTGATAGCAGGATGACTATGAGTCGCCAATGTGATACGGCTGTTAAAAAAGCAAATGCGATTTTGGGATGCATCAGGCGGGGTATTTCCTGCAAGGATAAGGAGGTGTTAGTACCGTTGTATACGGCGTTGGTGAGACCCCATCTGGAATACTGTGTGCAGTTCTGGTGTCCCATGTTCAAGAAGGATGAATTCAAACTGGAACAGGTTCAGAGACGGGCTACGAGGATGATCCGAGGAATGGAAAAACTGCCTTATGAAAGGAGACTCAAAGAGCTTGGCTTGTTTAGCCTGGCCAAAAGAAGGCTGAGGGGGGATATGCTCGCACTATATAAATATATCAAGGGGGTTAACGTTAGGGAGGGAGAGGAATTATTTAAGCTTAGTACTAATGTAGCCACGAGGACGAATGGGTATAAACTGGATATTAGGAAGTTTAGACTTGAAATTAGACGAAGGTTTCTGACCATTAGGGGAGTGAAGTTCTGGAATAGCCTTCCGAGGGAAGTAGTAGGGGCAAAAGACTTTCCTGGCTTTAAGACAAAGCTTGATAAGTATATGGAGGGGATGTTATGATAGGATCGTTAATTTGGGCAATTGATCTTGAATTACCACCAGACAGGTCTGCTCAGTGGTCTGCGGGGAGATGTTGCATGCGATGGGTACTGAGTTGCTGCGGAGAACTCCTTCTTGGGTGCTGGCTGGTGACTCTTGCCCACATGCTCAGGGTTTAGCTGATCGCCATATTTGGGGTCGGGAAGGAATTTTCCTCCAGGGCGGATTGGCAGGTGCCCTGGAGGTTTTTCGCCTTCCCCTGCAGCGTGGGGCACAGGTCGCTTGCTGGTGGTGTCTCTGCAGCTTGAGGTCTTCAAACCATTTTTGAGGATTTCAATAACTCGGTCCTGGGATAGGAGTTGTATAAAATTGGATGGGTGGGGTTCTGTGGCCTGCCTTGTGCAGGAGGTCAGACTAGATGATCAGATTGGTCCCTTCTGACCTATGAGTCTATGAGTCTATGAGTCTATGAGTGGAGGGGTTCCCCAGCTGGATCCCATGGAAAGGGATGGGCTGTGCCTGTTCTGGGGTGGCTGTTCGTGCTGTGTCCAGCTGTATGATTCCTGTTCTTCCCCTGTTCATTCTGTCCACAGCACTGGTGAGTATTATGGTGCTGGGCGTCCTATTGTCGTGTTCTGTGGGAGCTATGTATTGTGGGGGGGCAGTGTTTGGGAGCATGGGCCAGGGTGGTAGGGGTGCCTAGCCTGCACCCCAGCACGAGCATGAGAAGTCCCAGGTCCCAGAGCAAGGGAGCAGCCACTGGGCACTAGTGTGGAGGTGGTGGCATGCTCAGTGTAGGCCTAATTTCACTGACCCTGAAACTGAAACCATTAACAACTTTATGGCTGTTGCTCATCATTGGTGTAGGTCTGGTTGCCGCTTCTCTGTTAAGCAGCCGTTCCCCCTGCTTCACCCTCTTCCTCCTACAGTTGTCCTTCCCCCCTTTAGCTCAATCCAAGCCGTCCCTCTCCCTCCCTAGGATATCCTCTCTGCTTCCCTACTCTGACTATTTGGGGTTTCCCTTCTCCTGCTGTGCTGTCTACCCCAGCTGTCCTTAACCTCTGCTTTGTCCACCTACATACTAACCCAATCCCCATTCCCATCTGCCCCCTACATCTAGCTCTATCTAGTTTGCTGGGTCCCCGAATTGCTGTCTCTCACTCTCTGTTTCACTGGCTCAGGCTAGACACCTCTCTCTCACTCACTTTATATTTCTCTGTGGCCCCCATGTGGCTTCTGTGTATGGACGGGGGGGCTGTGTACTCATCGGTGCCCTTCATTCTGTCCCGTGGTGGTGGGGAGAAATCAGTTGTTAGGCATGGTATGCGCACACTTACTAGATCAGGCCCCGCAGACGTGATAGGTGTGTGGACGTCTATCTCCAGGTGTTTTGAGCATTACTCTGTGGCTGAGGGATGAGATAGGCACTCAGACTCCTGGAGTAAGGTAGCAGTGCATGTGCCCATGGGTGGAAGCTGAGATACCCGAGAGCACTTTACCAATGACAATATATGTGCGTAGGGAACTTTAACCATGAAAGCCCAGCCTAGGCACTGACTGTGTTCAGTTGCATACAGCATTCGGGGGGAGGTTTTGGGCATCACTGTGGAGCCAAAAGTGGCACTTAGGTGCCTAAACTGAGCTCCTAATTCCTTTTGAGCATCCAGCCCCAGATGTTAATCTTCAGCCATTAAGTAATTTACGGACAGCCATGGCAGGACTGGTCTTTCTGATGTTGGCTTTTGTGAGTAAAGCGATATGTTTCTTGCTGGGTTCAATAATCATCTTTTATCATACCATTTGGCCTCTGGTGCAATGGTTTTGTCTGCTTCATATTACCGACTTATACACCTGAGGGAAAATGACTGATTTTTACATGGGTTTTATGGTAAAGAAAGACCACTATGATCATTTAGTGTGACCTCCTGCATAATACAGGCCATAGAATTTCACCCATTAATTTCTGTATGAGTCCTTATAACTTCTGGATAAGTCTTATAGAAAGACATTCAGTCTGGATTTAAAACATCAAGTGATGGAGATTGCATTACAAGCCTTAGTAAATTGTCACAATTGTTAATTGCCCTCACCGTTAAACCTTTGTTCCTCATTCCCAGTTTGAATATGTCTGCAGTTTGGTGGTCACTGGATCTTTGTCTGCTTGAGTAAATATCTTTCTCCTGTCAAAAATCTTCTCCCTATGTAGCTACTTATAGAACATGATCAAGTCACATCTTACCCTTTGATCATCTTAATGGCCTGAACTTCCTAAATCTCTCATCACAGGGCATTTTTCAAGACTTCAAGTAATTTTTATGGCTCTTTTTTCTTTTTTGGACCTGTTCTAATTGTCAGTTTCCTTTTTCACTGAACTTTACTGGAATCTGTTACCTTTTGACCAAACACAAATAAGATTGTTGAGAACCTTCAGGATTCCCCTCTTCAGCGTATTTTCAAACAGAAGAAACTTATTAGGACGTTTGGATGTTTAAATGAGAACTTTAACTTACATTTATGTAGGTTTCCCACTAGGGTTGCCAACTTTCTAATCATACAAAACTGAACACCCCTGACAATCAGCTTAGGCACCGCAAGCTTGGGAGGTGAGAGAATTGAAGCAATGAGGGCATGCTCGGGGTGGAGGCGGAGCAGGGGTGAGCTGGGGCGTGGGAGGGTGCCTCAGGGCGGAGGGGGGGTGGGCAGCTGCCGTGGGGGGACACCTCAGGGGGGAGCTGCTGTGGAGGGGGGCACCTCAGGGTGGGGGCTCGGGGACAGGGGAGGGCGCAAGTTGGAAGTTTTGCCTGTGGCACGAAACATCCTTGCACTGGCCCTGCTCTCACTCACTTTCACTGGGCTAGAGTATGGGACTGAGATGCAGAAGAGGATTATGGGCTGGGGCGGGGGTTGGAATGCAGGGGTGGTGGCGAGGGCTCCAGCTGGGAGTGGGGCCAAGGATGGGGGGTTTGAGATACAGGAGGGGGCTCTGGGCTGGGCCAGGAGGTTGGCATGCAGAGGAGTAAGGGCTCTGGCTGGGGATAGGGCCAGGGATGAGGAATTTGGGGTGCAAGAGGTGGCTCCAGGCTGGGCCTGGGGGTTGGGGTGTATGGGGGAGTGAGGGCTCCAGCTCGGGATGAGACCAGGGATGAGGGGGTTGGGGTACAGAAGGTGACTCCTGGCTGGGGCAGGGGGTAGGGGTGCGGGAGGGGTGCAGGGTCCCATAGGCGCTTACTGTGGCTACAAGGAAGCAGCCACCAGGTCCCTGTGGCCTCTAGGCACATGGGCGGCCAGGGAGGCTATGCACATTGCCTTCGCACCTGCAGGTGCTGCCCCTCCACAGCTCCCATTGGTCGCATTTTCTGGGAGCTATGGTGCTGGCAGTGCGTGGATTCGCCCAGTCCCTGGCTGCCCCAGAACCTACAGGCAGCAGGGACCTGGCAGCCACTTCCAGGAGTCACATGGAGCTAGGGCAGGTAGTCAGCCTGCCTCAGCCCTGGTCCCTGGTGCGCCACCGACTGGACTTTTAACGGTCCAGTTGGTGGTGCTGACTGGAACCACCAGTGTCCCTTTTTGACCTGGTGTTTGGTCAAATACCGGACGCCTGGTAACCCTATTTCCCACTGGTTTCCAGTTTGGTCCTGTGTATGAGTCTGTGATAGAGTACTGAGAGCCAGTTGCTGACCCCACACTCTGATCACTTGAGCAATAACACTGGTCTACAATTTTTGAGAAGTCGTCTGCTTCAGAGATAAAATGTGATATTTATTATGTATTTTGATGTGCTGAATTCAAATATGACAATTAAACAACTGATTGGCTATTGTTTCTAAGATATTTAAGTTTTTACATTTTATGTCTATGTATATTGTGCAGATAGTAGAGTTTTAATCATAAATTGTAAACCTAGGTCTTTTCATGTGTTTATGGTTGCTTTACATGATAATATTTCACCTGTCCTGTTTATGGAACACTTTAAAATCAGCAAAAGGGTTATATAAATAAAATTTATTATGAAACAAAAGGCAAAGAACTATTATGTACATAGTTTAGTCCTATTCAGTGTCTACTCGGCGCTTCTTGGCTTGTCTCTTGTATTCATTAAATGGAGCATCTCTTGTCACTGTCCAGCAATAGTCTGCAAGCATTGATGGGCTCCATTTGCCCTGATAGCCTGCCAGGAGACTCCACTGCTGTAGTCTGGAGCCCAACAGCTCTGCCTTACTCTTGGGTAGTTCCAAATCCCTGACAAGGTCATTCAGTTCACCTTGTGTTATGAGGTGTGGTTCAGAGGAGGAGGATGGGAGAAAATGTGGGTCCTGTGACATTGATGGTTCAGGACCAGAAGTTTCATCCCTTTCCTCTTCCTCGTCTGACTCAAGTGAGAATGATTCTGGTGCATCAGGAACTGGCAGTCCTTCTTCGTGGGGTACTGGGCGTATAGCTGATGGAATGTTTGGATAATGCACAGTCCACTTTTTCTTCTTTGACACACCTTTTCCAACTGGAGGCACCATGCAGAAGTAACAATTGCTAGTATGATCTGTTGGCTCTCTCCAAATCATTGGCACTGCAAAAGGCATAGATTTCCTTTTCCTGTTCAACCACTGGTGAAGATTTGTTGCACAAGTGTTGCAGCATATGTGTGGGGCCCACCTCTTGTCCTGATCTCCAATCTTGCAGCCAAAAGAAAGATGATAGGCTTTCTTAACCAGAGTGGTTATACTGCGCTTTTGTGATGCAAAAGTCACTTCACCACAAACATAGCAGAAGTTATCTGCACTGTTCACACAAGTACGAGGCATCTCTGCTCACTTTGGCTAAACAGAAATGTGTCCCTTTGCAAAATCAAACACTGACAAATAAGAGAGCACAACACTGTATGATTTCTAGAGCTGATATAGGGCAATTTGTTCAGCAGAGTGATGTAAGCTCCGTTATGATTGCATCATCCATGACTTCTAGGAATAACATGGTGCAATTCATATCATGTATGATGCAATACCAGCTTCAGATTGCATCATTCATTGTTTTGCCTAAAAAGCAAGTACTGTCCAAACCCAGTCAAAGATGTATTTTAGTCATTTCTGGTTTAAATTGAGATCCCTTCCCTTTATAACTCACTTATCCTCTGCCATTCCCAAGTCAAGGGTCGTATATACTGACCCAATAGCATATCTTGAAAACTAGAGCCAATCAACAATTTTAAGCATCATTTTCGTTCTCAGAGACCCAGAATTAGTAAAGTTGGACTACATTTATTTCAGAAGCATTTTGGCTGCAGAGCAGTGATAATTAGCTCCACCATGAAAGACCTGGTGGAGAAGGAGAGTACTTCCTTCTGAGACAGTGATACTATAATTGTATAAGACTGGGGATTAATAAGATGGGGAGCTAATTATCGCACCAGCCAGGAGGCTAGTTAAAAGCACAGGAAGGAAGTGTTAGGGCTGGCAAAGAGAGCCCATGGGAAGCTGAATGTCTAGCTGGAGAGACTTTTCCTGGAGAAAGGGCTGAAGACACTGTAGTTAGACAGGCGGCACAGTGACTGTGATGGGGACTTGGTGGTGCTAATATTAATAAAACACCAAGTCTCTGTATGGTCCCTGATTTCTAACAAGACTGAATGAACACACTGAGATTTCATGTGATTTGGCACTGATGGGAGCAAATTAGCCCTTCTCTCCCCGAATTAGATGTGCACAGAGAAAAACTTACCGTTGTCACTGCTACTGTTACCTCTGGTCATATCGGATCAATTTCTACGCGATTGAGGGAGTTTCTGTTGCTATATCTGAAGCCTTTAGGTGATATACATTTTAGAAACAACTTTGCCCTGACTTCATAAATTTGAAGCATCTTTACCATAAAGCGTGAAGTCATTGTTCATTATGACCTTCATGAACATAGTGCCAAATACTGTTTTCAGTTCTCAGTTGAGCCTGTCTTAATCTAGAGTAATTCCAGTGAAGCTAACAGTCACTCTGAATTTACACAGCAGTAAGTGAGAGCAGAATTTAGCCAATGGTGTTATAAGTGATTGTATGCTGCATTCTGTGGTCATAATGAACTATAGTTGTACAAGGTAAAATGGTAGTATTACTTGACTGCACATTGCAGTAAGACTGCATTACTTGAAGCACATTGCAGGAATAGGATAATTTTTAATCTAACGCCTGTAGATCACAACTGGGCAAAATACCTCCTGTTGAGTTTTCAAAAATGTTTGCAAATTTGGAAATATTTTACAAAATTCTATATAATTTTTATTACATTTTGGGCAATATTTTTGCTCTGTTTGCAAACAAAACAAAACAAAATTGAAAAAGCCATTTCTACTCAAAGTCACACTTGTGAACTTTAAGAGTTAGAGATTATGATGGTGAGAGTTATTGCTTGACAAATGTTATATGGAGTAGAAGTGAACCCCGGGCTGGGAACTAGGAGCTCTTGAGTTTTGTCCCATGACTGTTGTTGATTTGCTTTAATAATACTTTCCACTCATATTGAATTTTACAGACATTTACTTATGTCTTCCAATACTCCTGTGAATTAATCAAATATTATTGCCCCACATTTAATGACAAGTAAGTTAGCTTTTAATTTAACATTCAGAGCAAGCCAGAGGCAGGATTGGAATATAGGTTTCCTGACTTCCAGACTCTTGCTTAATCCACTAGATTATAATCACTATCATGCAAATCAAACTTTCAGTGTCTCAGTTTTCAGATCTGTAAAGTGGGAGCTTGAGTATTTTAAACATCAGTTTTCAATAATACACACTAAAAGCATTAACACGACAAGTAATAGTTAAGAAGAAAATATACAAGCTAAAAAGCCAACGCTTCACTAAACAATGATATATATCTCAGCCACCTGATGTTGATCTTTACAAAAAAATGAATTAACCTTAAATTGATTTATAAAATAATTACCACTGTGATGCAACCACTGTTATGTGACAAATTACAACTAGAAATAAGCCTTTGATAACATTCCTTACTATAGACACAGGGTTTGCTCACTAAGAGGGATAAGATAACTAAAAGAAAACAGACTTGAAATATGAAGTGTTTAAATGCTGTCCTTCCTGTTCTCTTACCTTGCACATTGTTCAGTTTCACAAAATAATAACTGTCATTGGGATTATTTTCTATTGTTTGATGAGGAAGCACCATTCTTGAACAATTTGACTCATCCCCATGCAGTGGTAGATTATAATCTCTGTTACTCTTTTCTATAGCATGTATGATTTATAAAGATAATTTACAAACTATTTCCTATTACCAGTGATCTAATTTGTCCAACTAGCTACAGCAAAGCTGCCTTATAGAAAGGGAGGATTACTGCTAGAAAATACGTAGACAATGCCTCCACATTCAACATTTGGTGGCAGAGGAGATACAGATATTAATATAGTACAGAATGGGGTGAATGTTTTTTTTCTTTTTGCAAGAATGGAAAAAGAAGTTGAAGAAAGAGATGCTTAGGTGGAGTCATTGAGGTGCAAGACATTCAAGAGGGCCTGTCACAGGTGTACTTGGTCCATCATGGCCGCCTGCTGGAGGTCCTGTGGTCCTACTAAACCCCCATCCCAGGAAGGAGCAGTGAATGAGGGTCCTCCAGACCTGCCTAGGGGAAGCAGCCAATTACAGCCAATCAGGCTAAAATAAAAGGAACTGCAGGGCCCTAGCAGGTCAGTTGTTGGCTGGGACCAGAGGGTGAGGAAGGGGGCTCCTCGCTGGCCAAAGGTGCTCAACTGTTGTATTTACAGAACCTGGGAGAGAGAGGACCTGAGAACTCTAATCCAAAGGTAATGG
The DNA here is from genome assembly GCF_025201925.1 of Gopherus flavomarginatus. Taxonomy (NCBI): domain Eukaryota; kingdom Metazoa; phylum Chordata; order Testudines; family Testudinidae; genus Gopherus; species Gopherus flavomarginatus. The sequence continues at coordinate 242,183,198 of NC_066619.1, read as the reverse complement.
GTAAAGGTAAAGGGAACAGGTGGGAAGAGGCACAGGGAACGCGGCAGCAATTCATTAAAGGGAGCAGTAGGTAGCTGCTGTGTATAGGGCCCCTGGGTTGGAACTTGGAGTAAAGGGTGGGCCTGGGTTACCCCACTGGAAAAGTGGCATAAGCCCTGAAAAGAGGACCCGGCTTGCCGGCTTGTTTAGAAGCCTGAGCAAAGGGCTGGATTTAAAGGGTCCAAAGACAGGGCTGAAGTCCCGGGTGAGGGCGGAGAGTTTGGCCAATTCTTTGCTACCCTGAAAGTGGGTCCATTTTTGACTGTGCAACTTGGCTAGAGGGTTGAGCTACTGAAGACTCCCTCTCTCAGCAAGGTTGGCATCCTACAGGAGTGCCAGGAGTGGTGGTGGGGGGAGTTTGCACTACCACACCTAGCAACTAGGAGGCACTCAAGAGGTGAGTGCCCTGTCACAGGGCCACTCAGCAAACATAAGTTTAGATGTGATATTAACCTGCTGATTCTTGATCAGTAAGTGGCACTGTATAACACATATGATGAGCTGGTTGTTATGAATGTGATGTGTAAAAGGCACAAGTCTGAGTGTATTATGGAGTTTTGACCAAGACAGAGAGTGAGAAGTACACCAGGTATGGACATATGAGGAATGTGGTATTCTGTGGCCCAAATTCTCATCTGCTACACAGGTGCAATCCCAGTGGAGTAGATGGGACTACATTGGTGTCCCTCAGAAGAGTACTTAGCTCTGTATGTGTGCATGTCTGACAGCACTTGTGGCCTGGGATATATGGGGAATGCCCAGTTTAACATTGCATTCTCTTCTATTTATTAATTTAGTTAGCTATTGTAGGCTAGGATACTGAATGCCATAGGATGTGCAATATTTAGTCAGGGTTTCTTGGGATCTTTGTTCCTAAATAAACAACTCATATAAAACAAAGAGAAAGGAAAAACTGCTTTTTGTAAGGGGGGAATAGGAAAAAATAGGGAAGGAGCATTAGGAAAAATACTCCTTTGATACTGAGATCCTTTCAGTGTTTGGGAGAGTTTTACATAATTCATTAGGAACTTGGAAGAGAAGAAAAGGGGAAATGAAAGAGGAATGGGCTGTTGATCTATTAACCATGTGCTCATGCTTGCTATTTCAGCCACTCTGGGGCCTCTGGTTGTGGTTACTATTGTTGGGCGTAGACTGAGCTGTACTGGCAGCCACTTCAAAAAAAATGAAACCTGGAGTTGACCCAGCTACTGACCCTGGCATTTAGGAAGGTTAATTCTACTTCTAATCAAACAGGGGTAGTCTAGTGAACTTAGCAAAAACTGTGGTGCCCACATACCTGAGTTCTTATCCTGGCTCTAGCACCAATTAACTGTGTGGTCTTGAACCTTCACTTCTCTTACCCCAAAAGGGAGCATAAGGGTTAATTTGTGAATGCTTTGGATGTAAGTAACACATATTAATAACAGAGCTCATGAGGACTGAGAAAACAAGTGGAGGCAATTTGCTAAGGGTTTAAGGCCTGCATCTGGAAGTGATGTCCGTGGTCTGGTTGGACTGACAAAATGTGTGGTGTTCTGGCAGCTACTGTACATTAAGGCAACATGGGAATAGACATCTGAGGCACCTGAAAGAGCCATCCCATACCATAGGCTTGTTTTTGGCTGCCCCATCAGCGCTCAGAAGGGATGGGACTGGGAAAGCCTGTCCTCAGAAGGAGTATCAATAGATAAGGCTGTTCTTTAGGGAGCTCAGGCAGGTAAAGAAGAGAGAGAGTTCAGCCTTTTTCCAGAGGCTTTCTTTCAGAGAGGAAGGGTGCTGCTGTGCTTAAAGCTTAGACTGGGATTCAGGAGGCCCCCAGTCAATTCCCTGTTCCATGACATATTATCTGTGTAAACCTTGGGCAAGTCAGTGATTTCAATGGGAGATACATACTAAGGCCCAGAGCCTGAAAAGTGTTTAGGAACATATCTCTATACCTTAGTTCCCCGTCTGTAAAATACTGAGAGTACCTGTTTGGCAGGGGTATAGTGAGGATCAATACAGTAAAGATTACAAGGTGCTCATATGGCCACAGATTACTGGGATGTCTAAGTACCCAGGGTAGATAGCCTATTTGTCTGTGACTTGATTTTTCTTTTCTTTTTTAATAGGCAAGTCAAAAAGTATAGCACACCACTTCAAAGTGATAAATGAGAGACCTGCATGAACATGTGCAGAAACAATGGTAGGGATTGAGCAGGGGAAACCCACATTCATATTACAAAACAAGAGATCATCTGAGCTTTGCTAGCCAGGATATAAGTGGGAGATATTTACATAAGCTGAATTGTCTATTGCTACGCTCATACTGTAGTAAAGAAGTGGTGGAAGAGACCTGCAGCTCATCTCTATTGGGCTATCTTACCCTAATCATATCCTTTGCCATCCCCAAATAAACACACACTGCAAATGCACCCATGCTCTTAACAATTGACTCTGTTCCCTTCTTCATGCAACCCTGTCAACCCAACAGGAGAGGCAGAAACTCCCTGAGAATGTGGGGGCAGAGGGACAGAATGGGGAGTGAGCGGAGAGACTGAGACTTGGAAGTGGGTAGCTGGACCCAGGCTGGTAAAGAGGGTCCTGGGTGTTCCTACCTGCTCCTTAGCCCTGCAGAGGCTGCCATAGCTCCTGTCAGTCCTGCTCTCACCTCCAGAGCCCCTTTCCTGGGCGTGTGTGAGTTGCAGGTGCAGAACCCCCCCACATTATTTCCACCGAGGGGGAGTTAGCCCTCCCTGGCCTCCTGATTCTGTCACCCATGCAACCCAGCCCATACCATTCACACCTCAATCTCCGCATGCCCTCATAGCTCACCTCAACTCAACCTTCACCTGTTCAACTAATATCCATTGGGCAATAGGCCTGGCTGCCATGATATTAATGTAATGCTAATGGACAAGCAGGGCTGAGGTGATACACAGGTTGTATACTCACTAAGTATCTGAAGAATATGTGAAGAGACCCTGGACAGTGCAAGATGATGCTACAAAGTTTATGAAGAAAGTGTAACCAGCCCATCTTGGCTGGAGAAATTGAGAGATTTTGGGTGTGGAAAATGGAAAGTAATTCTAATAAAATTCCAAAAGCCATGAAAGAAGTCAGTTAATGGATCCAACATGAGGACCATCTTCCTGGTCAATCCTCTGATCATTGGTGGAGGCTAATTATCTTCAGTTGAAGACAAAGTAGCACACACATGGAGCTTTGAACAAAGTGCAATAATACACCTCTACCCTGATATGACGCTGTCCTCGGGAGCCAAAAAATCTTACCGCATTATAGGTGAAACCACATTATATCGAACTTGCTTTGATCCAATGGACTGCGCAGCCCCGCCCCCCTGGAGCACTGCTTTACCGCATTATATCTGAATTTGTGTTATACTGGGTCGCGTTATATCGGGGTAGAGGTGTACTTTGCTTATCATCCTCTTGGTTATACAGTCAAGCATAGCATTTCTACATTGTTTCATTCAAAGGTATAGCAAAGAAAATTCCATTAAGATGAAGCACTCTGCTTCAGTTGAAGTTTGCAGTATTGCCACCTTGCCACAAATCAGTAAGGACTATTTTTACACACCTACTTGGTTTAAGAGGAGGCTTTATATGACACTAATAGCTAATGCATATATTCATTACTGATTGTCCTACAGAAAGTCCAAAATAAGCAAATTTAAGAAGGTAATAAAATACAGTTCACACGAAGGGCTAAAATTATATTTAAAAAAGGAACAAAAAGTAGACGTTTCATTTCTTGAGAAACTCAAATGAGTAGTTCAGCAACCAGCATTATCGATTACAAGCATTTATTTTAATAAAATCTCTGAGCCAATAAATGTCAAATGATTATCAAATGAGATAAATGGTACCTAAATAATACCATTAGGTGCTTTGGAAATCTGTAGATCATCACTCATGTTCTGTTCTAACTAGGTTCCTTACATTGCCAGTAGATTTTAGAGAAACTACTGGATTCAAGAATTACTGTGGCAACTACTCTGGGAAAAAATACTGTAGAGGAAGCACTTCCTAGAGAATCCCAGTCTTCTCCTGGTTTTAACTTATGATCTTTGTCTTATTTGAAAAAGCTGGAAACAATTATGAGCCAAATCAACTGGGAGGAAGAACTTAATCAGAAAATTGTGAATAACTGGGAAGTGTTTAAAGATACTTTCCTAGATGCCAAAAAAGCCACAATCAAGTAAGACGACCATATTGATTTTTAAAAACTGACTTGGTTCACAGGGAAAGCGAAGGCAGTTTAAAAAAAAAAAATAAAATAGAAGAAAGGGGAATTTGATAGTAATTAGTAAGGAGAGATCTATAGCCAGTAGAGTAAAGGACTGGAAGGGACCTCAGGAGGTCTTCTAATCTAGTCCCCTGCATTCAAGGCAAGACTAAGTATTATTTAGACCATCCCTGACAAGTGTTTGTCTAATCTGCTCTTAAAAATCCCCAATGATGGAGATTCCACAACCTCCCAGGGCAATTTATTGCAGAATGATGTTTGCTTGCTTGCTTGCTTCATTTATTTATTTGCGACAGTGTTACACTGTGGACTCATATTTATGGCTATGACCCTAGATCCCTTTCTGCAGTACTCCTTCCTAGGCAGACATTTCCCACTTTTTATGTGTGCAACTGATTGTTTTGTCCTAAGTGGTGTACTTTGCATTTGTCCACATTGAATTTCATCCTATTTACTTCAGACCATTTACCAGTTTCTCCAGATCATTTTGAATTTTAATACTATCCTCCAAAGCACTTGCAACCCCTCCCAGCTTGGTGATTTTTACTTATCATTTTATTATCTTCTAGGTCAGGAGTTCTCAAACTTCATTGCACCATGACCCCCGTCTGACATCAAAAATTACTACAGAACCACAGGATGGGGGATCGAAGCCTGAGCCCCACTGCCCCAGGTCAGGGGGCCAACGCCCAAGCCCCACTGCCCCTGGCCAGGGGGCGAAATTAAAAGCCCAAAGGCTTTAGCCCCTGCAGGGGGCCTGTAACTTGAGCCCTGCCACCCAGGCAGTGGGGCTTGGGCTTCAGCCCCAGCCCCAGGCTCCAGCAAGTCTAAGCCAGCCCTGGTGACCCCATTAAAATGGGGCCATGACCCACTTTGGGGTCCTGACCCACAGTTTGAGAACCCTGTTCTAGGGGTTTGCAAATTGATTGCTTAATTATTTGCTCCACTATCTTTCCGGGTACAGAAGTTAAGCTAACTGGTGTGTAATTCCCCAGGTTGCACTTATTCCCCTTTTTACAGATTGGCACCACATTGCCCTTTTCTAGTCCTCTGGAATCTCACCCATCTTCCATGACTTTTCAAAGATAATTGCTAATGGCTCAGATATCTCCTCAGTCAGTTCCCTGAGTACTCTAGGATGTATTTCATCAGCCCTGGTGCCTTGAAGATATAAAACTTGTCTAAGTAATTTTTAACTTTGTTCTTTCCCTGTTTTAACCTCTGATAATACCTCATTTTCACTGGCATTCATTAAGTTAGACAACCAATTACGACTACATTTCTTTGGTGAAAACTGAAACAAAAATGTCATTTAACACTTCTGCCATTTCGAGTTATTGCTTTTCTCCCCTCATTTAGTAATGGGCCTACCCTGTCTTTAGTCTTCCTCTTGCTTCTAATGTAAATGCAGAATGTTTTCTTGTTACCCTTTATGTCTCTAGCTAGTTTAATTTCGTTTTGTGCCTTGGCCTTTCTAATTTTGTCCCTACATACTTGTGTTATTTGTTTATATTCATCCTTTGTAATTTGACCTAGTTTCCACTTTTTGTAAGACTTACTTTTTTTTGTTTTGAGTTTCAAATCATTGAAGATCTCCTTGTGTTCAGCCTATTCATGACAAGGAAGGTTCAGATACGAAATGAGGAGTAAACTTTTAACAGTGAGAGCAACTAACCGCTGGAACAACTGTTCAAGGGTTGTGGTGGATTCTCCATCGCTGGACATCTTAAAATTAAGATTGAACATTTTTCCAAAAGCTATGCTTTAGGAATTATTTTGGGGAAGTTCTATGTCCTGTGTTATACAGGAGGTCAGGCCACATGATTGTAATAGTCCCTTCTTACTTTGGAATCTATTATCTTTTATATTCCTCAACTGGTAAGAATTGTGATAATATTATTGTGTGCAGGTAGAGGTAAGGTTGTTTTTTTTTGTTTGTTTTTTATACTGTTTCTGCACATTCCCAGGAAACTAGTGAGTAGCTGAGGGTTCTGTGGAGAATGGCTTTAAATAATTTATCTTCATGGGATAAGAAATGTACTTTGGCCATGAAGCCTGGAATAGTTTAGTCAAACCAGATATAATTGAAATGACTTGCTTGTGAATTTGTTTATGAACTCTGGTTTAATATGTGGCTATAATGTAATTAGTTTAATATTAATGGGCACATAGTCCTATCAGAGAGGCCAAAGATTTAAATAGGGATGGAGATTAGAACTACATTTTCACCCTTAGAGGTGGTGCATTCAGGTCAGGACTGAGGTTTATTGGTGGGATTACATGGGGAAATTTGTTCTGCTATTGCCTGTGCTTTGGAGAGGGAGAAACTTTCAGCTTCTAAGGTTACCAGTTAGAGATTGGTGAACTAGCTTAGGTACAGTAAGAGCAAAATCTTTGTACGTCTTTGGAACTACTCTGAGTCTGATCTTTCCTGCAATCAGGGAAAGTTTTTAGTTAATTCTTCCTCTGTCCCTCATTTGTTGATAGTAGAATCAATCCTATTGTTGTTATACTTTTTGCCATCCCTTTATACTGAGTGTGCCCATCATTTCAAAGAAGCTAAAGTCTTGTTTGCTCTGGGAACTTCCTAGGTGCACTGTTCACTCTGGATGTTCTAGTTAGCAGACAACATTCCATAGTGCAACCATCACACCCTTTGCATCTAACATCATTGGCTTCTGCTGGGAAGAGGGCTGAGCACCTTCCACCAAAAAGTTTTGTGGATGAATTGGAGCTATGAGGATTGAATCACACAAATTAGAATTAGAAAAGTATTATTAAATTGTCTAGTCCATCCCCTTTTCAGGACAGTCCCATCTGTATCTTTCCTCCCGCTCATGAAAAGTGGTACGTATGAAAGGAGAGCTATCCATAAAATGTAGGGCTGGAAAGGACCTCAAGATGTCCTGTGCAGAGGAAGGACCAAGTAAGCCTAGACCATCCCCGAGAGGTGTTTGTCTAACCTTTTTCTTACACCTCCAATGATGGGGATTCCACATCCTTCCTTGGAAGCCTATTCCAGTGGCTCAACTATCCTCATAGATTCTAGGAAAGACTTTCTAACTAACCTTAATATCCCTTGTTGCAGAGTAAGCCCATTACTTTTTGTCCCATCTTCAGCAGACATGAAGAACACCTGATTATCCTCTTTATAACAGCTCTTCATGTATTTGAAGACTATCATGTCCTCGCACCCCCAGTCTTCTTTTCTCAAGACAGAACATGCCCAGTTTTCTTTTTGTTTTTAAAATTTTCCTCAGAGGTCAGGTTTTCTAAATCTTTTATCATTTTTGATGCTGTCCTTGGACTCTCTCCAGTTTGTCCACATCTTTTCTACAGTATAGTATGGCACCCAGAATTGGACACAGTACTCCAGCTGAGGCCTCACCAGTTCCAGGTAACGTGGGACAATGACTTCCTGTGTCTTACATACAACAATCCTGTTAACACACCCCAGAATATTAATTTTTTTTTGCAATTTTGTCATATGTTAACTCATTCAATTTGCCATCCATGGTAACCCCCAGATCCTTTTCAGCAGTGCTGCCACCATTTTGATGCTAGTACAGCTGAAAAAGATCTGGGGGTTATAGTGGATCACAAATCTGAATATGAGTTGACAATGTGGTGATAACCAATTGTACAAGTGACTCATGGGTAAGTTTGGCACAGGACCTGCACCTCCTAAAAGAACTCCTGGGGCACTAAGGAGGAAAGGAGATACCTGTTGGTTCCCAAAGTTGCGCTGAATGCTGTTGTTGCCAGAGTGAAGAAGGAAGCCTGCATACAGCAAAAGCAGAGTGCTGGTGGGGAGGGTATTGAGGAGCGTGTTGTCTTAAGTTCAGATGACTTGGATAAACATTCCATTGCTTGGATGCTTAAGTAAACCAGAACCTTCAAGAGATTCAGAGTTTATCCCTCCCTGCGGTTTATCTGGACCCATTTCTGAGCACCATATTCTTTGTACAACTGACTTTTTTTTTAAAAGGAGTTAAAATGAAGGAACAAGGTAAGAGTGCTCAAGATGTGAGCCATGGAAAGGTTGGATGCTGGAGGTAGAGCAGCGATCCAAAACATGGCACCACAGAAGCTGCTTCTCTATTTCAGATATTTTTCCTTTCTGAAATATTGATAGTAAGTGACTTCTAAGCAGCTGGAGTCCAGTGGCTTGAGGTTCTAAAGCACACCTCAATTTGTTTTAACTTGTTCTTTTGGATGTCTGTGGTGATTAGTCTGTTTACAAATTGTGTGTTTTAATAAAGAGGATCTTGCCATCTTGCCAACTTGATTGGCAGTTGTGCTCTATGACTATGAATCCGCACAAGGAGAGTGGAGAGGCCTGCAGTAACTGTCCTTGTCTATTACTTCTACATCTTCTTTTTGTATCAGAGGATTATAAAATTGAAATCTGTCTCTCTGCTCACTTCATATGGGAGTGGAGCTCAGTGAGGTAACCTGTAGAAAGCATTTTATTTTTTTAACAAACTGAAGGATTCATCAATGAAATCACTGACATTTCCTTCAGCAAAAGAATCCATTTGTGTTGGCAACCTTTGTGGATAGGTTAAAAGTGAGAAGATTTAGGGAGAGGAGGAGGGTTTTTTTTTTCCTTTACAATTTCTAAGAGAAATTAATTTGTCAATTTGCTTTGGATCCCATTGACACCATGTTTTTGAGTTATACAGTGAAATCTGTTAACAGCCACTAAAGAAATTAATAGTTTTCAGGCCACTATAACAGGTGGCTGCATAATGCAGTGTTATTAATATTCTCCTAGCTTCTACACGTTATAGACTTAACGTGTGGGTTGATTCATCATTTGGCTCTCAACAGGGTTTAAATTCACCCCTATGCAAAGGATCAGCCCTAGGCCTAGGAGTCCTTAAGGCCTCAATCTAATGAGATTTAAAGTAGTTTGTGTTAGGCCTTGTACTTACTGCCTCTGCATGGGTGGCAAATTTCACCCTGGGGGAGAAGTAAGCAGACACTGCTCCAGGAAACTGTATTCTTAGTTTATTTCCCTGACAAGTATGTTATAGTATTTTATTGACCCCCTTGCCTCTTTCAGTACACAGGATGCCTGTTTTTCCAGAGTGAGTCCTTGTTGGATGCATTGCAGAAAGAGGTAAGGGTTGAGATTTAAGAGGGGTTTAAAAGAAAAGGACTAGTGTCAGGGAGGCTATTCCAGGTGTAAGGAGCAGCATGGGGAGGATGGAACGTGAGGCCTTTCTTCCACATTCCACATCAATATAGAAAATTAAGATCAAAGGGGCTCTTTTCCCTTACACTCAAAGGGAGGTTTCTCTTGTGCATTTGAAGACAGCAATTTCCTTTCTTTTCAATTAAATTTAATTAGCTATTGTTGAAACTTAAGCATTCTGTCTGACTGTAAGCAAGCAAATGAGTCTAAACCTCTTCTTGCCTTGTCGGATGGCTACTGGTGTGGCTTTGGTTTAGCAAACTGAAAAGCCTGCACATGTCAAATTGCCACTTGTTTTCAAGCCAGACCAAAGTATAATTAGATAAAAGAAACACCAAGGGGAACTAATTCCTTGGGTGACTGCAGACAAATCCAGGCAGGCCTCTGATTCAAACTGTGTAGAGCCTGCTTCTCCACCCCACTCAGAAACTTCAGGTTTCTGTAACTGTTAGGTAATAAAGCAAGTCCTCACTCACCTCTCCAGCACCCGAGTTCGTGCGGAGTTGGTATGGGGCACACAATTCTGTCAGAGACCAGACACCAATGCGTTGATCAACGGGCTCACACTATCCTTAGCTCTAAAAAGCTTTAGATTAAGTGTGGCCCCTTTATTAGGGGTGAGCATCAATATTTATACACAGAAGTAAACAAAGTGATTAACAAAAGATAATGGTCATGCATAATTAATCAAGATTTTACAGGAAAAGCAAGTTTAACAAGTAAATGCATAGAGATAAAGGCTAATGGCTACTTAATAAAGGGGGTGTCATGAGTAGTTTGCAGGTCAGTGCTTTGTTCGATAAAGGGTTCAGAAAGGATTATGCAGAGACGGCCAGTCTGGGTGTGTTTTGGCTCCCCAAAGTTCACCAAAAGTTTAGACCCAACATTCCTCCATTTGTAGCTTTGAGATAACTATTAATCATAAAGCTACACCCTATTTCAAGATCTCAAGGGCCGCTTGGCAATTTCAGCCTGGGCCAATTCGAAGAGAGTAAGGCTTTTAGCTGAAGTGGGAAAAGAATAAACTGACTTACATGAGTTTATGAGGGAGGGGACACACTGAATACAGCAACACAGTATTATAAGGACTACTATGGCCCCAACAACACCCACCAAGAGTTTTTTTTTTTAACCCACCCAAATCCGGGCAGCCAATTTCATAAGGCTCCCCACCAATCATAAGGTGGCTGGCCAGAGGAGTAGTTTTAGCCATTTCCCTTAGGTGTTTGGTACGTTGAAAAGTGTTAGAGTAGGTGTCATTTACAAAAACACAGCATTCTTCATAAGCAGAAAATAAACTAAAAAAGCATAAAAAAACATACAGTTGTCAGAATAAAGGGTCCTCTCATTTTTTTCGAGTCAATTTAAGTCTAATGTCTGAGAGAGGTAAGCTGGTCCACTGGTCGAAGGCAGTGTCCTCAGTGGTGACAAGAGCTGCTGGTCCATCACTGTGGTCCACTACGGCTGGCTTGACGTGGGAGTGGTGGATCCAAGATTTGCATCCTTTCAGGAACACTGCAGTCTGGGTTGTTAAAAGAACCTGGTGGGGTCCAGTAAACCTTGGCTGGAGGGTGTCGTCACGAACGAACTTTTTGGCCCAGACGAAGTCCCCTGGTTGGAACGGGTGGATCTGTTCCTCCAGCGGCACGGTCTGGGAAAACTGCGAGGCTTTCCAAAGGGTACGGAGGCGAGCCTGTAGGGAGACAAACTGACACGCGGTTAAATGATCCCCTCCCAATAGTGAAACATCAGCACGTGGTAGCGCCCCGCCTTTGAAAGGGGGGGTGTTCATAGAGCAGTTCAAAGGGGGATAATCCCAATGCGCGGGTTGGGCGAGTACGAAGGTGAAACAGGACCAAGGGAAGTACCTGAGGCCACTTTAATCCTGTTTCCTGACAGTATTTAGCCAATGTAAACTTAAGTTCCCTATTTATACGCTTAACTTTCCCGCTAGACTGGGGGTGGTAGGGTGTATGAAAGGAGTGTGAAATGCCCAGTCCTTGTTTTAAACGGCCAAGGACATGACCAGTAAAGTGAGGTCCGCGGTCTGAGTCGAGCACAAGAGGGATGCCAAAACGGGGCACAATGTTTCTAAGGAGAATTTTCGCCACTGTGGCAGCAGTACAATTAGCAGTAGGAAAAGCTTCGACCCAGGAAGTCAGAGGGCAAACCAAAACAAGGAGGTGCTTTTTTCCAAAAGCCTTTGGCATATCTGCAAAGTCAATTTGAAGATGTTGAAATGGAGCAGCAGGCGGAGGTTTTCCACCCTTAATTTTGTTAAGAGGTGGAGCAGGTCCATTACGCTGACATGTGCTGCATGCTTTCACTATTGATAGGCAATAGGGTTGAATGCCTGGAGCATACCAAAAGCGAGCGATGGTGTTCACGAGGGCGTGCGTGCCGTAGTGACCCCCTTTATCATGGTGCCAGCGAACTGCCACGGGGTATGTGGAGCGAGGGAGGCAGGCTCGGCCATCTGGCATAAGCCAGGTCCCTTTGACCAGAGTGGCCCCGAGGCTCTCCCACGATTGTAGTTCAGTAGCGGGTACTGGTACGGGGTGCGGTGGAGTAAAGGAGGAGGCTGCAATAGCCAATGTGGGCATGGCTAAAGGTAAGGTGGCAGCCTTCTTAGCGGAGGCGTCAGCCAGGGCATTCCCACGGGTAACGGGGCTACTATCTTTAGTATGGGCCCGGCAGTGAACTACAGCCAGGACAGAGGGTTTTTGGAGGGTGTCCAAAAGCTTGTGGATGAGGGGGAGGTGCTGAATGGGTTTACCGGCAGCTGTCTGGAAACCTCGAAACTTCCAGAGGTGGATATGACAATGCACAACTCCAAAAGCATATTTGCTATCAGTAAAAATGGTAACGGTCTTACCAGCGGCCAACTGGCAAGCTCGGGCCAGGGCATAGAGTTCAGCGGCTTGGGCTCCCCAGTTGCCTGGCAGTGAGGCGGCCTCTTGAATGTCCCATTCAGAGGTGACAGCATAACCAGTGAAACGCTTGCCATCAACATAGAAGGAGCTTCCGTCCGAGAAGAGGATGCAATCGGGGTTGTCCAGTGGCATGTCAAACAGGTTGTCTCTTATCTGTAAGATGCTGTAAACTACTTCCACACAGTCGTGCTGATCCTGGAGGACTGGCAGGTCAGGAAGCAAGGTAGCTGGATTAAGGGGTCCACACCTTTCAAAAATTAGGTTAGTGTCTTCTAAGAGTTCGGCCTCTAGCTGTTGCTGACGATGGGCCGAAAAGACTTGGGTTGTACCCCTACGCAGAAGGGCTGACAAGGCATGAGAGGTCCAAACCGTGGTAAAATGACCCAGGGTTAGGCTCTTTGCCTTTGTGATCAGCAGGGCAGCTGCTGCCAGAGTCCGGGTGCAGGATGGGGTTCCCTGAGCGACAGGGTCGATTTGCTGAGAGTAAAAAGCAAGCGGGAAATGGTGGGGCCCGCTCAGCTGGGTAAGGACACCACTAGCAATTCCGCCCCTCTCGTGGACAAAAAGGTGAAAGGGTTTGCTGTAATTGGGGGGACGGAGAGACATGGAGGAGGCCACACTGTCCTTGAGTAACTGAAAGGCTTGAATAGTGTCCGGGGACCACTACAAAGGGTCAGGAGCAAGGTTAGCAGTGAGTCGGTGGAGCGGTTTGCTTAACTCCCCGCAGGACGGCAACCAGGGGCGACAGAAGCCAATTAATTTTAAGAAACCTCAAAGTTGTTTCTTGGTGTTCGGTAGAGGGCAGTTTTGAATAGTCTTTATGCGGGCTGGGTTCATCTGTCTTCCCTCTGGGGTTAACAGGAAGCCCAGATATCGGACCTTTTGTGAGACCCACTGAATCTTTTTAGGGTCTACCTTGTGGCCTCTGGTGTGTAGGTATAATAAAAGTGCCTTACCATTGATGCGGAGGGCAGCTTTTTCGCGATTACCTAATAGGATGTCATCTACGTATAGGACCAATGTGGATCCCTGCAGACTGGTGAAACCTTCCAAGTCGTAGCGGAGGCACTGGCTGAAAATCGTGGGGCTGTCTCTGTAGCCTTGAGGGAGTCGTTGCCAGACATAACTTTGTCCCTCCCAGGTGAAACCAAAGAGATACTGAGAGTCTGGGTGCACAGGAATGCTGAAAAAAGCTGATTTTAAGTCAATAACAGTGAACCACTCAGCATCCCAGGGGATTTGGCTGATGATAGTAGCTGGGTCAGGAACTACTGCATGAAGAGGGACCACATACTGATTAACAACTCGTAGATCCTGTACAAAGCGCCAACGAACAGGGTCTCCGTCCTTTTTAGGAGGCTTTTTGACAGGCAGTATAGGGGTGTTACAGGGAGTGCGCTGAGGGCGGACTAGCTTTTGTGCAATGAATCCCTCGATAATGGGGCGGATGCCCTCCCGGGCTTCCAGCGACAGGGGGTATTGAGGGACTGACGGGGGGGGGGTTTAAGGAAGGCTTCACCTGAATCCTTACGGGCTCTGCCGAAAGGAGCAGGCCAACATCAGTGTCAGAAATTCCCCAGAGGGTTGGAGGCAAGTCAGTGAGGTCAGGAGAGAGAGGGGGGTGTTTCCCAATTACCCTGAGTAGGGGCCGAATCTCCTAACACTGTCATCAATAATCCTACCCCTTCAGGAGTGCAGGTTAAAGTAGCCTCAAGCTTACAGAGTAAATCCCGGCCCATCAAAGGGATCGGACAAGCTGGGGAAAAAAAGAAAACGGTGAGGAAAACATTTATCAGCATAAACAACATTCAAAGGCAAAGTGAGTTCCAGAGACTGTGGGTTGCCCTCCACCCCAGTCGCAGTTTTAACCTCAGAGGATAGCCAGGGAGAGGGGGCATGATTTAAAAGAGAGAAAGTAGCCCCAGTATCAATGAGGAAAGAGACAGGCAGTCCCTGGACTGAAAGGGTTAAACGAGGCTCTTTGCTGGGAGGGGAGAAAGTGAGAAAGGAGCCGGCTAAAGACATTAAGGAAATAAGACCATCACATTGTTTGTCTTCGCCCCCGGGGTACCGTCATTGAGGAGGCTGAGTTTGCTGCGGCTGCTGCTGTTTCCCGTAGTTGATCCAGGCCTGGGGAATGGGCTGAGCTGGTGGTGCACCTGTAAAGGCATCTCTCTAACTATACTTTTATTACTCGCAAGAGATTTGACGGGGACATCCTCTGGGCTATCCTCAGGGGGGGGGCATGCACCCTGCTGTATCTGTTTGGACATTAGCCTAGTAACTACTCCTCCCGAGGTTTGCCCCTCCATTTCCTCCTCATCCTTCTGCAGAAATTCCAATTTGGGATTCTGCAGATTCCCCTCTGCTACATGGAGAGAGTCCCCCTGCGGAGGAATAGGGGCAGGTGCAGAGGGGACCAGCTGACGAGTCAAAACACGCCGTGGTCTACACCCTTCATCGAAATAACCTGGAGGGGGTTCACTCTCGGGAGAGTACCTGACTGCCATAATTTTTAAAGATTTCCACAGCTCTGCTGCTGTGTCCCAACAAAACTAGTAACATAACTGTCCCGGATGGTCTTTTTCGATCCGGCTCTTTACTCCTCTTAAGGCAGCCTGTTCGAAAGAGCCATACGAAGGCCACCTCATCTCCGGGTCGGCCAATACCGCGGTATACCCAGTCCAATTCCTTACACATAGTGTGTACAACTTCTTCCTAGACATTCCTGTCTGTACTGGGAGTTTCCCTTCGTTCCATAACTTATTTACAATCCCCAACGGACTCTCAAGAGGCACGCTAGTCCCTTGACCCATGGTGTCTGACAGGAGCCCTCCAACTGGCGTTTACCCTGCTGTCCAATACACGACCCCTCAATATTGAATTGGCTGGGAGAAATCTCCTGTGGCGCCTTGCCAATTCATATATGAGTGGTCTGACCACTGGACAGAGGTACCGCACCAGAAGGAATCCCGGACGAGCCCCCAAATTGTTAGGTAATAAAGCAAGTCCTCACTCACCTCTCCAGCACCCGAGTTCGTGCGGAGTTGGTATGGGGCACACAATTCTGTCAGAGACCAGACACCAATGCGTTGATCAACGGGCTCACACTATCCTTAGCTCTAAAAAGCTTTAGATTAAGTGTGGCCCCTTTATTAGGGGTGAGCATCAATATTTATACACAGAAGTAAACAAAGTGATTAACAAAAGATAATGGTCATGCATAATTAATCAAGATTTTACAGGAAAAGCAAGTTTAACAAGTAAATGCATAGAGATAAAGGCTAATGGCTACTTAATAAAGGGGGTGTCATGAGTAGTTTGCAGGTCAGTGCTTTGTTCGATAAAGGGTTCAGAAAGGATTATGCAGAGACGGCCAGTCTGGGTGTGTTTTGGCTCCCCAAAGTTCACCAAAAGTTTAGACCCAACATAACCAGTGCAGGGTTCACCATTGATAAAGGTGTATTTTGCAGCACTTCATATAATGTTGTAATAAACAAAGAAGTACTCATTAGATGCCACAAGTGGTTGCTGTAGGTGTTTTGCTTTCAGGATTTTTGCACTGGACCGCAGAAACAAGCAAATGGCTGTGCTGTCTCTTTATGGGCCCTAACGTGAAAAAACAGACTGCATGAAAGCAATTACCTGTGGCTTCATTCACTAGTAGAGGAAAAGCATCTGACATTTAGAAATTAAAAATATATTGCCTGGTTCTCACCACACTGCTTTTTTTTTTCCAGCTTCCATGGCTAAAATGTGACAAAATTGGGTTGATCTGTAAATATTTGCCTGCAGAGCAAATAAGTTTGGTTAGTTGCAGTTTTTCCAAGGATTCCTGCAGAATGGAAAAGGAGACAACTGAGAGGGAGATTCTTGAGTTTTCCCTTTACCTTTGGGAGGGTCCCCAAACTCTTAGCCTAAGAGGAAAACCTGTAGGCAAGATTGACTGTCTTCCTGGCCTGATGTATGTTATGTCTGTTTGACTTGTGACACCCAGGAATACTGTATGCCACGAGCAGAGCTGAGCAAATAATCCACAACAAATGCAGCTAGTTGGAAAATTTCTTCCACGATGACTTTGAAGCAAAAATGAAACTCAAATTTTGTGAGTACCTCAATCCATTTTGTTACCAGATCTAGCAAAAAAAAAGTTGTCTCACTTTGTGGTTCTAGAAAAACTGTGGATAGAAGACAGTCATGGCAAGCTTATTCCTAATTTGGAATGATATAGCAGCAATTCTTTTGAATTTTTTTAAATTAAAGGCCAGCTATTTGAAATTTGAGATGTGGTGTTTTGTTGTGACTGGGAAAACAAATCATGTTATGCTGTTTTCTGTTTACTGATTGAATTCTTCCAGGGAAGTATCTTGTGTAAATGCTTATGAAAAGCAAACTTAAAATTCACTTTCAGCACGTATTCAAGTGTATAAGCTTAAATTCACTTTCCACAAATGTTAATACCCAATTGAACTAGCTTAAATGGAAAGTAAATACAAAGGGGACACAAATACCAGTCAAGGGAATTCAGACAAATATTGGTATACATCTGTTTTTGAACTATTTAGCCAGTTCTCATCACAAATGTGGGGGACTGTCTGTAAATGGGAATAGGGAAGGACTAAATTTTCTCCTTTGCTCTGTTGGCTGTTGCCAAAACTCAATCTGTCTTCCAAAGTCTTTAAAACATGATTTGAGTACTTCAGTAACTCATCTAGACATTAGGGGTCTATTACAGGAGTGGGTGGGTAAGCTTCTGTGGCCTGTAATGTGCCAGAGGTCAGACTAGATAATCATGATAGTCCCTTCTGACCTCAAATTTTGAGTCGAAGTACTATGCAGAAATTTTTTTTTGTTGTTTTTTGACTATGCAGCAATTGAACTGCCAAGGAATATATTTTTTTGAATCCCTGAATTTATTTCCAAATATTTATATAATCTAGCAAAAGTAGGATGAACACTCATTCATCTTTAAGCTATAGCCCTACCAATAACTGGAGGGACTGATGAGCCACTCCAGTTGGTTCGAACTGTCCATATGCTTGGGACAGAACATTTAAAAGCATTCCAGTTTTCACATGCTTCAGTTGGCCTGTAAGACACATGAACCCCCATATGTTTTTAATGCTGACTTTGGGTAGAAGAAAATCCAAATGTACAGTACGCTACCTAAGCTATGTGTAAGCTTTGAAGTCATTGTATAGCCCAGGGGTAGGCATGGCAATCTCTGGCACTCGTGCCAAAGGTGGCATGCAAGCTGATTTTCAGTGGCACTTATGCTGCCTGGGTCCTGACCACCAATCCGGCGGGCTCTGCATTTTAATTTAATTTTAAATGAAGCTTCTTAAACATTTTAAAAATTTTATTTTCTTTACATACAGCAATAGTTTCGTTATATATTATAGACTTATAGAAAGAGGCCTTCTAAAAATGTTAAAATGTATTACTGGCACGCGAAACCTTAAATTAGAGTGAAAAAATGAAGACTCGGCACACCACTTCTGAAAGGTTGCTGACCCCTGGTATAGCCCATGAAAAATCCTAGAATCGTAGGCCTGGTGGGGACGTCAAGAAGTCATCTTGTCCAGTCCCCTGCATTCATGGCAGGACTAAGTATTATCTAGAATGGTAATTTTCAACCCACGGCCTGCTTGCCGGGGCGGCTCCAGGCACCAGCTCAGCAAGCAGGTGCTTGGGGCAGCCAACGGAGAGGGATGGCATGTCCGGCTCTTTGGTGGCAATTCGGCGGCGGGTCCCTCACTCCCTCTCCGAGCGAAGGACCTGCTGCCAAATAATGAAGCAGCATGGTAGGGCCGCAGAACGCAATCATGGCTTTTTCTTTTCTTTTCTTTTCTTTTTTTCTTTTTTTTTTCTTTTTGCTGCTTGGGGCAGCAAAAGTGCTGGAGCTAGCTCTGCCGCTTGCAGCCCAATCAACACGCAGCTGTGACCCATGTGACATCCTCAGGGCCATACAGGTTGTATATATATTGCGTGTGGATGCAGCCCACATAACACACAGAGAGCTGTATTTGCAGCCCACAATGGTAAATAGGCTGAGAATCACTGACCATCCCTGACAGGTGTTTGTTTAACCTGCTCTTAAAATCTCCAATGATGGAGATTCCACAACCTCCCTAGGCAATTTATTCCAGTGCTTAACTACCCCAACACTTAGGAAGTTTTTCCTAGTGTCCAACCTAAACCACTCTTGCAGCAATTTAAGCCCATGGCTTCTTGGCCTATCCTCAAAGGATAGGGAGAATAATTTTTCTCCCTCCTTCTTGTAACAACTATTTATGTACTTGAAAACTATTATCATGTCTCCTCTCAGTCGTCTCTTCTCCAGACTAAACAAATCCAGCTACAATTCCTAGCTTCTGATTTAATATTCATTACTATCAACTTCCTGTTTCTTCCACTTGTTATGTATGATTTTATTTATCAATTAAAGATGCCTTCAATTCCTTTCTAAACCAAGTCAGTTTTTTAACCAATAGTGCCTTCTTCCTTGACTGTGGGATGGTGGTGGCTTTTTGGACTTCTAGTAAAGTGTTATTAAACAATACCCAATTATTTACATTCTTCTGATTAAATTCTCCCTTCCATTGATTTGACTCAGAGTTGTTTTCAGCTTTGTGAAATTAGTCTTTTTAAAAGAGGTTTATGTGTGTGTATTTGTGTACACACACAAATTGTTTCTCTCTTCTTTGTGTTATGAGACTACAGATTAAGAGTTTTAAGAATAAGATTTTATTCAGGCAAAATTCCCCTTCGCTTTCTTGGGATTCTTGCCTAAGTGTGGATTTGAGAGTTGGGTCCTATTTTGGTGGTGTTTATAATATGGTATCAACAGGAGTCTGAGGGCATGACTGATAAATCAAGTACTTTCCCAATATGTACAGTACCACTGAGTACAATACCTAAGGAAACGCCACTACTTGTTGACATTCTGTGCACTGCATAGCACAGAAAGCACAAAGGGTAATGAAAGATTATTGTAGCATGAGTTGACTTTGGGTAATCTCCAGATGTTTAGATAATAGAATAAAACATTCTGTTATAAAAATGACCTTATAATATATTATGTTTAATCTACTGATGCCACAAATCATGTTTGATTTGATATACACAGTTGCATTAGGCCTGGTCAAAATTTTCCACCACAACTCTTTTTTGATGAAGTGAGTTTTCACCACCAAAGTTTTTCACCAAGAAGTCTTTCTGCAGGATATTGACTATACAGGTTTTTGGTGTGTTGAAAAGTTTTTGGTTTTCAGATAAGATCTGAAAAGTTTAAATTCAAGCGTACTGACACAGTGTCTCATGGGAGTTGTAGTTCATGTCCCTTATGTCTCTCTTACAGTTTGGGTTCCCAAGTTGGACTACATCTTCCTTGTTGCAATATGGCCAAGTACATCTGTGATGCACTGTGGTGGCTCAGCCAGAGGGGAAACTATTATGCACCTGGGAGATATAGTCTGGCCAGTGACCCTGGTCTACAGAGGAGAATGGCAACACGGTGTACCCAAATTACAACTTCTATGAACCAGCACCATAGCATTTCCAAATAGTCGTTTTCAGTTTTCAGCCAACTCCTTGGTTTGGGGCCAAAAATTTTTAATTTTAGATTTGCCAACAGTCAAAATTGTCCATGGAAAATTTCAAAAGTTTAAATTTTCAGCAGAAAAAAGCCCTCCCTTTTCTGATCAGCTGTAGAGTGAACTCTTGTAACATAAAAACACTTGTTTTTCTAAAAGATAAACATCAAATCAATTGGCCATTACTTTGCTTTACCTGTTAGATATGTACGTAAACCTGGCTAGAAAATGCAAAGCCATTCAATAGTAATTATGGGATGTATTTGCAAAAAAACAAATATCAGAAACTTAAAATTTAGGAAGAAAGGATAATAGCACTAACTGAAGAGGATGTGTGGAAAGCACTGTGACATTAATGCCTTCAGATCAAATTATACATTATTCAGCTTCCTTTAAAAAAACTATTGCAATACAGCCTACTCCATGTGGACATGTCTAGATCCATTAAGGTCAACGAGTTACATGCAAATGCACTTGGCCCATGTGTTTACATACAGATTTTCATTTTATGACACTTAATTCCTTGATAAATTGGTCTTTAGGTTGGGTAGGTTAATAGATTCCCTTTTTCCATCTGGGAGGGCTTTGTAGATATTTGTCCCTGTTGCCACCTTTAATAAAATACTGGCATGTACTATACTCAGACAATTGCTTAAATCACTTTTGTCTTACCTCATGACAGTGATTAAGCTGAATGCAGGATCTGTTCCAGCCTTCATTCACAAGAAAATGCTTCTGAATAAAAAAAGTCTTCTTGATACACCCAACCAACCAACCTGTGATGCCTTGCTTGGGTTACTCAGAATTGTGAGCTCCTGTTTCACTCCTCTCAGCCTCAGCGTGGCTGGTGCTAAGCTAGACCTTAGCTCGATGACCCACTGACTTGTCTGCCTTGCTTGCCAACTGTTCAGGACTCTGTCAGCCCAAACCTTGCCTTGCAGGTTCCCCAGAGATACCTCTATGCAATGTCCAGTCCCTCTCACGGGATGCTCACAAACATGACAAACTTTGCTGCCTCTAAAGAGACAGAGCACACATCAGTCTGTTTGGCTAGCTGAAGACTCGCTCTCCAGTTTAATACACAGCTCCCAGATGGCTTTGTAATGAAACAAGAATAAGTTTATTAACAAAGAATAGAAATTTAAGTGATACTAAGCAAGAGTAAAGGAGACAGGTCTGATTACAAACAAATCGAAACATGCTTTCTAGTGACTAAAATTTAATTTCAGCAAGTTACTCTTTTTTTTGTTTGTTTGTTTGTTTAAGTAGGTTTCTCATTGACATTGTTTCAAGAAACTCTTACCTTCCAGGCAAAGAGGATTCAGCTTTCAAAGGGTGCTGTGCCTTATCATTCCCCTCAATGATGAATAACTAAAATGTTCCCTCCCCCTCCTTTAAACTATCCAAAAAGTGTCTCTGTTTCAAGAGCCAGGAAAGTTTCCTGGGGTGCAGATTCTGTCCCCCAGTTTGATTAAGTGGTTTTCTCCCCAACTCATTTAACTCTGTTCACCTTCCATGTTAATGTATTTGCTTTGTCCTCTGGCTTACAATGCTTGACCCAGACAGGTGAATACACAATTCCTTTTCAAGCCAAACTTGTTTATCGAGTCTGACCCCAAAACATATTTTATGAACATATCTCCAGCATGTATGCATAACTTTCTACAGATCATGCATACATGCTTCACATAATATTCATGACTAGCATGTTGCCAGTTTACATATGATACTTGACATGACACCTTTGATTTATATATTATGACAACAGCCTGGCAATGAGTGGGAGTTACAATATTGGGGGGGAGGGGAGACCTTCTATCAGTTGTCATTGGTGGGCTCCCAGGGTCACACAACAATCCCATTTCAAATTCCAACACAACTTTCTTTAATTCTAGCATTATTTCCAGATTTAGAAACGCACACACGGTGATTGGCAATACTTAAAATGTGCTAAAAGCCATCCAAGAAGCCTGAAAAGTGGCATCAGGATATATGATCATACACTAATCCTTTAATCTTTTTGAACACTCTTTTATTTGGGCAATCTTCAGTTATTAAATTTGACACATATTACAAAACTGATTATTACTGTGTAGTCAGCTAATCCTCAACTTGAGGAAGGATTGGTTTTTCCACTTTATTAAAACCTGTCTACATAAGAACTAAAGCTCTTTGTTTCTAAGAAATGTAGGCTGTACTGTGTTTCAGTGTTGATACAGATCTGATATTAAAAGACGGATAGACTTACAGAACTAAATACTGCATACTCTGGGCCCAAGCATGAAAAACAACCAGTGATTTTAGCAGAAGCAGGATCAACCTCTCTGTTTTAACATTAATATGATTTTGTTTAAAATGGTTGATTCATAAAAAGAATGAAATATAAACAATTAGATTAACATGTCAGAATCAGGCCTGAAATCTCAGGGTAAGATTTAAGCCTGGCAGAGAAGCTTTATTTTGATACACATATGCCTAAAAAATTGAGCTATACAACAATATAGGAGCAACTGAGGCCTGGGCTAGCCTTTCTTTCATTTAATTAACAACTTCATAGGCTGTGGGTTTAGACTAGAGCTTGTGAAAGGTGCTTGATCTGAAAGGACCAAGAATACAGAACTCTCTTCATCCAGATATTGCATAAGCAGGACCAGTCCAAGAGTCTCATTGAATGACCATCTTTAGAAATAAGAGACCAGCTTAATCATACCAATTCAGCTGTTGGTCTGTTTGCCAATAAAGATACCAATTTATGTCTAGGGTGGCAGTTGTTCTTGTGACTTGGATACTTACTTACTGGGCACCAGACTGAAATAATGTACCAACTCACTTCATGTAGACCACTTAACAGCAATGCAAAAATAAGATTAGTCACTCAGGCCCAGATCCTCAAAGGTACTTAAGCTCCCATTTATGTCAATTGAAGTTAGATATCTAAATACCTTTGAGGCCCTGATTCAGTAAAACATTTAAGTATGTGCTTTAGTCCCATTGGAGACCTAAATGCTTAAAGTTAAGCACATTCTTAAGTGCTTTACTGAACGGGGGATTCACTCCTAATCTGGAGCGGATCTGTACCGGTGTCCGAGGAGTGATTGATCACTTCTGCTGGAGCCTTATTTTAGAGGCACTGCAGTGCTCCATGAAAGCATGTTTATTCCCCGATGAACACTGCATCCAGGCAAAATATACTTCTGCCACTCTGAAAGGCTGTTTTGTCTCACTAGGTTGGATGTAACTTGACAGCTGGCCCGAGAATAGGAGTAGCACTTGGATTAAATGTACGACTGGCAAAGAAGCAAGGCGTTTCGAGACACAAAGAGTCAGGAATAACCCAAATAACACTCCTATCCTTAGCACAAATAGAGAGTCTGGGATTTACTGTGTGTCTCACATGAAATGCCTGATGATCTGGAATCCCTGATTTTAGTCACAACAAAGTGTTGTCTATAGAAATTATTAGTTTGTTTTGTTTTGTTGTAGTCTATTAGTGAAATCATTGGCACCCTCCAGGCACAAATTACTGTCCTTACTTTGGTTATAAAATATTACAACTGAAACTTCAAAGGTGTTAGGCAAGTATTCAGGATTGGGTCCACCTTTTCGTTAGGAACAATCTCTTTCCCAACCCCTACTTGTGATGGCCCAGATTTTTAAAAGTAGTTAGGTATTGCTGCACTCATCATCACAACGCCTAACTGATTTAAAAGCCTAAATCTCATTTTCAAAAGGGATTTAGGAGCCAAAACCCCACTGACACTGAGCACAGCAATGCTTAAATACCTTTAAAAATACCTTATGAGATAAGCTTTCCCCACCCTGAATTGCACCACTAATTAAAGTTGTTGGCTAAATACATCCCATACTGCTGCTTAGATTGACCTAATTTGTGCTTGGCAGACTCAGTCAGGAAAGTCAGTCAGTGAAGAATGAGAGAGAGAGAGAGAGAGAGAGAGAGAGAGAGACGTCGCCCGGATTAACAAGGTCTGCGCCAGATGTTGAGGAACCAGGACAATCTGACGATAAGTGGGCTACTGGAACAAACCATTCATGGATGAGACAAGAGAACCTGGAATCAATGGAATGCTACTACAACAGTAGACCTAATGAGAGGGGATATATGAAACGTATGAGGGGGCTATGGATAGACAAAAGACCTACATCCACGCTTACTGAGAAACAGCTAGTTACCTAACGCTTCAACATAGTAAAGAGGAAGCTGCTCTCACAGCTTGAGATAGACCAACTCCACATTACATCCCAGACTCAAGAAGGCCTGGAAGAACAAGTGGATGTGCAGCCCACTCCTGAAGCTGAAACTTCACTGCCACCCCCTCCATTGCAGAGCACAGCAGCTGATATGAGGCATAAGATCATGGAGAAACTAGCTACAGTCAATCCTCGAGACCAATTACCAAGGCTCAGTGGAGAAGTACCATCAGATAGTATGTTAGAAGATGCCAATACAGCCCTCATGACAATCCCTACTACCACCGTAACTCAAACCAATGAACTGGTATATGCTACAGCCTCTGTAATCCTGGAGATGCTTGGCTATACGATCAAGAAGAACAACAGGATGTACCCACCCTGGAAAATGAGGTTGGAGGATAAGACCAAGGCGACTCGGAGAGAAGTTAGTCAGCTGGTGGAACTACAGAAGGGTGTAGAGTTTAAAGATAAGACTCGGCTACTGAAAAAATACAAGGGCCTGACTCCATCTGAAGCCCTAGAAACTGCTAAACAAAGGTTCACAGCGCTGGCTACCAGGCTAAGGAGATACACTAGAGAAGCAGAGACCAAAAAAGTAAATGCCCTGTTTTCTAAGGAACCATCTAAGGTGTACTCCCAGTTACAGTGCAACAACACAATAACGGCAGAACCACTAGCAGCAGAAACTGAACAGTACTGGAAGAACATATGGGAGAAAGAGAAGACTCATAACACCAGTGCAAAGTGGCTGCAGGACCTGAGAACAGAGCACAGCAATCTCCTAGAACAGAAACCAGTTACCATCACAGTAGAAGACATCCAGCAGCGGGTCAAGAACATGAAGAGCTGGACAGCACCTGGACCAGACATGATCCACACCTACTGGCTAAAGAAACTAACAGCAGTGCATGAACACCTAGCAGCACAGATGAACCAGCTGCTGGCAGCAGGCTCCCACCCAAACTGGCTAACACAAGGAAGGACAGTGCTGATCATGAAAGACCCCTGCAAGGGAATAGAACCATCCAACTACTGGCCAATAACCTGCCTCCCCACAACATGGAAAATCCTATCAGGTATCATAGCCACCAAGCTACAGGACCATATGGGCCAGTACATGAGCACAGCTCAGAAGGGCATTGGGAACAACAACAGAGGCTCAAAACACCAGTTGCTCATAGGTAGAGCAGTCACCCAATGAGGAGGCAAGGAAGACAGCAACATCCAAGTATCATCAAAGGATAAGACAGGTCCTGAAGAGCCAGCTCAGTGGGAAAAACAAGATCCACGCCATAAACAGATACGCCCTGCTGGTTATCAGATACCCTGCCGGTATAGTGAGCTGGCCAAAGGAGGACATGGAGGCTGCCGATGTGAAGACCCGGAAGCTCCTCACAATGCACGGAGGTTTCCACCCCAAGTCCAACACCCAGAGACTGTATACCAGCTGGAAAGAAGGCGGGCGGGGCTTGGTGAGTGCCAAAGCCACTGTCCTGCACGAAACCCAAAGCATCCAGGAGTACATCAGTAAGATGGCCCCCAAAGATGAACTGCTGAGAGAATGCCTGAGGCAGCAGCAGACATGGGAGGAAGACCAAGCAGAAGAAGTGCCATGGGCAAGACAAGATCCTGCATGGGATGTACCATCGACAGATAACTGAAGTGGCTGACATTGGGAAATCCTACCAGTGGCTGGAAAAGGCTGGACTAAAAGACAGCACTGAGGCACTGATCATAGCAGCACAGGAACAGGCACTGAGCAACAGATCCATTGAAGCAGGGGTGTACCACACTAGAGAGGACCCAAGGTGCAGACTGTGCAGAGAGGCCTCAGAGACAGTCCAACACATAGTGGCAGGATGTAAGATGCAGGCAGGAACAGCATACACTGAACGGCACAACCAAGTGGCTGGCATTGTGTACAGGAACATCTGCCCAGTGTATGGGCTAGATCCTCCCAAGACCAGATGGGAGATTCCACAGAAGGTTGTGGAGAATAGCAGGGCTAAGATTCTGTGGGACTTCCAGATCCAGACGGACAAGCAGGTACTGGCCAATCAACCAGACATCGTGTTAATAGATAAGGACCAGAAGACAGCGATGGTGATAGATATAGCAGTGCCAAGTGACAGCAACATCAGGAAGAAGGAATATGAGAAGCTGGAGAAGTACCAGGGCCTGAAAGAGGAACTAGAGAGGATGTGGAAAGTGAAGGCCAAAGTGGTCCCAGTGGTGGTAGGAGCACTCGGGGCTGTGACTCCTAAGCTGGGTGAGTGGCTCCAACAGATCCCAGGAACAACATCAGAGCTCTCTGTCCAGAAGAGTGCAGTGCTAGGAACAGCTAAGATACTGCGCAGAACCCTCAAACTCCCAGGCCTCTGGTAGAGGACCGAGTTTGAGGAAGACACATACCACCCATAGGGGTGAAAGGGGGTTATATATATATATATATATATATATATATATATATATATATATATATATATATATATATATATATATATATATATATATATATTATGTTTTATTCTGAAGGTAGTCAATATGCAAAAATGATGCCTAACTGTTGTTACTCTTACAATAACTGCTTCCTGAGGAAAAATAAAAATCAGGTTTAGGTATACACATTCTACAGGACTTACTATGTGTGTAGTGGGATATCTGTGGG
Organism: Gopherus flavomarginatus; assembly: GCF_025201925.1. NCBI lineage: Eukaryota > Metazoa > Chordata > Testudines > Testudinidae > Gopherus > Gopherus flavomarginatus. The sequence continues at coordinate 242,156,303 of NC_066619.1, read as the reverse complement.
GGCCAAGGGAAAAACTAAATAACTTGCTATCTATCAGCTACAGAGCATCACTTTACAATTTACCCTGAGCAAGAGGTAGTATGTTGTTGATCTACCACAAAAGCAGTCTCCAAAACAGGGAGCAAGTGAACTGTGTTGGGGCTTTGCTTAGTACACTATGTATCACCCAGGGCTAATGACTAAGGCTATGATTTAGTAAAGGAGGTCGCGGAACTCACGGAATTCGTGACTTCCAGTGACCTCCGTGTCTTCAGCCTGTGATGGTTGGGAGCTGCAGGATCCCCTGCCACCTGGGGGGAGAGGGAGCTGCAGGGTGACTCTCAGCACTCCAATCAACCACGAGCAGCGGGGGAACCCCATAGTTCCTGGCCGCCACAGGGTGACCCCATAGCTGCAGGCAGTGGAGAAACCCCACAGCCTCCAGCTGCTGCAGGCAGCTCCTAGCCCCTGCGCAGCTGCCCTGCTTCAGGTGGGTCTAGGGACCCACAGATCCTCATTTTTTCACTCATATTTTTAGTAAAAGTCACAGACAGATCATGGTTTCTATGAATTTTTCTTTTTGACCCATGATCTATCTGTGACTTTTAATAAAAATATCCATGACAAACTCTTAGGCTTACTAATGGCAGTCTAATTCTGTGGCAATCAAGGCCCTGATCTCTGCACCCACACAGAACGCCACCGAAGTCTAGCCTGTGCAGATCCAGTTACATGATTGCAACCTAGATTTCAACTATATTATTTGCACATTACACTATACTATATGCATCTTTATCTCCTCCAGACCAGATTTATTGCAATACACCATCTGCAGGGCTACATCTGAAGATCACTTGGAAACTTCAGTTAGAGCAGAATGTGATTGCCAACGTTCCTAGTGCTTCTCACATGAAGCATATTACACCTGTGCTCTGTAGACTCTGCTAGCTTCAAGTTTGATCCTGGCACTGCTCAAGCTATTTTTAACCTGCAAAGTCTTTTATGTATAACTTATGTCCTCTGTTAGATACAGCTGCCAGGTTAGAACATAAGGCAGGGGAAAAGGGGGAGGGGAGGTTGTGCCTAAATGGAAAGTAAATACCAATTGGCAAACAAAACTTGAAATTGTCAACCTTCAAGTTATGCTTCAAAACCCTGCATATGTGCTCAGGCTTTTCTTGTGTAGGGTCTTAATTTTTTTTAGTGTTGTAGGTAGGGCTGTTGATTAATCACAGTTAACTCACATGATTAACTCAAAAAATTAATAGCGAGTAATCATAGTTTTAATTGCACTGTTAAACAATAGAATACCAGTTGAAATGTATTAAGTATTTTGAATGTTTTCCTACATTTTCATATCTATCATATTCTGTGTTGTAATTCAAATCAAAGTGTATATTATTTTTTATTAGAAATATTTGCACTGTAAAAATAATAAACAAAAGGAATAGTATTTTTCAATTCACCTTCTACAAGTACTATAGTACAATCTCTTTGTTTTGTTTTTGAGTGCAGTTATGTAACAAAAAAATCTACATTTGTAAATTGCACTTTATGACAATGTAAAACTTCAGCTCCTACAAGTCCATTCAGTCCTACTTCTTGTTCAACCAATTGCTAAGACAAACACATTTGTTTACATTTACAGGAGATAATGCTGCCCTCTTTTTATTTACAATGTCACCAGAAAATGAGAACGGGCATTTGCATGGCACGTTTGTCGTCGGCATTGCAAGATATTTACGTGCCGGATATACTAAACATTTGTATGTCCCTTCATATTTCAGCTACCCTTCCAGAGAACATACTTCCATGCTGATGACATTCATTAAAAAAATAATGTGTTCATTAAATTTGTGACTGAACTCCTTAGGGGGAGAATTGGATGTCCTCGGCTCTGTTTTACCCATGTTCTGCCATACATTTCATGTTAAAGCAGTCTCGGATGATGACCCAGGACATGTTGTTCATTTTAAGAACACTTTCACTGCAGATTTGACAAAACGCAAAGAAGGTATCAATGTGAGATTTCTAAAGATAGCTAAAGCACTCAACTCAAGGTTTAAGAATCTGAAGTGCCTTCCAAAATCTGAGAGGAACAAGGTGTGGAGCATGCTTTTAGAAGTCCTAAAAGAGCAACACTCCAGTGCAGAAACTACAGAACCCAAACCACCCAAAAAGAAAATCAACCTTCTGCAGGTGACATCTGACTCAGATGATGAAAGTTAACATGTGTCAGTCCGCACTGCTTTAGATTGCTGTTGAGCAGAACCTGTCATCAGCATGGACGCACGTCCCCTGGAATGATGGTTGAAGCATGAGGGACATATGAATCTTTAGCACATTTGGCACATAAATATCTTGCTATGCCAGCTACAACAGTGCCATGACAATTCCTTTTCTCACTTTCAGGTGACATCATAAACAAGAAGTGGGCAGCATTATCTTCTGCAAATGTAAACAAATTTATTTGTCTAAGCAATTGGCTGAACAAGAAGTAGGACTGAGTGGACTAGCAGATTCTAAAATTTTACATTGTTTTATTTTTGAATGCAGTTTTTTGTGTGCATAATTCTACATTTGTAAGTTTAACTTCCATGATAAAGCGATTGCACTGCAGTACTTGTATTAGGTGAATTGAAAATACTATTTCTTTTGTTTTTTACAGTGCAAATTCTTGCAATCAAAACCAAATATAAAGTAAGCACTGTACACTTTGTATTCTGTATTGTAATTGAAATCAATATATTTGAAAATGTTGAAAACATCCAAAACTATTTATATAAATGGTATTCTATTCTTGCTTAATAGTGCGATTAATCACAATTAATTTTTTTAGTCGCTTGACAGCTCTAGTTGTAGGGTGTTTTAGTGGTCTTATTGACCCTGTGTCAGCTTACCATAACTTCTATTTTTTACTGTGCTTTTTGAGCATTGTGCCTAGAGTTTTATGATGGGTGTATCTTATAGTAAAAAGAAAAAAGTGACTTAGTTTACTGATACATTTTCCTTCCAAAATATAAACTGATCTAGCTTTTGGAGAATGTAGAACATGTACCATTGATATAGCTAGTGGAATTCCTAACCCCAGAAAATATTCCTCTTGCCACTTAATTCTCCAGTACATGCAGCAAATAATAATAAAGTCACTAAATCAGAAACAATGTCATATGGGAATTTACCTCACAAAAGGGAGCTTTTAAAAAAATATGCAGCTCCCATGGGCCTATAAATCCTGGATGTGGCTCTAATGAGCCCCAAATCCTTCCATTTCTCCCATTTTTTGTGAGCTTGACAAAGATATTAGTCAAGTGGTATATTATTATTTCTTCAGTGCTAGTTTCAGCTGATCCTGTGGGATTTTCCTTCCCATGCTCCAAGTGCTGCACTAGCCCTGCATGCCCTGAAGCACACTTGTTTTCCAGGTCAAAACATTGCCAGGTAGCTGGCCATAGCAGAATGAAGCAGTGAAGGAAAGCTGTGCACAGACAGCACATTATCTGAGGAAGTCAGAAAATTATTTCAGCGATTCAGTGATTGTTCAAGCTGTGTAACTGGATTCTGGCCTCTTGTATCAAGCATTTCATTTTTGGATATTTAATAAAAATAGGCTTCATTTCATTTCATTTCACCCTCATTTTACTTTTGTTATTTGTTTAATGACTTGCTGGCCCATTATTGGGCTATAAAGGAAAATCACAATGATATATTTATCAGACCTGAGACCTAGAGTACATATTCTTAATGGGTACATGAAATTCTAGAACTAAAATAATAGTGCTTTAAACTTTTAGTTCAGCTCTGTCCAGCCTTTCTGCTGGATACACAACAGGGCAACTCTTGTTTTGAGTTCATCGTTACACAGCGCAGGTAGAATTACAGCACTCAGAGTGCAGGAGAGAGAGATATACTCTTATTCTCCAGTCAAACAGGAGAGAATGAGATAACTTCTCCATGTCTGGATAGTTTAACTCAGATTCTCCAGTAGGCATAGCTAATCAACTGCATGTACATAGCAACTCTACTTTTCTTTATAATTCTGCCAGGTATAGTAAAATGTAGAATGACAACGTTTGCCTTCCACAGCCAAATTACTTTCTAGTCATTCTGAATATTTCAATAGATTTTTCCACCCTGATTGGGTTCCCAGATGACTCTCAATTTCCCCCTTAATAGCTAGGGAATAATGCCACACTGTTTTTCTGCCCTTGAGTAAATGCCAAGATGATGTCGGATGAAGGCTAGGTATTTTTGAATGCCAAAAGTTCTCATTTTCCCTGCCTACCTGATGCCTTACCTTCCAGTCACAGATAACTGTCATCTGCCTGTCAACATGTGGGGACAAGTAGGAGTTCTTCCACTCCCAAACAGCCTCCTGTTCAGTGTCCCATTAGCTTTGTCAACCTTTCAGTCTGTCTGGGAGGGATGGATGAAGCATATTCATTATTATTTCAACCCACTACTCTAACAGCACAACTAGACCTCTGATTGCCCCTTTTGGGCACCACTGTCCAGTAGTGGATCACATTAAGAGCTCAGCAGCAGGCAGGGCAAATGATTGGAGAACAGATATTTGAGATCCATGCTTACCAGTTCATGGATACAAGAGTGGAAACTCTCCATGAAGTGCTTTGAGAGATGGCGTGTTTTCAGTTAGTGCCTTATAAGTTGGCTAGTTTAAACCTTCAGAGTGCTTCTTCAGTTAACCACTCTGCCATCCCTATCAGAGGTAATGGGCTTGCCTCTGGCAACTGCAGAGGGCTGAGGTATTGTGTCGAAATCTGGAAAAGATGTTCTAAAATGTCGGGTAATTGGGGTAAAACTGAGGCATTCCTAATGCTGAACAAACTGGAGAAAGCATATGCCTGGCCTTTTTTCATCTCCTCCACGGTATTTTCCATCACTTTGAAATAAATTCATCTGGGTTCATGATGGTTCCACTTTAAATAAAACAAAGCTGTAGGCATTCCCATTCTTTTTATGCAGCTGAAATGCCAAGGGAATCAATGCTGAACTGTCACAATCTCACTCATGGCAAATATCAGAGAAGTCAATGGGTCTGTTAATTGAGTGCAAGGTATAACTCGATGGGCAGAATCTGGCCTTTCATTACTTGTTAATCAGTTTAACGGTTTAGAAGGTATTTATTTACTGATGTTTTGGTCACAGTTGGCAGGAAAAACAATATGAACAAGTGATATTATGCAAACATGGTACAAGGCAGTTGCAATCTCTAGAAAGGTTAGGACTTAATGGTGATGGCTTGCACAATGGGCAAAACTATTTTCAGAAGCTTTTGCTCCATTGTTAGATGAGGTGGATACTGTAGTGATAATTGGGCCTACAAATTTACCCTCACTGAGCTCAATTATTTTAAAAAAAGTATGAAAGTTCACAATAAGCTGTAATAACAAATTTTGATTGGGGAACAGGTACAAAAGGGAGATGGACCGGATTAGTCTAAACAGAAAGGCCAAGTGATAAAACTCAAGGATTGTATTAAGATCGTACTTGATAAACAAGAAAAGCCTGGAACCAGAAATCAAATCAAAAGTGGGCCAAATTAGTGGACAAAATGAGGGAATGGGCTGTTCTGCCCACCATTCCTTTTGTGGGCCCTTAAAGAGACTTTGGGGAGAAAAACTTTCTATTAGAGCAAGATTCATCTTCATTACTGCCACCCCAACAGTCTCCTGGGACCCCAGACCTCCATCATCCTGACCAGACAAGGCCAGAGAGAGTGAGCCAGATGACATTGCCACCTCTACTAGTGCTCCAGCTTACTCCAAAAATGCCACCTGGGATAAAACTGAACTGGATTTTAACTGGATTTTACGTTCTAGCCCATCTCAACTAACTTCTTCTTTTCCCCCCAAAAGGACAGTTATGATCTTTGATATTATCTAAGAGACAGTCAAACAAGGCATTTTTTCCTTCTAAAAACTCTCTCCAGCTAAAGGGAACACAGGATGTTTTAAATAAGGCTTTCATTTTAACTCTTCATTGTAAATGCTTTAACTTTGTGTTGCTGTAATAAAAGGATTTTTAATGGTGTGTTTGCCATTGTACTTAGCAGGCTGAGGTCTCTCTATACCAAATCCTGAAGTTTGTTTCCGACTGTTTAGTGTTGGATGGTGACTGGGTTATGCTAACATTTTTGGCCCACATATTCCATCTAAATTCATACAACAGTACCTACTTGTCCCCCTTCTAGGAAACTGCATACAGTTATCCAGTGTAACTGATTAGCTAACAGCAACCTAATCTACTTCCTACTCTTGGAAACCCAGAAATTCTACGTTTTCATCTTAGATGAACAGTAAGAAGCAGGTCGGACTCTCAGGGCCAGAGCTTTAGCTAGTGTAAATCAGTGTCACTGGAATTATGCTAATTACACCAATAAAGGCTCTGGCACTCAGCTATGTTATTTTAGTACCATATCCTCCAAACAATTACACATATGTATAAACTTACTCCCACGAGTAGCCCCAAGTTAAACACGTGCATGTTCATGTGTTTGTGTACTCAGAGACTGTAGAAAATGTAATCTTCTACAAGGATTTATAGGTGTTAATGCGAGGAGTGACTTTTATAATCTGCTAGTCTGACCACCTCCGTACACAGGCCATAGAATTTCACCAAGCAATTTGTTCAGAAAGCTCAATAACTAGAAATCAGGTTGTCATAACATTTCTTCCCAGATCTGGACCTTAGCATCCAAAATATGGGTGTTAGCATGAAAACCTCCAAGCTTAGTTACTAGCTTGGACCTGGTAATTGCTGCCACCAGCCAGGAATTATACAGTGCCTAGCTCACTGTGGTCTCCTCAAAACCTTCCATGGGGGACCCCAAGACTCAGAGTCCTTGAGTCTCACAACAAAGGGGAATAAACCATTTCCCTTCCCCCCTCCAGGTGTTCCCTCCCTGGGTTCCTGGAGAGATATACAGAAGCAAGCTCCGTGAATCTAAACAAAGGGATTCTACCCTCCCTGTTTCCAGTCCTGGAAACACAAGTACCGAGAGAGCTAATCTCTCTTCCCCCTCACCCAGAGGGTATGCAAAGTCAGGCTTAGTAAATCTAACACAAAGAGATTTTCCCCCTGACTTCTTCCTCCCACCAATTCCCTGGTGAGCTGCAGACACAATTCCCTGGAGTCCCCACTAAAGAAAAACTCCAACAGGTCTTAAAAAGAAAGCTTTTTATAAAAAGAATGAAAAAGGACATAAAATATAGTCTCTGTATTAAGGTGACAATACACAGGGTCAATTGCTTAAAGGAAAAAAAAATGAATAAACAGCCTTATCCAAAAAGAATACAATTTAACACATTCCAGCAACTACACACATGTAAATACAAAAAAACAATATAAACCTATTGTCTTACTATCCTTGTACTTACAACTTGGAAACAGGAGATTAGAAAGACTGGAGATAGAAAAATCACTCTCAGAGCTGAGAGGGCACAGACCCAAGACAAAGAACAAAGAACTCACACCCAAAACTTCCCTCCACCCAGATTTGAAAAAATCTTGTTTCCTGATTGGTCCTCTGCTCAGGTATTTCAGGTTACTGGTGTTACCCCTTTACAGGTAAAAAAACATTAACCCTTAGTTATCTGTTTATGACACAGGTTCACCCAAAAGTTATCTTGTACAATTGTTTCTTTGTATAATACAACTGTATGTATTATGACCATGAGAAATTACAGCAAGAAGATCACAAAACACAGCCCATATTTTGAATAAAATATCCTCCAACCCATAAGTAACCCTCAAGGCACTATAAACCTTTTAAAGCATGAAATAAAACTATTTTATTAAATGAGAATAATTATGGTGCATTGATCTGCCCTTTCAATCAAATGGAACAGCCAGAAAAACAGTCTGAGTCCACCAATCACCTGATAGGGTTTTAAGGCTGACCAAAGGGGTCACCCAACAAAGGGGAATTAAAGTCTATTAAAGGTATGGGTCTGCCTCAGAGTAGGCTCTGTCTTTCTCACTCTCTGACCAGAAGAGGAAGAGAAACTGTGCTGAAGGAATGAGGTCCAGGAGCAAGGTCTCTCAAATCCCAAAGCATGCTCAAGCGTGTTGAGGAATCTGAGGCACGGAATGGTATACAATTATTTCTTAAGTTTGCGTATATTTTGTGTTGTCTAAAAAGTGATTTTGCTGAGAAATCCTTTGCCAGGTCTGTCTATTTGCTTCAGCTATCGTATGTCCCTGAAGGGGTAAACCATAAATCAGAGTACCCACAAAGGTGGAGCCCCTGAAAAGGGTATGCTTAAGCTACCGGGCTGTCTGGCGGAGGGGTCAGCACCAGTCCTGAGGACTTAGGGACAGTGGGCCATGGAGTCCCAGTTAGGTTAAGGGATTCCAGATGGAAAGTCTGCACCCAGGAAATGTGCCAGAAAGGCTGATGTCAGAGACCATGCTGGAGCCTACTCAGACCAAGAGGAGCTTTAAAAAGGCACGCTGGCCCAAAGAGTGTGTTTAGGCACAGCAGCCTGGTGAGTGTCCAGCAGGGGGAGCCTGACTAGGGCTGCGGCAACTACCCATTTTACTCAGACTAAAAATCTGAACATTGAGGAGACTGAAGAGCCCACTGTTAAATTATAGTTGATCTTTGAGTCTATTACTTGTGGCATAATTTTTATTTACATTGACCCTTTCATTTCAAAGGATCCTGTGGCACTTGGTGAGTGTTGAGCCCGTCCCACAAACACTCGATTATGGGAATAGTTGAATAGAAGGTAGTAGGACCACTCACTAAATAAACTTTGGTGCTTAAGTGTTTGCAAGATCTGGCCCTTTGGAACAAAAATGCGTGTGTGCGCCTGATTTTGAAAAATGCAAATGTCTACCGTCCCATTAAAATATAGCTGGACTAGTTTTAAAACTACGCAGAAACACTGCATAACACGTTCAGACAGGAAGTGAGGAAGAATACTGTATCCAACAGAGATTGCAGGGAGGACTTAGGCAGAGGAGTTAAATCTTCCAGGCTGGAATTTGGTTGAGCTAACATACCTACACACCTTCAGAGAAGTGCCATGTGAGTCTTCAGTGACCACAGGTAGTTAGGACCCTTGCTTCATCCCATAAAGAGGATAGAAGACATGGATTTCTAGGTTTGAGCCTTTCTGAAGACCCATGGGGAAAGAATGTGGCTGTCTGGACATTTGAACTTTGAGCAGCCCCTCCAACACTGCTCCAAGGGCCCTCTGCCCTACTTGGCGACACAGTTCTGTGAGGAGTCATGCTGCTCCTCTGGCTTCCTGCTGCACTGGCACATCCACCTCCCATTCCACCCAAAGCTTGCTGCCCATTGAAATTGTCCATTTTAACACCCGCTGGGATTTCCACCAGAAGGGTTGAAAAGGATAATGTAACATCGAGCATCTGTCCTCTGCTTCTGTGCCCTCCTCCAGGGCCTCAATGATCCAACCAGGCAGGTGGCATCCGGGGAGGCTTTTGTGATGTGAGAGAAAATGGGGAAGATGCTCCTCTAGTTCCACTCCCACCTTTTTTTATTTTCACTGGTCTGAACTAGTTGGCCATTGTGCCACTTTCATTCCCTCTACCTCTAAACACCCATATTTTAGTGCATGATTTAAATGTGAGACAAAAAGAAACTATGCAAGAAAATATATAATAGCTCTTCTGAACGATAATGGCTTATTGGGTGCACATTTTCCTACATTGTACAAGTCATACATCATTCACCTGGCAGACCATAATGGCCTAGAACTCTAACTCTTTTAAGTGATTACTTTACAGATTGTTGATGTGACTTCATGTCAGGCTGATCATGATGCATATGCATTTAATCCATGTTCTCCCACCTGAACATTACACAGAAAAATCATCCACCAAATGCATTACTTAAGGGATAGGGTAAGAACATATGAGTCACCTTTCTGAATTAGAATATTGATCCACCTAATCTGATTTCTTGCTTCCAACAGTGGCCAGAGCCTTCATTGACTTTATTTTACTATTGTAATGTTCTTTAAAATCAAATTTAAAAGCACATAAGGGGCTTATAACATCATCAAAGTGCCTAAGAAGTTAGTCACTTTTATTATTGGCCTAAACCTGAAGTTGTGGCCACAGAAGTAAGAGCAAATTTAGCAGCAATATACCCCTCCATATGATGATTATACAGCATAGGAGGATACATTACACCATTACACCCACCAGGAATCACACCCAGTCCCAACATCTCACATACAGTTAGTCATTGTCACCTTGTTGTGCAACCAAATAAAAATTGGGGAATGGAAAGGGCCAGAAGTGAGAATAAATGAGTCTTCAATGTTTACTGAGTGGGACATTAACAGGATAGCAAATTGATGAGGGAAGGGGGTATTTCCTTCACCTCCTTCTCCAGTGGCTGTACGCAAATGGAGACCAAGAGAACCTTCAGTGTGACTCATTCTCTTTTGTAAAGGTTCAATACTGCAGATACAGGTAAAACTATGCAAGCGTTGATTTCAATGAAAGACTTACACGCAATAGGAACAGGTTTCTACTCAAAGAAGGGGGCATTGCTGATACTGAGAGCTTACAGTATAAACAGAATTTTCTTTAAAACATAAATTACTATAGAGAATAGGTCAAAGGACTGTCACCATTTGAGCCATGCTATTTTTATGCAACTGATTGACTGAGAGTGTTTTTCAAAACAATTCTAATGAAATTTAACAAGCTGCTGAAATTTTTCAGTAAAATCTCAAATTCTGTGTGTTTTTAGTTTCACTGTTATAATGTTGTGACGTGAAAACCATAAGGTTTATCCAGTTATAATTGTTGATAATTTCATCGTTACTGTGCTCTGTGTTCGCATTATGCACTTTTTTTATGACTAATATATCAGACAGCCTTTTTTAAGAACAATGACCATAATAAAATATTAAGGTACTGTTAACCTCTCATATTTGGTAAGTCTCAAAAGCATGAGGGAAAATAACAGAAAACTCTCTGTGTAAATACGGTAGGGTGTGGCAAGTGAGATGGAACTAAACTACCTTAAAGTGATCCCAGAGTCAGGGCCAGAGGAAGCAAACAGAGATGAATAAAGAGGAGACAGGAGCCGTGAGATGCTGGAAGTTTTTGTCATAGAAAGGATAGCACCAAAACATGATTCAAAATATTGTGTATATTTTTTGATAACTGGAAACTACAGAGGACATACCCGTGTGGGACAAGGATAGAAGAAGATTCAGAGTGCTGATTATTTTCAGAGGGTACAAAAGACACCCTTAGTGTTTCAGTGTCTGGGGAATAGGTTTTTAAAGCGGTCTGGGTTTTACAATGGTTCTGCTGACATTATGAATATTTGTATGTTTCCACGTGCCCATGTGATGGGAAGAACATGTAGTAAGGGTGGCATATCAAACCTTGTGTAGGGTAGGAGACACATTTCTAATCTTTCCCTTGGAGCCAATCATATAGTATTACACCCCTGCTAAAAGAAGCAGAAGCAGGAGTGAGGTAATAGCTTGGCTAGTTGATCAAAGGTGAAAGCCCCCTCTCAAACAGCTATGGGGGAAAGCTGGCATAGAACAGTGTGGGACTGAGGAGAGACTTGGCTATAGTGTGTAAGGCTTAATTAATATTTTTAAAATGCTTTGATGTCCTCAGATAAAAGGTATTTAAAACTCAAATAGTTAATGAGTGGGCTTGTCAAAAGAGCATACAGACATAGGAGTCCCAGCAGCATCTAAATTACGTAGGTGGCTTTGAAAATGCCTCCCAATGATAAACTATCCATTCCATTATTTTTAAAAGGTCTTTCTTGCTACTCAGATATTGCATTATTGTATACATTTGCTTTTTATGTCTCTTCCTAATTGAAAACACAGCGAAAGCATATTTCTATATATGTTGTGCAATCATAAATTTGGGATTTGCATTTTCAAGATTACCAGACAGTAAAAAAAAAATGAGGCAGTGATATTTCACTATGCCCAGTCCTGCCCAACAGAGACAATATTGCACAGACACCTCCAGACAATAAGGCTACCATGCCTCTTGCCTGTAAGTGAAACAATTAACATGAGAAGGAATTAATTGCATTTCAATTTGTGCTTGCAAGCCAAGTGTCTTGGTGAAACTGAAGGTGTTCTGCTGCTGTCTACCTTCTGCTTTTATTAGTGCTGTTTTCCAAATGTTGAACAGCTTCAAATTTAGGGAAACAAAAAAGTGGTTCCAGTGGTCTTGACCTCTTTATCCAGACAGTCTTTTATATGTGGATACAGGAATACATATCCACACAGTGGGACTAACTCTTGTCCTGTTAAAGTAAATGGGAGTCTCATCAGAGATTTCAGTAGAGAAGTGCCAAGCCCAACATATGCAAAAAGCTGACCTGTTAAAACAATGTGGACTATTTTACACAGTGTTAAAATGAGACAATCTTTATTTCTGTACCTTCTGCCCATTTTTATATGTTCTAAATCTCACTACTAGACAGGCCATCACCCAACCTTGCATATACAAGTTACATTGTACAGTCCTCCTCAGGAGATGGCCTTTGCCCTCCCACCATCTTGCGGACTCCTTTTTCTGCTGGGTTTTCAAACACAACTGTAGCAGTGTGTCTTTTTTCCACCATCAGCTGGTGAGGAAACACACAACTTAGCCTGCCTGAACATTGCAATACATTTCATTTTGGAATGAAACTATAGACACTGAAGAAACACCAGCTGATGCAACATACAACAGGCCACCTGCTGACAGACAGACCATGACAAGGGCTACCATGCTCTGTTCACTACGCTGGCTCCCTGCTGATTTTTGAATCAAGTCATCTTCAAAAGTCCCATCTTTCCCTCTGTGACCAACCTCCACAGCAGCTTCAGCCTCAGGTATAATGGAACATTTATTGGTAATTGGTCCATTTTCATTTATCTCTCTCAATGGCTGGCCCATAGTTTGTAGAGCCATCATCTTTCAAAGCTGAAAAATACCATATACCTTACTGCCTTCAGGACAAAATGCAAGATCTATCTTTCTGGATGGCATTTCCATAAATTTTAACAATTACCTTTTGAAAGGTTAACAGGAGAAAAGAGAGAGAGAATGTATAGCTGTGTGGAGACACCCATTTCAATCTATGTATATATTAAGATGCTCAGGTTCTATGGTGACGAAAGTGATACAAATACCTAAGTAGATAATTAAAAGCACTGTCTCTTCTGTAAGCAAATATTCTTTCTGTTTTGTGAATAGGCAAGGAGAAGCTTTCTGACACCCCTACCTAAGGCTCAATGTTTTGCTTCTTCTCACAGCCAGTTTCTTCCAGCCAGAGGCCAGGGCTCCTGAGCTTCATCCTACACCCGACTCCAACAGAAAGTACAGAAATGGGAATATAGCCTACATTTATAGATACATCGACTCCAAGGACAGAATGGACTATTGCGATCACCTAGTCTGACTTCTTGTGCAACACAGGCCATAGAATTTTCCCCAAACAATTCCTAGACCATATCTTAGAAAAACATTCACTCTTGATTTTAAAATGTCCAATGATGGAAAATCCACCGCAACTCTTGGTAAATTGTTCCAGTGGTTAATTACACTCAGTTAAAAATGTACGCCTTATTTCCAGTCTAAATTTGACTATCTTTAACTTTCAGCCATTGGATTGTTATACCTTTCCCCTTTAGACTGAAGAGCTCATTATTAAATATTTGTTCCCCAGGTAGATATTTAGACTTAATCAAGTTACCCCTTAACCTTCTTTTTGTTAGGCTCAAAGAGCTCAATCTGTTTAGCTTATCTCTAGAATGCATATCGTCCAATCCTTTAGTCATTCCTGTGGCTCTTCTCTGAACTCTTGCCAATTATCAATATCCTTCTTGAATTGTGGGCACATGAACTGGACACAGCATTCCAGGAACAGTTACACCAGCGCTAACTAGAGAGATGTAAAATAACCTCTCTACTCATACTTGAGATTCCCCTGTTTATGTATCCCAGGATTGCATTAGCCCTTGGCGACAGAATCACACTGGGAGCCCATGTGCAGCTGATTATTCCCCACAACTCCCAAATCTTTTTCAGAGTCATAGTCTGGGAGACTATCCTCAGAAACAATAAATATGGCCTGCATTCTTTGTTCCCAGGTGTATACATTTGTTTTTAGCTGTAATAAAGCACATTGTTTGTTTGTTTGTTTGCACTCAGTTTATGTACCAAGTGATCCAGATCACTCTGAATCAATGACCTATCCTTGTCATTCTGTACCACATACCCTCAAATTTTGTCATCTGTGAACTTTATCTGTGGCGGCTTTGTTTTCTTATAGATCATTGATAACAAAGGTTAAATAGCGTAAGTCCAAGAACCAATCCCTGGGGGACCACACTGGAAACACATCTGCTAGATGATTCCCTGTTTATAGTTACGTTTTGAGACCTATCAGTTGACTACTTCTTAATCCATTTAATGTGTGCAATGTTAATTCTGTATTCTAGCTTTTTAGTCAAAATGTCATGCAATACTAACTTAAATGCTTTACAGAAGTCTACTATGCCAATGATATTACCTTTATTAACCAAATTTATAATCTCATCAAAAAGAGGTATCAAGTTAGTCTGACAGGTTCTATTTCCCATATATGTGTCTTTAATTAATTACCTTACTCTTCTTTAATTCTTTATTATCTGAGTCCCAGATTAGCCATTCCATTATTTTGCCCATTATGATTCCAAGCTCACAGGCCTATAACTTCTCAAGTCATCCCATTTTAAAAAGTGGCACAATGTTAGCTTTCTTCCAGTCCACTGGAATTCCCCCAAGTCTCCAAGACTTTTTGAACATTAGTGGTTCATATGTTCACTGAACCATTAGTTGTCCAATGAGCATATGGTACCAGGCTTGATATCAATATGATTTCATCATATGGTGTGACGATGCGGTTCTGGCGGGACCCAACTGAGAGTGCCAATTCAGGACCAATTGCTTAAACAGGGCAGTTACAGCCCTAGGCTGGGTTTTTTCCACCTCTAAGGCAAACCAAACCAGCCAGACAAAAATGACTTCGGTTTCACCCCACTGGCTAACCACAAGTCATACAAGCAATTTCCTTAGACACTCCAGTCTCCCAGTATCACCACCAGTGCCACCCGTCCTGGGGATGAATGGTTATGAAAACCAACACCCCAGTAAAAGAAAAAGGTTCTCTCGATTCCGAAGGACCAAGCCTCAGATCCAGGTCAATATACACATCAGATCTTACCCACAAATCACACTGTTGCCAATCCTTTAGAATCTAAAATCTAAAGGTTTATTCATAAAGGGAAAAAGGTAGAAATGAGAGCTAGAAATGGAATCAATTACATACAGTAATGGCAAAGTTCTTAGTTCAGGCTTGTAGCAGTGATGGAGTAAACTGCAGGTTCAAATCAAGTCTCTGGAGAACATCCCCCGCTGGGATGGGTCATCAGTCCTTTGTGTAGATCTTCAGTTTGTAGCAAAGTCCCTCCAGAGGTAGGAAGCAGGATTGAAGACAAGATGGAGATGAGGCATCAGCCTTATATAGGCTCTTCCAGGTGTAAGAACACTTCTTTGTTCTTACTGTGGAAAATTACAGCAAAAATGGAGTTTGCAGTCACGTGGGCCAGTTTCTGCACACCCTGCTGAGTTACAAGGCGTATTTGCCTTCTCTCAGTGGGTCAGTTGTGTAGCTGATGGTCCTTAATGGGCCATCAAGCAGGCTAAGCAGAGCTAACACCCACTTGTCTGGGATCTTTTCCAGTAACACAGCATAAGTTTGAAATATAGACAGTATACAGCCAATACTTATAACTTCAACTACAAAATGATACAGACATACAGACGGCATAATCATAATCAGCAACCCGTAACCTGGTCTTAGACACCTTATATGACCCCCTTTTATGTAAGATTTGGTGCCACTACAGGACCTTGGTTGCAAACCATGTTCTATATGGTCCCAGTTTATATCAATAACGTCACATATGGAAATCAGGTATTTCAAAAAAATAGATAAAAGCACTAAATCTGTTCTGGTTTGATTTCAGACAGAAGCCAGGCTCCTCTTTGTTTGATCACTTTGGTTAGAGAAGCGCAGAGTGCAAAGCACTTCGGACCACCAAAATTATTTAAAAATTGAATAACAAACCAGAAAACCCCCTCAAAGCTGATGTTAAAGCAATTTTGGAAATATATATTGTTACATAATCCAATCAAAGATCCCTGGCATTCCAGGTTATGTAAGGCCAGGGGAGAAAGACCATGAATCTGAACTGTAACTGAGTAGCTCAGAAGTTGTTTAAGGAGTAGTCTTGTCTCCTCCCAACATCAGCATACAGGTCCACCTGATGCTACAGAGGAAAAGGAGGGCAGGCTTAGATCTAGAAAACTCTTACATCACTTATAATGACCTTCAGAAATGACATGATGATATTAATGTATGGGTTTACAGCTAGGTCAAACAAGGTTACAGCAGCATGTCTGAAAATTGTAATCTATGTTTCAAGTAATGATAGGTAAATCTACAGAAGGTTTGGCAATAAAGGGCTAGCTTCATGAAGGACTTTGCTAGTTAAAATGGCAATTAGTGCCACTGAGATCCTCAGAACCACTGCTTAGCTGCTGTCCAGCTCTGTAGACACCTGAAGTCCCTCGACAGCTACATTTCCACTGTTAAAGTTCCTGAGGCATCCATGTGTGTGCTGGTGAGCATGTGCACAACTGCCTCAGTCTAGGCACCTCATGCCTAAGCCTCAGTGGGATCAAACTAAGCATTCCCTTGCCTATCTTAGTTGCAGGGACTGATCCAGTAGGTGCTCAGCACTTGCCTAGCCCTCCACAAAACTACCACAGGAGGAGTAGTTCAAGCACTCACCTAGGATGTGCGAGTCCCAGGTTCAATTCCCCCTTGTGCAAGCTGTGGAGAAGGAATTTGAACTTGGATCTTCTCCCCTTTTAGGGTGGTGCTTTAACTACTGGGCTTTGGGGTATTCTGGGGCAGGGGTCTCTCATTTGCCTGCTGATGCTGTTCCACTCTGTATAAATAATTAAACATGCATTGGAGCAGGGAGTCTGGAACTTGTCTCCCCACTGACCCTTTCTGCCTGAATGCCCCAACCAGTGGGCTATAATCTCAATCTCACACTCTCTCTCTGGCCCAATGACTAAAGCCTAAGTAGCTTTGTGGCTCTAGCCTAAAGCATCCAACATTTCTGAGGCTTCTTCTAACCATATATGAACTAGACCAACCTCTTCAGTTTGTGAAATTCTCCATGAAATCGCATGAGGGCAAGCTTTCTTGTGAGACTTCTGGTACCACCTGTTTTCAGTCGGACTGGAATGTTGTGAAAACAGCCTGTCTTGCAAGCTCATGGCACTCATGATCTCAGGTCCAACAAGAACCAGAGCGCACAGACGTGCACACCAATGAGAATGATGAAATTTGAGAAGAACTTCTTTAAACATTAAAGACCTTGCACCCTGGCCAGCGAATCTTCTGTGGCCATGGAGGCGAGAGCAAAGTTAAAATGAGGCTGAAGATAAAAGTTGAATGTCTAGGGTTTGGGCTCCCTCTCCCCACAAAGAATGTACTGAAGTATGTAAACCCTCTACAAACCATTGACAGCAATGGGAAGGCACCTTTGGGTTACATGGGCTTTGGATCAGCCTAAACCATGCCTCATGACTTCATATTGCAGTAAATGGGCTGCCCATGTTCATTATTAAGAAAGGGAAAATAACACTAAAATCTGTGTAAATGTGCACTGAATTTTATTTTAAAATTTCATTTGTACTTTATTGATTGAGAATCTCCTCTTCCTTTATTTCTGGGGTTCCTGGATCCTCCCTTTTTTTGCTACTCAGTGTCTCAAAGCTGGTAATTAGAGGTGCACAAAGCACAGAAACAGCAGTTCCACTGATTTTATCTTTGCTCGTCTGAAAGGTGTGGTGATGTCTCGATGATCTGAGCAATTTCTACATTATTTGATTCAAATACGTTTTATAATCGTCAGTACCAAATAAAATTGACAGCAGTTCCCTTGGGTCTAATCCAATGCCCATTGATGTTAAAGGGAGCTGAAGAATATTTTAGAGGCTCTGAAGTTTGATGCCTTCTCACTGACTATAGGAACAGAGCATCTGAAATTCAAGCAATGGGAGCAAAACTGCAAAAATTGAACTACATAAGTGCAGAACAAGAGTAATTTTTGTCCATCTTTATTATTCTGGACCCTGCATTATAACTAATGCTGGCCAAAAATTTTAATTTGAAACTTTAGTAAATAAAATGTTTGTGAAAAGATTATTCAAAACTTTCATTTTTTTTATTGGACCTGAACATTTTGAAAGTTCACATTTTGAAAGTTCACATTTTGGCACCTTTCCCTTCCCTTTCCATTTTTCCTTTACTCGTTTTTGAGAAAGCACTAAAGAAAATAAAAGGAAAAGAGGGGAAAAAATGAAAAGGAAAAACTTTGAACATTCAAATTTTTTCAAAAACATTTTTAAAATTTAGCAAAGTTTCCATTTTGAACCCTCAAGACAATTTTGAAATTTTAATGAAATTATTTTACAGCTATAACTGAAGCTACTGCTCTTTCTTACAACCATTTTGTGCTTCTGAGGTTTTTATGTGTAATTAATGCTCAGTTGAAGATATTAGAGCAAAGATGCTTGTTTTGTTGTGGAAGGGGAAATTATAACTGCTTCAAGCCAATGTGGTTTTCAGGTGGTTGTATAGGATAGATGATTTTGTTTGCAACAGAGTTGAGCCATTTGAAGTTTATAAATATAGGTGTTTCTAGCATTAGCTTGGATACGATGAGAGGAAGTGGTATTTTGCAGGTAGCTAGAAAAAAATTGAGTATTATGAAGGTTACTTACCAAACTTCGTGATTTTTTTATACCATGAGCAGTATAAAGCCATCGTGGTGGAGGTAATATCTTTGACTGGACCAATTTGTGTTGGTGAGAGAGACAAAAGTTGGTCCAGTAAAAGATATTACCTTGCCCGGCTTCTCTCTAATATCCTGGGGCTGACATCCTGGGGCTGCAAAAACACTACAGAGTACTTTACTGTATTCTGTACAAGTTCTCAACAACAAAAGCCATTTCCCACTTATTTAAATTAAAAAAAACCACCTTCTAGGTGTTTTTTCTGATTTCCAAAGTCTATATTAGGTTGTTTGGTCAAATGGCCTTAGGAGTGCATGAAGGCCACATGGGCAAAATATTAGCAAGTTATAGCACACTTTGCCAAGATGACACTAAGAAGGGTCACAGCAACTACAATATGTTAGATTGAGAGAAATTATTATTTATTATGCTGTATCAGACACAACAAAGTACAATCTGTAGCATGAAGAACTCACCACTGAGAAGTAAAACATGGGGAAAACTGGACCCACTGTGAAATGTGGACTAAGGCATAACTTGGAGTATTTTCTTTATATTATTGGCACTGTAGAATTCTTTATACTCTAAACAAGTTCACCCAGATTTGTTCA
This sequence comes from Gopherus flavomarginatus, assembly GCF_025201925.1. Classification (NCBI taxonomy): domain Eukaryota; kingdom Metazoa; phylum Chordata; order Testudines; family Testudinidae; genus Gopherus; species Gopherus flavomarginatus. The sequence goes on along the minus strand of NC_066619.1, from coordinate 242,136,813 downwards.
GAAATGTTGGGGGCACATGTTGAAAGCAAGGCCTTCACTTGTGAGCACAAGTAACATGTACATCTACTTGTATTTATATCTTGCAGATAGCTGTGTATGCCAACACTGGCATGTGCACATTATTACTTATCAGACAAAAGCATTTAAAGGCCCTAAACACAATTGGGCTGCCATTGCATGAGGCCTGGTACATAGTAAAGAGAAGCCCGCAATGGACTACAGTTTAAACAGACTAGACAGAAAATGGGGGGGGAGGGGAATAATATCCCCATTTCACAGATAACTGAGGCAAATCACTTACTGTCACAAAAATAATCTGTGGCAGAGCTGGGAACCTGTATCCAGATCTCCTGAATTTCAGAGGCACAAACAGAACTTTCCTGAAGAGGTGGCCCAGGTTACCTGCCAACAAGCCAAGCTCCCATTCAAGGCAATGGAAAGTCTTCCTTTGACTTCAGTGGGAGCTGTATCACGCCCTTAGTCTTTGTATGACTGTCCTTAATTCTTTTGGTACATGTATTTTGATAGAAACTGGTAAATACTTAAGCTTAAGCTATTTCATTTTTAATTATCTATTTATTCAAGCTTATTACCCCTTTCACAAAGTCAGGAAAATGTAAATTATACCAATATTTTGGATAATGCATTCAAGCACATCTATAAATAAGTATATCCAACAATACAAGCACTAAGGGCAAATTTTATAAAGTTGAAGCCCACTTTGCATTCTAAAATGTACATACAATTCTGCATCTATATTTACATGTTTAATAGCAACAACTGTGCATAGACATCCTCATTTGCATGTACAAATAACCATTTGGGTGGCTACATGTTCATTTGCATGGACAAATGCTATATTTGTATTAACAATCACAGCTTTATAAAACACATAAATTGAAGGACCATCTTTTTACATGGACCATTTTGTACCTATGACTAAGGGCCACAGAAGGCCTCCTCCAGTATTTCCCAAAGACTGTCCAAGTGCAACGTGAGAAGATCAGGGTTACCAGAGAGAAAGAACTTTCACCCTGAACTATTTCTGGATTTTTTTTTTCCTTTTGCAATGTGTGATGTTGCTGAGTCATGTAGCTTGGATTAGATTCTGACCCTAAGGGTGTGTCTACACTGCAATTAGACACCCCTGGAAAGCCCATGCCTGCTGATTTGGGCTTGCAGGGCTTGGGATAAGGGGCTGTGTAACTGTGTTGTAGCCACTCCGGCTGGAGCTTGGGCTTTAGGATCCTGTGAGATGTAAGGGTCCCAGAACTTGGGCTGCAGCCCAAGCCCAAACCAGCAGTGCTTAAATGTTGGATGTAGGTGCCTAAAGCACCAGTTAGGTGCCCAAGACCCTTTTGGGTCTAGAATTCAATAGTTACATTTTTTGTTTTTGAGACTTAGGTTTCTAAATCACTTAGGTAGTTTTGAAAAATATTACCCATGGGCCTCTATCACCATACACATGCAAAGTCATAACTAATGGCATCCAGGAATGTCATTTTATGGGAGGACAGGGACAGAGGCATCCCACACCCTTGCTGAAAACTTAGGGACAACATCTTTCTTTTCCAACTTTCAGTCCCTGTTCAAGAGCAAGGTTTGAGGAGAGAGCAGTCTGACAGCTGAGCGCAGCCTCTAACAATGCTCAGTCTTTCCCTCCTCCGCTGATCAGCTGCTGAGCCTAATGGAGAAGCCTTTGCTCACCAGCACAGGATTGAAACTTTGAATGGTTGTCTTGAACTAAAAGGTATCTGTTAACACTCTTTATTTGCTTTAATATTTGGGACCCACTGTATCCTGTTATACTTCTATTAGGAAGCCTGATTGTACTAATGGGGCCCTCTCTTGACCCCCTAAGAAATGCCTGAGAGTGTTTGTGGTATGGAAAACAATTCCTATATAGTGAATAAAAGATTCTCCATCACCACTTTGGAAATCAATACTCCTAGGAATTCTGTTCATGGAGAAAACACCACCACTGCCATTGATATGTTCTTCCTTGAGGCCTGGAGACTTATCATTACCTAGAATAACTCAGGGCTGGATGACCTAGATGGGGACTGAGGCTAGATGACCTAAGTTAGCTTCTATCACTTTCTATAGCTTGTGGCATGTTTGAGGGCATAGTGATGGAGGGTCTGTGCTCTCTAATAGGAAGAGGCTGGGAGAAAAGTTTGGGAGCACACACAGCACTGGTGTAAGAGTTTTATGATTTTGGAGGAAAGAACATGAGGTCCAGGCCCCTGGCTACAGCCAAGAAGTCCACAACACAGTTTAGGAAGAAGCAGCAGAGTCCTGTGGCACCTTATAGACTAACAGATGTATTGGAGCATGAGCTTTCGTGGGTGAATACCGACATGCATCCGACGAAGTGGGTATTCACCCATGAAAGCTCATGCTCCAAAAGCGTCTGTTAGTCTACAAGGTGCCACAGGACTCTCTGCTTCTTTCACAGATCCAGACTAACATGGCTACCCTTCTGATAGTTTAGGAAGAGAGGCTCAAAGGCAGCCTTTGGCTCCCTGTATCTTGGGCCAGCTGTGTGCTGGGCTGGCACAATTTATAGAAACCTGACAGCCAGTGGATGTGTGGGATAAGAAGTGAGTGAAAGAGTAACCGAGGAGGAGCCAGAGGAAAGAAAAAGGAAAAAACCTTGAATAACCTGAAATAATGGAGAAACAGTGAGATGAGATCAATATTGAATATTTTTAGTGCTGCTTGAAATGCTGGGTTTGGCACTTACATACCACAATCAGGGCCTGGTCCAGCACCAGAGTAGGAAGCAGGTGCTTGGAGTGGCCAATATAAGGGGCAGCACTCCATCTTGTATCGGGGCAGCACGTCCAGGTCTTCGGCTGGAATTCAGCGGCGGGTCCCTCATTCCCTCTCTTCCTCTCTGAGCTGCCGCCAAAGTGCTGCTGAAGAGGAGGAGAGGAAGTGAAGGACCAGCCGCCAAAGAAGCAGCACGACTGAGCTGCCTCTGATCAGCTTTTTTTTTTTTTTTTGCCTCGCTTAGGGTGGCAGAAAAGCTGGAGCCAGCCCTGACCACAATGTTAGGCATTTTAGAAATACTATAGTCAGAAGGCTGGGTTAGAGAGATATGAGAATATTGCCTCCTGATCCTGTTTTGTTTATGACTTTTAGTCGGTATTAGAGACTCTGAAAGTAATTCATGGTCTTCAGGTTTGTTTTGGTACTTGCATATGATTGATTATTACTCATTATTATTTGTATTAAAGTAGCACCTTGTGCATCAGCCAATAATTTAAGGCACCATTGTACTAGGTGCTGTCTATACATGCAGTAAAAAGACACTCCCTCTTCCATAGAGTTCACAATATAAAAACACAGCACAAAAGAGAGATGAAGCAAATGGGACCTGAGGTTGGGGAAGAGGATGAGGTACCAGTAAAGCAAGCAAGTGACCATGAAATAAGCCCCTCTACCTGTCTAGCCATTGTCAGTGGGGACAATTGTTGACAATTCTGACAGAGGTGAATCTTAAAGAAGGATCTGAAGATAATAAAGTACTGGCTTTGCAGACTTTGCAAAGAGTTGGGTGTGGCAAGAAGATAGTATGGAGCTGTCTGAGAGAAGATGATGACAAAGGCAAGGGTAACATCACAGTAAAACATTGCTTCAACTAGGTAGGGAGGAGCTAAATTATGAGGGGCCTTACAGGAGAAGACAAGAATCTTGTGCTTGATGTGGTGGAGAAAGAGAAGGTGATTGAGGGATGAAAGTGAGCAGTGATGAAATGAGAGTGAACAGCCAGTTGCAATGGTCAATATGAGATTTGATTATGAAGGACTGGGCTGGAAGAGCCTTTAGCTGTGCAGCCAGAGGAAAGGCTCATCATAGAGCTGTGATGTAAGAAGTAGTGGTTAGATTTAGATATACACCAAATGTGTCCTAGATGGTACCCAGGCAATGGGCCTGAGTAATTGGGAGGAGAATGGTAGCATTCACTGTAATGGAGAAGGAAAGACGGAGGAGGGCTTGAGGGGATAAAGATCAAGAGATCAGATTTGGTCATAATAAGTTTAAGTTAACAGCTGGAAAGTCATGAAGATATTGTCTGACATGTTAGGTGTGAACTAAGGTTGGGCGTTGGCAGGGTCAAAGATAGTGGAGAGAACAAAGTCATGGAAATCACCAGTGTTGAAAAAGGAGAGGGCATTGAAGCAAGGAGCTCAGAGCAAGGCAGAACTCAGGGGTATCAGAAGTCATGGAACAACCAGGTAAGTAGGGGAAGAGGGAAGAGAGAGATAAGCAATGCTGAATGAGATAAGGTGGGGGTGAGAAATGGAGAGATCAGGGAGGAAGCCATATTTGATAAAAGACAAGGTTGAGTGAGCAGGTATTTTGTTGAGTGTGAGAATGACATAGAACTGAAAGCTACATGAGGGAAGGAAGGTGAGGAGATGTCTGACTAGGAAATCAGATGGGCTATCAACATGGAAGTCTAAATAAGTGAGGATGAGGGTGGAGAATTGTGGTGCAAGGAAGAGGGAGAGCCAGGAGTTGAAGTCAGAGAGGAAGGCAGCCAGCTAGAGCAGTGGGGTGGGGGTCAGATGTGTAGTAAAAGATATAACAACAACACGGCGTGCAGGGAGGAGAGAAGAGTTAGATTAAATGTGGCTCAAACAAAGAGCAAAAAGAGGAAAGGAGAGATGTGGCTGGAAGCCTCAGGAGCCATTAACACTTAATGGTGCTACTCAGTATTCAGCTTCTGTTTTCTGTGAATGCTGTCACATGGGTTCGCCTTCTCTGCTGTATTGCAGTATGTATTGCTCAGTTTGGTGTGTATCTTCAAAAGCAACAGCTCTGTACAGCTGCTGCCACTGGCCTCTTAGGAAAAACAGATCTAGAAGGCAGCCATGAAATGATGTGATACAAACCATACACCTCCCATGCTTGTAAAGTGATGCCATTGGACAATGGTCAAAGTGTTATTTGTTTAAAGCAAAAACATTATAGAGAGAATACAATTAACACAATAAACCAATGCACAGACTTGCCTCTCCCTAAGGCTTGCCATTCCTTGGATTGGGAAAGGCCCGACATCTTCAGACTCCCTCCACAAAGCCTCTCGCTGTCCCACTTCTCTAGGCTCCCAGCCTGGCAAAACAAGTTCTTGCATCTTCATCGGGCACAAGATATAGGATCCATTAAGCTAATAGCTTCCCTCATTGTCTTTCATGTGTATACTGGGATGTTTTTATCTAGGGAGCCATTGTTTTGCCTGACTGCTTGTTCTTCCCACAGCCTCCAATAATAACATTCCACTACCCCAATATAAATTATACAGTATCTCAGTAACTAGGTTACGGCAACATTCATAGATTCTTACATAGCTGCTTCCCATCTATCATAACCTCTTTCGTTGATCTTTAGTAACATCCATTTTATCTTCACTCCCTTTTGATACATTTATGGTGTATGATACTTACAATCTCTTAGCTGCTGCATTTGTACAATGAATTTTCTGCCTATGCTTGAGAAAGCCATGTGCACAAATCTTCCAATGGCTGCACTCATCCTGATTTTGTTATATAATATCATTTCTGTTCTGTTGTTTGTAACTAGATGCACGCACAAAATTGGTTTTCTTTCCCTTAGCAGGTTTTGGATAAACCCTTGTGGGAAATAGTTACAAAAGAGAAATTTTACTAAGATGGAACATGATTTGGTGATAGATCTGAAATGATTAACAGTCTTTTTGGAAACACTCAGTATAGGTTTTACAGGTTTTCCTTAATTCAAGAAGACTTCTGCTAGCAGGTCCAGGCAGAGTGAGAAGCAGCCAGCATGAGAAAAACTGCCATCTTGCAAAGTTTTTGTAGCACTGGCTCTATGTTCTTGAAATACAGCCAGCACCCTATTCCATTCACTTTCAAATATTCTGCAGCTGTTCTCTTAATAACTCATGGTTGATGGATGAGTATAAGTTTAGACAGCTTTGTTTGATAGCCTAAGGGAAAGAGAGAGGGAGAGAAACAAGTATCAGCAAATAAGTTGTGCAAGAGACAAATAAAAAGAATTGGATAATACAGGATATATTTAAAGTAGGCCATCTAGACTGTTATCATTACCACTGAATGATATTGTTTAGCAGTATTCACCAGTTGAATACTGCACAATCCGACCAGTGTTTTCACTTGAAGAGCTACCGATGGACCTAACACAGAAGATAAGCATGGTCCCTTGCTAGCATTCGGAGGACCATCAAGAGCGAAGAGCAAAGGTTTCAAGAAGCTGGAGTTTTTAAGAGCTGCTCTCTTCAGCCTTGCCACCTGCTGCCATTTTGAGGTTGAGTAGCATCTTAATACTTAAAAGTGGAGTGTGTCAAAATTTCCCATTTCCAACACTGGGCATAGGGATTTGTCCTCCTCTGAAAGAAAACAGATAAAGGGAATGTTGACTAATGGTTAGTGCAGAAAACTAATTATTGTTTATAGACCCTTTCATTACAATGCAAACAAGTTCATCACACTGTCAAAGATATATTTGAAGTTTGTTACAAATTCCTCTTGAAAATATCACTTGGATTTCCTGTACCCTTTAAAAAAAGTTGATTAATAGAAACATAGAAAAGCCTTTCCTGATATATTATTCTTTCCAGCCACTAATCTATTGTTACTGCCATTCTCTCTCCTTACATTTCTCAACAATTTCTTATATTGTAACCCCCCAAAATATTAACAAAGCATACAAAAAGTTGAGTCGTTAACTTTTAGTTTTCTTAAAATGGAACTGATCATGTTTGCAGTCATAAATGTATGGAAGAGACACGAGATTTTTTAAAATAACAAAACACGGCTGAAAACAGATGAAGATGGGCAGGCTGTGGCCACTAAAGAAAAGACAACTAGGAGGACTTTTACACAGGTAGATGTTTAAAATCAATGTCAGCTCCTCAACATGGAAACTATGTAAGATACCTCTCAAGATCTAGCAGATCCAAAGGAGTGGAGAAAAATATGGGACACAGGTGGATGGCAGCTCAGTCCAACTTCAAAGAAAATCATGCTTGCCTGCAAAGTGTTCTCGAGCCATCCAAAGAAGACAGGCAATCATTGTTGGAGATTCAGGACTCAGAAGAATCAAAAGAAGATTTTGCAAGGGATAGCACACAGTAGCACAGAGTGCTGCATTCCCAGAACCATCACATAAGACATCACTCTGATTAGGTAGGCTTCTGAAGTCGATGGGCAGGGATCCGCTGATGATGGTTCATGTCGGCACTAAAGACACTGCGTTGTGGGATATCTCGCAGACAGTAGATAATTTCAGGGAACTTGGAACCATGCTGAAAAAGAACATCCAAGCAATCTTCTCTGAAGTCCTTCCTGTCTCATGAACAAAAGACAAGGCAGAAGTTTCTGGATGTCAACTGCTGGCTAGGTAAGTGGTGTATAGAGTGGAGGATTTGGGTTTTGTGGAACACTGATCCATCTTCTACATGTGAGAGGAGGCTATATAGTTTGGATTGCCTCCATCTCAGTAGGAGGGGGACCAATCTCCATAGGGACAGTGGTCAGGAGGGCAGTGCTTAATTTGAGACAGGGCTTGCCAGGACTGAGCTCCGGCACCTCTAGGCTTGGTAGTTCTTAGCCCCAGCACCTCTGGGCTTGCCAAATCAATTATGAAAGTAAATGATTGCTTAAGCCCCGGCTCATCTTTGCTTGAGCCCTGGCACCTCTTTCATTACAAATTAAGCACTGCAGAAGGGGATTAAAGTAAGAGCAAAGGAGGGGGGATTAAAACAGGGAAGATATGAGTACAAAAACTTAGATGTTGAGAACAAAATAATCAAGGGACTAAAGCCATGAAGAGAAGAAATTATTGAATTGCCTGTATCCCAATGCTAGGAGCCTGCTTAAGAAACAAGAGGAATTGGAATTGCTCATTTATGAGCATACATTCAATTTAGTTGGTATTACTTAAACCTGGTGAGATGATTCACACTATTTAAATGCTAAAACCAATGGTTACAACCTATGTAGGAAAGAATGAGTAGCAAAAGTGGGGGAGGGCATGGTACTCATGTCAACAATGGCATTGCTTGTTTCCAAGTCACTGATAACTCGGAAGACAATTATTTGAATGCTTACCGTTCAATGTCCTAACAGATAAACCACAGGATGGGACACTAATTGGTGTCTGCTACAGACCACCAAATCACACTAGGGAGCAGGCTAACCCCCTCCTTATGCACCTATCTACGATGTATTGGAGTGGCGAGGGAAAGCTGAGTGATCATGGGGCACTTCAATTCGCATGATGCATGCTGGAAGTCTCATACTGTCAGTACTGAAACATGCTTGGAATTCTAAATATTACAGGTGACAATTTCCTAGCTCAAAAAGTGTTGCAGCCAACATCAGACAAGTTCTAATAAATAATGCTCCTAACAGATAAAAAGGAAGCGACCACAGAACAAAAAGTTAATGATAGCTTAGATACAAATGATCATGTGTTGATCACACTTAACTGCAAGCAAAGTCCCAATGAGTAATAATATATATTTATACTTGGTGCTTTTAATAAAGCCAATTAAATAAATCTGAAAACAATTTATGAGCCAAATCAGCAGGGAGGAAGAATTTAATTAGAAAAATAGGAATAATAATTGAGTCATTTAAAAACCACATGCTCACAGTTGAAGAAGGCTGTACTATTTAAAAATGTAACCTGGTTCTGAGGGGAAGGGAATGCAGATGTAAAAATATAAGTATATATGATAAAAGAAAGGGGGAGTTGGTAGGAATTAATTTAAATGAGAAGTTACTAATTGTAAAAAATTTACAAGGGAAGAAAATAGACACAAGGTGAAATCTATGGCCAGCAGCACTAAGGACAATACGAATTTTTTTAAATATATCAGGAACAAAAAGAATTCTAACAATGGCATAGGTCTGATATTAGATCAAAATGGTAGAATTATAAATAATAATGCAGAAAAGACAGAAGTGCTCAATGTCATGCTGTCTGGAGTGGTTTATGAGTCTGAGTGTCAATCTCATGGCAGACTGTCAAAAAGCAGGACAGACACCCTAACCTGGTTGTATGTTCTATTAGATGTTACCAAACCAAAAACAAATATGAACTCTGGATCATGGTAACAGTCTTACCATGAACAGCCCCCTTAGGCATTCCAATCAAGCTTTCCACCCAGGCAAGCTGGACTAAGTGATAAATGGTCACTTGCAGGGCCGGTTCAAGGAAGTTTCGCACCCTAGGCAAAACGTCCACCTTGCACCCCCCACCCTGGCCAGCCCTGTAGCAACTCCGCCCTGAGGCGCCCCCCCGTCGCAGCTCTCCCCCCTGCCCTGGGGCGCTTCCGCCCCAGGGAGCCCTGCAGGACCTCCCCACCCCAGCTCACCTCTGCTTCAGGAGCCCTGCTGTCATGCCCGTCGCCAGGCTCGTGCCACGTGCACTAAGCAGAGCTGCGAAGCTCTGCCCAGCCACCGGCACCACCGCCAGCAATGAGAAGAATCGCATGAGATGGAACGGCCGCTGTGCTGGGAGGGAGAGGGAGTCTGAGCCGCCAGCAGGCAGCCCAGGGGTTCCCATGGGTCAGCGCGCTGCTGGCAGCCTGAACCCCAGGGCTGCCTGCCTCCGGAGGCACATGGACCCAGGGGAACCCCTGGGCTGACTGCCAGCAGCAGTGCGCTGACCCAGGGAAACCTCTGGGCTGCCTGCTGGTGGCTCAGACTGCCTCTCCCTCCCAGCGCAGCGGCTGCTGAAACGCTTTAAAAAAAATTGGGGACGCCGCTTTTTGGTGCCCCCAAATCTTGGCGCCCTAGGCAACCGCCTAGTTGGCCTAAATGGTAGCACCGGCCCTGGTCACTTGCACCAAAAATCACAAAATATTCAGATTACTCCCAGTCCCAAGAGACCAGTCACTTAACCCATGTCAGTTTGTATCAAAGATCTCACACCAAAGACGATGCTGTAGCCAGTTCTACAGTAAACTAACAAAGGATTTATTAACTAGAAAAAGGAAGTGAGTTAGTTACAGGTTAAAGCAGGAAACATATAAGCACAATTGAGTCAGTCTATGGTTCCAAAAGGTAACAGATGTAATCTGTCCACTGAATGTATTTTAAGGCTAACCCGGTTGACCTTGGGGATCTTTGCTTTTCGTTGGTTTTCTGTTTAGCCTCTTCCGAGGGCCGGTGCTAAGAGATGAAAAATCTTTACCTCTGCTATCTTTATGTTCCTGTCAGAATTCAGGCTGATGGGGATGTGCTTTCTCATATATAGCACCTTCATGGGAACAAGAGGGGCATTAAACCAGCCTTTGTGTTGTGATGTTCCACAATGCCCATTTGGATTCAATAGTCCTTCTTGATGGGCAGGGGGAACCACTCCTCCTGTCTGAGTTCATAAGCTCAGAGCAGACATTTTTACAATTATAAAGCAAAACTTTCATATTACCATAAAGCATTGGTTCTCAAACTGGGGGTTGTGACCCCTCAGGGGGTTATGATGTGATTGTGTGGAGATCATGGTGCTATGAGCCCCAAGCCCCTCCAGCCAAGCATGGGGCTGTGAACCCCAACCCTCTCCAGTGCAGTTCCACCCCGAACTCCACTCCACCTCCAGTCCTGCTCCACCTCCAAAGAAACGGTGCCAAATAGAAATTTTCCCAGGGCACCGTTTTGTCTATGGCCAGCCCTGGGACCGAGACAACAGTAGAGGACTTGATTGTTCTGCCACTGAAGAAGTACTTTACTATTTAACAGTCAGACACACAAGCACATTTCTCCTGAAAATAATGGCCACCTCTACTGCTAAAGAGCAAAAGTGGCTCTAGGCTTACATTAAGCACAGTTATACTAGCATCGTTACCTCTGGTATTGAAAAAACCACAATGTGTCAGTTGTTGTGAAGTTTTGTCTGCTGAATTGATGAAACCATGCAAACAGCAACACCATCTTGAAACTAGACATCCTGAGCATAAAAATCAAAACATGAATTTTTTTTAAATGCAGAGAAGTGACAAAAAAGCCAAGTTTGATGCAGATGGAAGTTTCTGACAGCAAACGTCCTATGCTTACGTTGTGTTGCTATGAATCACCCGTACCAAAACGCTGCATATGATAGGTGAGAAGCTTGTTCTGCCAGCATGCAAAGATATTGTGTTACTTATGCTTGGCATTGATAGTGCCAAACAGCTGAATATACTTTCTATCTCAAATAATGCTGTGAAATGCAGAATATATGAGATGTCTGATCATATCCAAACACAAGCTGTGCATGAAATTAAACATTCTATGTTCAGCCTGCAACTTGATGAAACTACCGATGTTACTAACTGCGCACAACTGATAGTACAATATCTTAATGTTGAAGATTTTAAGGATGAGTTCTTACTCTGTGAACAACTTGAAACACCAATAGCACAGGCCATTTTCAGTAAGGTGAATGCCTTTTTCAAAAGTAATGGCATTGAATGGAAAAATCTTTGTGGAATCTGTACCGTCAATACTCCAGCCATGATGGGTACACAGTCTGGCTTTCAGCCAAAGGTAAAGTGTGTGTCACCTAATGTGATTATCACTCATTGTGGAAGCTATTATCAAGCCCTAGCTGCAAAGACATTGCCAACGTTCCTTAATGCTGTGGTGGATGTTATAAGAACAATGAACTACACATGCTCTGAACAGGCCTTTCTTTTGAGAGCTCGGCAACAAAATGGATGGTTAATACTAAGTTCTGCTTTTCCACACTCAAGTCCGATGGCTTTCTAATGGACGTGCATTAAAGTGAGTTTTTATACTTTGTAAAGCAATGGTGGAGTTTTTCCTGCAAAAATAATAATGAGAGCTGAACAAAAAGTTCAGTGACAAGAAATGGCTTCTCTGTTTGGCATTCCTAGTTGATATCTTTCATAGCCTTAATGACCTCAATCTCTTGCTTCAGCGAAAACATTCAACATTAATAGACTGATTAATAAGATCAGAACCTTCCAGATGAAGCTGAATCTGTGGTGCAGGAAGTTGAACACAGACAGATACGGCATGTTTCCAACACTTTCCTTATTCAGTGCTGAGGAGGAAGTCCAGCATTAATTGTGTTCTCAAGTCAGCGATCAGCGAACATCTGAGAGCCCTTCATGAAGAATTCTTGCACTATTTCCAGCGCTACCAGAAGAACTTCATTCCCTGGTGAAGAACCCTTTCATTGTGATGGCTGAGCAGTTACCTGCTGAGGACAGTCACACACAGAAACAGTTTGTCGACATGATCAATGATGATGAAGTAAAAGCAAAATTCACACAGCTGCCTCCAAACCAGTTCTGGTGCTCAGTTGCAAGTGAATACCCACTGGTGTCTGAAATGACCCTGAGAGTCCTTCTGCTGTTTCCCACTACCTATGAATGCCAGCATGGATTCTCCAACCTTCTCACAATAATGATGAAATCTGGAAACTGGTTTGATATGAGGATGACATCAGATGTGCCCTGTCTAAAACACCAAGAATAAAACTTCTTGTGTCAAATAAACATCATCATCCATCTCACTGATTTTTGACTGCTTCTGGTGATTAACTGTTGTCTTAAGTATTAAAACAAAATTCTACTTTAAAAACTTTTCTGCTTATAATAATAATTTGACAAAAATGTTTAGTCAATTTAAAAGCAGTGAGAAAAAGTAAATTCATTTTAAGCAATAGAGTTTAAATTTAACATTTAACATGGTGTTAAATATAAAAATGTGTTTTTAATTTCAGTGTGAGGTTTGCTCTCAGAAGCTTGGTGTGTGAAAGAGGCCACCAATACAAAAAGTTTGAGAACCACTGTTCTATAGCATGGGATACAGACACTACAAGTAAGATTAATGCATGCAACCACTTACAAGCATTTTATAGAGTCTAAACCCCTCCTTGCAAGTCTCACACCTATGAAAAATAGCACTAACATACAGGTTCCAGCTATGAATTTCAGTGCTTGGCTGACACTTACAGACTTGGCAAGAAGCTGGCATCTGGTCTAACAGCATGTCACTCAATAAATATTTCTGTTTTGTAGTTGAGGAGAAACAGACACTATTATCTCATCATATGATACGTCTTTCCATTCCACTTGTATCTCAGGAGGACGTAAAATAGAAGCTACTATAGTCAGACATTTTAAAATCAGCAGATCCAGATAATTTTCATCCAGAGTTTTAAAAGAGCTGGCTGAGGAGTTCAATGGACCATTATATGCAGTTTTTCAATAGGTCTTGGATCACTGGGGACTGGAAGAAACCTAATGTTCTGCCAGTGTTTAAAAAGGTAAACTACATGAGCTGGGTAACTATAAAGTTGTCAGCCTGATGTCAATCCTGGGCAAGATAATGGAGCTGTAGATATGGGACTTGATTAATAAAGAAAGAGAGGATAATGTAATTAATACCGATCACCATGGATTTATGAAAAATAGAGCCTGTCAAACTACATTGATATCGATTTTTGATGAGGTTACAAGTTTGGTTGATAAAGGTAATAGTTTTGACATATACTTAGACTTCTGTAATGTGTTTGACTTGGTACTGCATAACATTTTGACTTAATTTTATGTCATTCAATTTTTTTAACATGGTACATTAATGGATAAAAAATTAGCTAACTGCTCAGTCTCAAAATGTAACTGTAAATGGGGAATCATCACTGAACAGATGGGTTTCCAGTGCACTCCTTGTGGAATCGGTTCTTGGTACTATGCTATTTAACTTTTTTTTTCAAATCAATGACCTGCAGAAAAAAAAAATCTTCACCAATAAAGTTTGCAGATGAGATAAAAATTGAGGGAGTGGTAAATAATGAAGAGGACACGTCATTGCATCTGGATCACTTGGTAAATTGGGTGCAAGCAAACTATCAGTTTTAATACAGCTAAATCTAAATGTACGCATTTAGGAACACAGAATTTAGGCTATATTTACAGTATGGGGGAACTCTATTCTGGGAAGCAATGGCTTTGCAAAAGATATGGGGGTTGTGGTGGATAATCAGCTGAACATACAATCCTCGTGTGAGTGCTGTGGCCAAAAAATCTAATGCAATCCTCAGGTGCCTAAATGGGAATCTAGAGAGGTTATTTTATTTCTACATTTGGCACTGGTGCAATCAGTGCTGGAATACCGTGTCCACTTTAGGTGCCCATAATTCAAGAAGGATGTTGATAAATTGAAGAGGGTTTAGAGAACAGCCAAAAGAATGATTAAGGGATTAAAAAACATGCCTTCTCATGATGGACTATCCAAGGAGCTCAATCTATTTATCTCAGGGGTTCTCAGACTTTTGTACTGGTAACCCCTTTCACACATAAAGCCTCTGAGTGCGACCCCCCCTTACCCATTAAAAACACTTTTTGAATATATTTAATACCATTATAAATGCTGGAGGCAAAGCGAGGTTTGGGCTGGAGGCTGACAGCTCGTGACCCCCCCCCATGTAATAGCCTCGCGACCCTCTGAGGGGGTCCCAACCCCCAGTTTGAGAACCCCTAATTTATCTTAACAAAGAGAAGGTTAAGGGATGATTTGATTACAGTCTATAAGTATCTATGTGGGGAACAAATACTTAATAATGGCTCTTCAGTCTGCTAGAGAAAGGTATAACACGATCCAATGGCTGGAAGTTGAAGCTAGACAAATTCAGATTGCAAATGAGGCATAAATTATTAACAGTAACAGTAATTAACCCCTGAAACAATTTACCAAGGGTTGTGGTAGATACTCCATCACTGACAATGTTTAAATCAAGATTGGATGTTTTTCTAAAAGATAAGTTCTAGGAATTATTTTGGGGAAGTTCTATGGTCTGTGTTATACAGCTGGTCAGCCTAGATGATCATAATGACCTTTCCGGCCTTGGAATGAATACATAAATAGATATGGTCTAATTCCATGTATGAACATGTTTATAGACTCGTGATCTGTTCCAATATAACCCCCAGTGAAATGCTGAGCACTTACAACTCCTTTTGATAGCAGGGTGGGCCCAATACTTCATATAATTAATAGACATTTTTCAAAAACCACAAGAACAGCTGTCACACTTTGTGAGAAGACCTGCTAATGAAAGGGTAAACAGCATACACAGTGCATGCCCGATCCTGTACCTGTTGAAGTCAGTTGGAAAAGTCCTATTGACTTCAGTAGTGGTCAGCAGGGTCAGGCCCTATATGAGTTTTACATAAGAACTGCAGGAAAATCCAGGGTGTATGTGCAGATAGCAGGGTGCTCAGAATAGGACAATCAGAGACAAAGGTGCAATACTGCTCCTGTCATATACTTCCACTGCTCGTATTACTGTTGACGAGGTCCATATTTAGCTTGCTACCCTCTGAAATCAATTGTGTCTGAGTAAGAACTGCAGAATGTAGCCCCAAATTTCTACATTTGCTAAAGGAGAGTTTTAAAATTATAACATTGTTTATATACCATACACCAGACCATACTGTATTATACTGTGGGTCAGTCACAATCAAGCGAAACTGTTATTAATCTTTCTTCATTTGGCTAGCTAGACAGCGGTCAAACATTCTTATACCCATTTAACTGATGGGGATACTGAAATAAAGCAATTTAGGCTGAACTTAAAGTCAGGCTACTTATTCAAATTCCTAAATATATATTTAAATGCCTAACCTCAGGTACCCAATTTTGAAAAATTTGGCTTAAGTGACTTTTGCCAAAAGTCACAGGAGTCTATGTCAGAGTTAGGAATAGAAATCAGTGCCAAATAATACAAATCATTATAATTCTGCCTTCCAAATCTACTGAACTGGTGTCCATTGAAGCAATAGACGTTAAGCCACTCCTGATGTGCAGCCAGTAGTAAGCCAGTTACCAATATGTGTCTGTTTGCAAAGTATATTTGCTAACATAAACAGGCTCATGCAAACTGCTGAATCCAAGAACATCATGTGAATTCAGCATGATCCTGAGAGGAGTCTGATTACATAAATATTGAACAGGTACAATCCTGCTCCTATCATAGAACACAGCATGCTTTTTCTAGGGAAACCCATGTGTTCACGATCCATTGTCTACAGCCAAGCTCTAAGATACAACCGTATTTGCTCCAATCCCTCAGAAAGAGATAAACACCTACAAGATCTCTATCAAGCAATCTTAAAATACAATACCCATCTGCTGAAGTGAAAAAACAGATTGACAGAGCCAGAAGAGTACCCAGAAGCCACCTACTACAGGACAGGCCCAACAAAGAAAATAACAGAACGCCACTAGCCATCACCTACAGCCCCCAACTAAAACCTCTCCAGCGCATCATCAAAGATCTACAACCTATCCTTAAAGATGATCCCTCACTCTCACAGATCTTGGGAGACAGGCCAATCCTCGCTTATAGACAGCCTCTCAACCTGAAGCAAATACTCACCAGCAACCGCACACTATACAACATAAACACTAATCCAGGAACCTATCCTTGCAACAAAGCTCGACGCCAGCTCTGTCCACATATCTATTCAAGTGACACCATTAAAGGACCTAATCACATCAGCCACGCCATCAGGGGTTCGTTCACCTGCACATCTGCCAACGTGATATATGCCATCATGTGCCAGCAATTCCCCTCTGCCATGTACATTGGCCAAACCGGACAGTTTCTACGCAAAAGAATAAATGGACACAAATCTGACTTCAGGAATCATAACATTCAAAAACCAGTGGGAGAACACTTCAGCCTCTCCAATCACTCAGTGACAGACTTGAAGGTGGCAATTTTGCAACAAAAAAACTTCAAAAACAGACTCCAAAGAGAGATTGCTGAACTCAAATTAATATGGAAATTAGATACAATTAACTCAGGCCTAAACAGACACTGGGAATGGTTGGGTCATTACACTAATTGAATCTATTTCCCTACGTTAAGTTCTCTTCACACCTTCTATGGGTCATCTTAATTATCACTTCAAAAGTCTTTTTTTCTCCCGCTGATGATAGCTCATCTCAATTGATTAGACTCTTCCTGTTGGTATGCTACTTCCACCTTTTCATGTTCTCTGTATGTATAAATATCTCCTGTCTGTGTGTTCCATTCTATGCATCCGAAGAAGTGAGCTGTAGGTCACGAAAGCTCATGCTGAAATAAATTTGTTAGTCTCTAAGGTGCCACAAGTACTCCTGTTCTTTTTGCGGATACAGACTAACACGGCTGCTACTCTGAAACTAGCAATGTTAAATATATAACATATATTAGAGGCAATAGTAATATTTGGTCACAATAGTGAAAGTAAACATTAAAGAAATTAGTGGAGGAACTACCAAAAGTACATACAAAAGCCTTATTTTTATCTCTGTGAGTATTGGTTGGAAACTTATTCTTCAACAAAATCACTGATGTGCACCAGCTATTACTATGTCAAGTTAGAAAAATGAAAGGTAATTAAATGACTAGGGAGCCCTTTTCTTGCTCTGTAAACCAGAATGAGGCTTTTTGAACTATCAATACCCAATTCAGTGCAGCCACAGATGCAGGGCTAGATTTGCTTTGAAGCCTAACCACTGGCATGAGGAGTGTGGAGCTGTAAACTCCTCCCTCAGCCAGATAAGCACATTGAGAACAGGTATTTGTAGATGAGAACCATTGACAAAAAATTAAGCAGCCCTAAAACAACTTCAAAATCCATCCTGAAAAAGGAATGAAAATGTACTGATAGCTAAGAGACTGCATCCCTACACAGGACACGCAGCCAGATTGGGCACTGCTCAGGTTATGTGGGCTAGGTAGCAGCTGCATAGTCCCTGAATGAATGTTACAAAAGCCCAGTGTCTCAAACAGCCTCCTAGCCATTTAGATAACTGGGCTTTACTGAACAATTTCACATTAATAGATTTGTGTGTGTGTGTGTGTGTGTGTGTGTGTGTGTGTGTGTGTGTGTGTGTGTGTGTGTGTGTGTGTGTGTGTGTGTGTGTGTACACACACATATGCATGCATACAGACTCCCTATTGTATGTATATATGTGTCTGTATGTGTATTATATTTGCGCTGCTTCTTTCTTCCTTTCATCTTCTACCCTCTCCTATTCTACTGGTGTCCCTCCCTTCAATGTCTTGTCTTCCCGAGTCTTCATTTCAGTTAATTTCCACTGGTTTCTTTTAACAACAACAAAAAAAAAAAAATCATGGCACTAGCTTGACATGGCCAAACAATCAATTTCTATGTCCCATCTCCCTCCTGCCCTAGTGTGACATACCTACTTAGACTGGCGGTTATTGAGGGCAGGGATTTCTCGTACTCTATGTTGCACAATGCTGAGCACAATTGGGGCCCTGATCTTGATTGAGGCCATAAGACCTAGCATAATTCAAATAATTAATAATAACATGACAGACTATCCTTAATGAAGATATAAAATCAAAATTACCAGTGTTACAGGGGTTTGCAAAACTGGAGAAAAAAAGATGGAAACACCATAAGCAGCTTAATAAACCTTCTCGAACTCACTGTAATAGCATGACCATGAACTAGTCTCTTGATGTTTTGGTGTCTCTCAGTCTTTTTGAACAAGCCTTCAAAAAAAATCCACGTGGCCTCGTAGCTACAATATATGCATAATAATTACACCCACAGAAATAAGCCTACCAATCAGTTCTCTGCCCATTGGTGTGACTAGCATTTGAGAAGCAAGTGAGAATTCTTGATCCACAAGACAAGGAAAACTGAGCATAACTGAGTCCCCAAAGGATTTGGGAGTGAAAGCTTATACCCCTGCTGAATCACATACATCCTCAAGTGACAATTACATGAATAATAGAGACAACCATGCTAATTTGTAAGAGAGTGCTATACAGTGTCTGGGGATTGGGCCTGCTTTGAGCAGGGGTTGGACTAGAAGACCTACTGAAGTCCCTTCCCACCCTCATATTCTATGATTCTGTAATAGTGGTGTGGTCTAGGACTTAGTGCATTGGCCTGGGGTACTGGCATCTTGGTTTCTATTCATGCCAGGCTACTCATAAAAAGTGCTATATAATGTTATTAATAGTGGCCACTATAGTACAAATTAGCACAAGAAAAGGTAGTTGAATTGTTACAGATTCACCTTTTTTTGGATGTTGCCTTACTTTTTGTGCAATATAAGATAATGACTTCACCATACAGATGAAAAATAAAAATGTTACGTGGAAAATATTTTAAAACAACCCACAAGCCTCACATGTAATAGTGTTTGTATGGAAGGCTAATACATGTTTACTGACTCTGTGTGTGTGTGTGTGTGTGTGTGCACGCATATGCACATATAGAGTAATTGGATGCCTACCTTTAGGTTTCTGCATCCATACTTAGGCACCTAAAGAAGTGGTCTGAGTTTTCAAAGCTGCGGGGCACCCAAAGATCCTCAGTGATTTAACACAGCGCTTCTGGATGCTTAGTGCATTTTAAAACAATCAGGCTATATATTTGGTGCCTAAATATGGATTTTTAAGGGCCTAACTTTAAGCACACATTTTTAAAAAAATCTTTGGCACAGAGTTGAGAGACTGCAATACAAAGAGGGTTTTTTCTTCTTCCATTTGTTGTTGTATAACATACTGTGTGCTGTACAGTGTATCATGCAATACACGTGTTATATGGATATTTACACTTTTCAACAAACCTGAAATTAATTTATTTGTTCACATACAATACACTTTAAACATAACTAAATTGAGTTTCTGCTTTGACGAAGCACAATCAAGGGCCTAGTCCTGCAAAGCCTTTCCCAAACCAGTGGAACTACTCAGGTGAGAAAAAGGTTACAAGAAAGAGTTGGAAAGGTCAGTTTATTGGTTGTGTTCAGAATGTAACTTTTAAACATTTAATGCGATGAATCAGAGTGTTTCACTGAGTAATTGACTGTCCTGTTACACCTCAGTGCCTAAATTGCTGAGGCCTGTGAGCAAAAAAGTTGTGATCGTGTAAGGTGCTAAACATTTCTGCAAGGTACTAAATGGGTCCAGATGGGACTTACAGACACTCAGCACCAAGCAGGATTCAGCCCTAAATGCATGTGCGCAATTATGCTCTATTTGCACAGTCAAATACAAAAGTATGCATGAATGTGTACATGCGTTTTTCACATGTATACCTCCACCCCTGGAAAATTAGTGCTCACACCTCAAAAGTTAATTGACTTATGAGAGATAAATAGTAGCACCTAGTGGTTTATTTATAGCATTAAAATGCATTCAGATAATGTTGATGAGGCAACACATTTTTATATAAATTTCTGCTTCAAGAAACCTGTGCAAGGAACCAGTTCTTGCTGAGATTTCAGCTGTGAACTGTCAGATTCGAAGACAATATTTCTGCCACCTTATTTGAGTTATGGAAGAGTTGGTATCAGCTCAGAGGATTAGTATGTTCATATTCCCCATCAAACCTTGAGCAACAACTGGGGAAGACTGCTCTGTGGCACTGACACTCCCATCATAGGGTGTGTTTTTTTCATTTGGAGCCCAGTTCTGCTCCCATTGAAGTCAGTGAAAGTTTGCCACTGCCTTCTGTGGAAGCAGGTTCAGGCCTTTGGTGCATTAGTAATAATACTAATGGCATTATATGCTGTGACTGGATTAGGGGCTGCAGCTTGGAAAATAAACATCTTGGTTTTGCCGCAGTGTTTATCTTCAATAAATACCTCAGCTTTGCCTGAACAATTATCTCCCTGCAGCAGACCATTTTCCAGTAGCAATGTATAATTACATTAACATTGCTGCTTAAAATATATCCTCTTTGTGCTGAAAAGAAAGCTGTTGTGTTTGGGAAATGTGAGTGGCCTCATGTATTTTTGGAATTAAAGCAGTAATTAAATCATTCAGACCTCATTCTTCCTCCCAGGGTTCATTTTTGCATGTCTTGCTTCACACAATGATTCAAGCTCTCATGACCCCCAAGGAGACTGCAAAGAGAGCGATTTGGAAAAGAGCTTGGCCAAAGCACATTTTCCAGCAATTCTGTGCCAGCTGTTACTGCAGGTGATAATAACTGATAAAGGTTAGCAACACCAACAGTCTCTACTGAATCTGTTTCAGATTGACACTGGGAATACGGGAATACACGGGCAGGCAGTTTACATTTGGGGTGGGTTATTTTTAAATGACTAGGTGCTATTGTTCCTAATGATAATTGTTAAATATTAACATAGTGTTCACATTTAAATCTGATTGCACACAAGTCAGGAATACAACCAAGAGTTAATCGATTGTTTAAAAAAAAAAACAGTATAAGAGGCACTTATACCCTGAATGTAGTTGTGTGTGTGAATATCCAGGATAGGAGCATTTGGACAGAGGCAAATTTCGTTATACATAAGTCACTGTGTCCTTCTGTGCCTTGTACAAAGCCAAGTATACAGTACAGTTGCCACTTAACAAATAAGGCAATGTATAGTGAGACAAAGTAACTGGGGCAGGTTCTGCTCTCATTTTCATCAGTGAAAATCCAAAGTAACTCCATTAAGTACACTCACATAAATGAGATCAGAACCTGGCTCACAGACTTTGGCAGGGATCTCAAGTAGTAGTGCCTCTCTGATAGAAATGGTTGCAGTGATGGAAAGTGAGAGAAGGGGGCTGGTAACTGCCACACCATGCAAAAAAGGGGCAGTGCTGGGTGGCAAAGCAAGTATGGACTCTGCAGTGCAAGAGTTCACTGATTAGTAGCTCTCTGTAGAATCTGTCCCTGGCCAAACTCCTATGAGCTTGCCCGTTTGGCAACCACAGCCTCCCCCTCTCAATGGAAAACCAAGGAATGGCAATGGTGAAACCACCACCTGTCCTCTAAGGGAGTAGCGCTCCTTACACCTGCCTGTGGCACCTTTATTGAATCTGACCTTGCATGGAGTTGATTCAAAGCCCAGTAGAGTCAATGGAAAGAGTCCCATTTAATTGAATATGCTTCCTATCACATGACCCTATATCAGGCTCACATGACAGAAATGCAGGAATCCTTCTATGTATATGCTCCTTCCTAATGTTACTTTTATTGGGGTTCCCATTATTGATGTGTGTTCACAAAAGGTCAACCAAAAAATATAGATAATGATGGGACTGAAACAGTGTGGACCAATTGAAGAAAAAAATACAATGAATAATTTGGATCGTGTGCCTAGTGATAAGGCTGCACTTTCCTGCAAGCCCAGGTGATTTGCTTCATGCATCTCAGCGAGATGCTTCATGCAGATCTGAGCGAACAGAACCTCCACATCTGGCACACAGCCCCATGGAGCTACTCCATGGCCACTGAAGCAGCATATGTGGTCCCTGACCTCCTCTTCTGGTGTGAATCTGTATAGTCGTGGGCCTGCAGAATAGCACCATCCTGAATATTGTCCGCCCCCTAAACTGCCTGTTTCATAGTGTAGCATGAGCCACCACAGAGCACTGCTCCACAGCATGCAGAGAGAACAGCAGAGCTCCCTTGTGTGGCTTCTCTGGGTCACGGGACCCAGTGTAACTGCACTCCTTTCTCTGCCTTTGAAATCCTCTGTGACCCTGCTATAGGATTTGGCAGTAAGAAACATAACTTCAACCCAAATTGTTGTGGAGGTGGTTTGCAATCTGTTCTGTATGAAACCCTAATAAAAGGAAATTGCTACTACTTTGCCTTTGCGATTTAAACATGATAGTATGCTGAACATAGCATAATAGTAATTAACAACTATTAGAGAGTTTCAGACATAAGCACTGCTGCGTTGCAAACTTGCAACTTCTTCACAAACAGGATTCGGCTGGAGCTAGTCTGGTGGGAACAGCAAAGCACCAGCCCTCTAAGGAATTTCAGCCCTATCAGGCGAAAGCCTTTTCTGATTGGCTGCCTTCTGTACTTGCCCACCTCCTGAGGATGAGCAGCCAATTAGAGCTGCTACGGGAAGCAGGCCGTGCTTTCCCCCAGGATCCCAGAGGACTTTTGGGGTAAGGAACAGGAAACAGCTGATACCATTCTCACAAAAGGGTAGTTGAGAGAAGGGAACAAAAAACACGCAGCAGGTCGGGGGGCTCTGCTCCCTCCTTCCCCTTCCTCCCTTATGAAAAATGGATAAGACATTTTCTGCTTCTGTTCCTGCCCCTAAACCCTGCAACATCAGGGGAGGGGTGAAAAATCCCTGGAGTTGCTGCCACATCCAGGCCTGGGAAGGGGCAGAGGGGATCCTGCGGCAGCACCCCAGGCCTGGGAAAGGGGAGCAAAGATACCCCCAGGGACTGCAGTAGGAGGGCCGAACTGATGAGGCAGAATTGATATGGGTCATGGGCAGAAGAATTTATGTGGGGGTTGCATCACTAAGTGCTGAATGGGGGATGGATAGGTATGGGGTTAAAGGAGACATTGAATTAATTAATTAATTAATTAATTAGAATTTTGGGGTTTGGGAGAAGCTGGAAGCTGTGCACCATCAGGCAAGGAAGGAAGTTCCAAAAATAAAAGACCAAAAAAGAAAATATATTTAAAAAAAAATCTCATGATTTTTGGGCCTAGGTCAGAATATCACTGAATCCTTAACAATTAGCATTAAAAATCCTCCATGGCCACATTTTTCAGTGTTAATAAAGTGTAAGCAATAACACTTCACCTCACACAACAATTGTCAAGGAGCCAGTCCAGATTAAGCTTTAAGTATCTGCCCTGATTACTATGATCTCCTCTATTTCTTTAAAGAACAGTACTCCAGTAAGAATCATCTTAAGTGCATTGACCTCCTCAGACAATAATTTTATAAACTGTAGCACAAAGTTAAGGTACTATCCCATGATGCTTATTAAAGCTTTGAAAGTTCACTACTGTGTTTACTTCCCTTCCTACTCTGTTGTCCACTTTTGGGGATGGGATTTATTTCAGTGCAGTGTGGGCTTTCCCACCCCTGATCTCCACCTTGAATGGAAGGAACCACTATCTTTTGAACACTGAGCAAGTCACCAATACCTTTTCAATATGCAACTCCATTGACTTCAGTGCAGCTGGGTAGGGTGGTACAGAATCTGGCCTTAATCTTTTAACTGTTTTCCTGAGTGGCCAAATTATGGTCTCAGAAAACTGTTATGAACACATTTCTGTTACCTGAATGTGTAGGGGGAGGGGTGATTTACACCCTGTCCAATCACATTGAAGTAAATGGGTTGCATGTCACATAAATCAGCACAGAATTTGGCCTTTTGCTTTCAAATATAGGCCACAATAGTCCAGTTACTACAAAAATTGATATTGATACTTGACACTTGGAGCTTAAAGTACCCAAAATGAGCTGCAGCTTTCAAACAGTGCCTATTTAATGGCTAAGGAAAGGTTCATATTTGTGTGTGTGTGCGCATGTGTGTGCAAATAAGTGAATTGTGCATGTGAAAGACAAAAGACCGCAGACCAGGAAGCCAAAGTGCTTTGGGATCTTCTTTCCTATTCACAGGACAGGTACAAACCCACAAGATGCAATGCAAGCTTTTCCACACTGTGCTATCAATCACCCCCATCTTGAATTGAAGGAACCACCATCTCTAAGTGTGTATGGTATTTCAGTTATCATGTGAGTGTCCTGGGCCTCTCCTGAACAGACAACCAAATGTGCATAAATTATGCGTGCTAGCTTTGTGACATGGACAGATGCCAGCTGAGAACTAAGCTGAGCCTTCCAAGCTCTGTCCTCTCAGGACCTCAATCAGGACTTTAACTCCAGCTTCCTTGGTGAAAGGTGAGTGCTTTATCCTCACAGGCACATAGTTCCTAATCTCTCACAGTTTTATGTTTTTAGCTTCTTTGTTGTTCTTGTTCTTTTGCCAACAGGTCAGACAGTGCAAACAGTCAAGAAGCAGCTGCCTGATGGAGCGCTGAAGTTCACGTCATGCAGGCAAAACTGTAGGAGTAGAGAGGGAGAGATTAGGTGAAACATTAGCCATGTCCTCTTGGCTTCCCTCCAGAGTCTTTCAATTATTTCTTTATGTGCTTTTGGTGCTATGCTTATTTGGTATTTAAAAGAGACACTCTTAAAGGATTTCACAATGATCTGCCATTTCACAGTTCAAAACAGATGTGAACTTATCACCAATGGAAATTTATGTTTCCATAATCCCCTTCCTCACTTCTTTCTCAGGGTTTGCAGCAAAAGTTACTCCAGGCAAATCCATCATGAGGACTCAGTAATACTCTAAAGCTAATTATCTGGAAGCCCTTTCTAAAAGCCCAGTTCTGCAACTCTTGCTTACACTGAGCAGCACTCACTTGTGTGATTAGTCCTATCCACTGCATGGGACCAGTTGCATGTGTAAATGCTGCTCAGTGTAAGTAAAGTTTGCAGAATCAGACCCAAAGTTTGATTGTTAGTTCTTCATAGTCAAGGTAAGTTAAAAATGAAGTTGACAAACAGAAGGGAATGTGAAAGCGGCAAAGAGTTCTGTGGCACCTGATAGACTAACAAATGTATTGGAGCATGAGCTTTCGTGGGTGAATACCCACTTCATCGGATGCATCCACGAAAGCTCATGCTCCAATATGTTTGTTAGTCTATACTCTATAAGGTGCCACAGAACTTTTTGTCGCTTTTACAGATCCAGACTAACACGGCTACCCCTCTGATAAAGGGTATATAGCTACTGCATCTTCAGGAATTTGGACCTCTCAGATGCTAATGGTGTTAATTATTGATTGTTCCTAGTTACCCCAGTTTAAGTGAAGCTTTTAGGACTGATCTTACCTGACCTTAAAATATCAACTCTAATTGCAACATGTGTTATCATGGAATGCTGCAGGAGATCCCTAGGGTTTTTCAGGTGACTTAGAAAGGGACTTTAAGAGGGAACAAATGAGAAAAATATTCCAAATTCTAAATGAAAAGAAACAAATCATAAACCTTTACAAGCTGCTGAGCAAATCCTGAGGCTTAAATAATAAATCATCAGCATGCTAGACTTGTGACAAAGTCCCCAGTGTACCAACAGAGAAATAGAGCTATAGCAGAGAAAGCAAATAAATCCAGGAAGTGGTAGAGGAATGACACACAACAAATTACTCTTCTTAGTAAGTATGCATGCACCAATTTAGAAGAAATAAAACTAACCCAAACCTTTGGTCAATACGTGAACCAAAGTTGAAATCAACATTTTGGGGGGTGGGGAGGGGAATGGGATTTGAGAAAAGTTTTGGTAACTTTTTATCCCATTGCTTTTCATTTTGTTTGGCAACTGAAGTCAAAGTGATGAAACAGTGCAGGAAAGGAAGTTCTTGTGGTCTTTCTGGGCCAACCTACAGCAAAAAGTACTGGCAATCCAACCATAAACAGGAAGTGTTGGAAATCTTTTGAGAGACTTTGTCCATGCAAAATTTCTAGCCCAGTATTGCAGATGTGAGTAGATTGTGACATACAGCCACACAATCCTATTTGGGTTGGTGCAGAAGTGCACTGCTCTAGTGTAAGCACTGGGAGACATTGTGGCTGGAGTTCTAGAGAGTATTACCACTGTACAGTCTCTGCAGATGATATAGCATCTTGTCCCTTCTGCATCCACACAGACCTTATCTGGAATACTATGTGCAGTTCTGGTCTCCCATGTTTAAGAAAGATGAATTCAAAATGGAAGAGGCACAGAGAAGGGCAACTCAGATGATCAGAGGAATGGAAAACCTGCCTCCTATGAGAGGAGACTTAAGGAGCATAACGTGTTTAGCTTGACTAAATGAAGGCTGAGGGGTGATATGATTGCTCTCTATACATACAGCAGAGGGATAAAAACTGGAGAAAGAGAGGAGTTTTTTAAGTTAAAGACAATGTTGACAGAAGAAGAAATTGATGTATACTGGCCATTAACAAATTTAGGCTTGAAATTAGATGAAGGTTTCTAACCATTAGACGAGTGAGTAGTGGGGACAAAAAAATCTAATTTGTTTCAAGACTGAGCTTGACAAGTTTATGGAGGTGATGATGTGATAAGGTTGCCTACAATGGCATATAGCCCACCCAGGACTGCTGGACATATTTCATAGCAAATATTTCCACCAGCCACAGATGGGGTACTAGACGGGGAGTGTGATGTTATTGACATGAACTGTGACTATATAAATCATTGTTGCAACCAAGGTCCTATAGTTGCACCAAATCTTGTATAAAAGAGGTCAAGTAAGGTGTCTATGGAAAGGTTGTAATTTGCTTGTTATGATTATGCTGTCTATATGTGTGTATCATTTTTGTATTTGAAGTTATGAATATTAGCTATGTACTTATATCTCAATGTGTTTGATTCTAAGTAGCCTCAGTGAAACATTGGTCAGCTTCTTGAGAAAGGCCTATTCTCAGTAAGTGCCCAGTCAAGAAACACTTAACTGACAATGGACTTTGGGAGATGCCAATCCACATCTGAGCTTTTCTGGAAATGTTCAAACTAACGTGTAAACAATGTGTCAGCTTGCAAAAAGCTGTATCATTCATGGACATGTGACTTGCCCAGGTGGCTACAAACTCCAGCTTGTTGCTGTGACTTTGCACTGAAGAACAAAAGGGTTTCCACCCACAAGAAAGAGAATATAAAAGGCCTGGAAGCCTCTCCATTTGGTCTTCAGCTGGCTCAAGAGATGGCCTTCCCACCCCAAAGAGATGCCTGAAAGAAACTGGGACAAAGAACTGTAACAACGGGGGTGTGAGTGATTGCTGGACCCAGGCCATAAACCACAACGTTAATCTGAAAAGGACTGGGCCCAGACTAGGAAGGAGTCTAGTCTGTGAAAGAAGCTTATTGGAACATCTCTGAGGGTGAGATTTACCTGTATTCAGTTTCCTACTGTATTGGGTGTAGACTTGCATGTCTAGGCTTGTGTACACAGGGGTCCCAAGCCGCATGCCACTGCCCGCTCTCCTCCCCCTCCACCTGCACCAGCGGGGTCCCGGCAACATGCCACTGCCTGTCTCCCTTAGCACCCATGGCATCTCCAAACTTCCCCCCACCGCCCCCGATTTAATCACGGGTATATAGGACAAGTCATGGACAGATCATGGGCCATGAATTTTTGTTTACTGCCTGTGACCTGACCATGACTTTTACTAAAAATACCCATGATTAAAACATAGTTTTATTTATAAGCATCTGAGCCAAGCTGCCAAACCTTTTGAGATTTGCCTGTCACCTTTTCTTGCTCTTTCTCATCTCCATACAAACTTGGAGATTAGGGGAAAAGTACATGGCACTGCTCTCTATAGTGCCTTAATTTTTTCATTGTCTTTGCATAGCAAGAGTTACTTCTTGTTAGAAAAAAAAGACATTATATATAGGTATTTTAAGTACAGTGCTCTATTATTCATTAAGATTAGCATCACACTTTAATCACAACCAAAGCCCTCATCTAACCCTCTTTGCTCAACATCAAAGAAAATCACATCAATTTTAAACTAAAGAATTTGCCATACCCCATCAAACCAGTGCAACATGCCCTCTCAAACAGTGGCCAATACCAGATGCAGATGAGGAAGATGTAAGAAAGCACACTATGGCCAAGTATAGAATAACCAGCCTATTGGTGGAAGTTACTTTCTAACTTCCATTGTACCCGAACCTGAACCTCAGGTTTATATCCTGTCTGTATTTTTCCCTGTGTAATGAAGCTGAATGTTCTTATTATCCATAAAATTGTCTAATCCTTTTTGGAATCCTAATAAGGTCTTGGGCTTAATTATATTGTGGTATAGAGTCCCAGAAATAATTATGCGTGATGTAAAATGTCTATCTGTCTATAATATTTATACGCCCCCCACCACTGTAGCAGCTGAGTGCCTTACAGTCTTTAATGTACTTATCCTCACCACACACCTGTGAGGTAAGGAAATGCTACTATCCCCACTTTACAGATAGGGATTATTGGTTTGATTCCCAGCTGGGATGTCAGTATAACTCCACTGACTTCAATAGAGTTTGCACCAGCTGAGGATTTGACCACAGGAATTCAAATTATGAAATTCGATAGTGAAAGAGAAAGCATTTAATGAACTGCACATAACCTAAAAACAGGAAGAACATTTATAGGCCCTCCCAGTTGGTGACCGAGTGCCATGGTGTATGGTGTACTACAAAGAGGAAGTGGGTGGCGTGAAGAGTATAAAGAGTCCAAATGATGGAGTGTTTGTAGGCCCTATGTAGGCTGCCTCTCTAGATGGTGTCTGGCATGGTAAAGAAAAGCTTCTTATATACTATCCAAAGAAGGAACAGAGATCAAACAAAAGACTAAATTCTGCTTTTATTTACACTAAAATAAATCTAGAGTAACTCCATTGCTTTCAACAGATTTCTCTAGGAGCAAGAGATCCTCCCAGGCTCCTTGACCCATAAAGCAAAAATGTTTTACTTCAAAGGTGACCTGTAGAGGGAAAATCTTTGGGCTTTTCAATGTACATGGAAGGCCTGAAAGTTTGGTGGTGCTCCACTTTTTAAAAGTTCCCCACCTTCCCCCAGCTTGTTTTCCACCAAAATTGAAATGTTGTCTACCCTGAATATTTTATGGCTGACTATAGCACTGGTAGGATTATAATGTCACATATATCAAGGAAGTTAAAGTGACCCCTAATGAACTGAGACACCGTTTAAAAATGTTTTCTTCCCAGTCAGTTGTTTGTTTTTGTTAAAGTTATATTGTATTTAACTCAAGCAAACTTTTGGAAGAAAAACTACTTTTAAAAAAATATTCAGCACCTCTTCCTCATCAGTTAGGGGCTGAAAGAGCTTGAAAAAAACAGTTTTGAGATTGCTGGTGAGCTATGGAGAAAAGCCAGGGACGACTAGAATTGACATTCTTCTTGTTACTTTGCCTTGTGAATTTTGTTCCTAAAATGTAGGATCTGCGCTTTGTTCTGAATAGTTTACTGTACTCTCTTAGAAGAAATTGTTCTTTAGCGAAATATAGTATCCAGGATTCTACACTAAGATTAGTGCTTGTACATCATCCTATCTTATGGATTGTCAGTGGTCCATCAGAAGCAAAAGGACTGGATGGTTTCTTTGTTTTTTTTTTCTTTTCTATCCATAAACATCTTTTTCATCATTCTTTTCTTCTGAATCAGTAGTCAATATATAAAATAGTGTTCTGTACAGGATGTAAGTTTAGTAATGGACTAAAAGAAATACTTCATATTCTTCTGTAGAATGATTATCTGCATACATCTGTCCCAACATCTCATCCTGAGCTAACTTTTCTGTATACTTTACAGCTTTCAGAAAACTCTGTGTGCACCATTTATCTCTTCACCAGAAGAGATAAATAGGAATTACAGAGAGAGGAACTAATCTGCTCCAAAGCAGACTGGTGAACCTCAGCTTGACAGTGCAAAGACTGAAGAAAATTAAAACAATGGAAAGGAGAATCTTCAGAAATAATTAAGTAGTTGGGAATTGCAGTAGAACTCAGCCTTACGGATCAGGGAAGTCATCACTAGTAGTTAAAGGAATCAAGCAAATCAAACGGACATGGACAAAACTCACACTGTTGCCACAATTCAATTGGTGAAACAAGAAAGTAATTAGAGTTTGAAAAACTTTTGTTGAGCAGTGAAAAACATTTGGTTTGCGGGTGTTGTTTTCTCTCTCTCTCTCTTTTTCCACTTTTTTCCCGGAGAAAAATGTTTTTATTGTTACAGCTGTATGAATCTCAGCTGCTCTGATTCAAAGGGGGTTTGACGAACTTTTTGTTTTCAGCTTGCAGGATACTGCAATTCCATGTCTTGTAATTAAGGTTTCAAATTAACCTAACAAGTCAAAGTAAAGCTCATAAAAGATGCTGAGTTTTTGGTTGAAACTATGGGAATCATGCAATATAGCAAGCTTTTTATTAAATCTGGGCTGAGTTTCAGGTTCCAAATGAAACTGGACTTAATTTAGAAAGGTTTGAATAGTCTTCTGTACTTCCCCATGGGAGTGGTTCTGATCTCACTTATACTGGTGTAAATCAGATGCAACTCCAGTAAAGTTAATGGGCATGTGCCGATATGAAACTGTTGTAGGCGAGATCAGCTTCAGGCCCCAGGTTTTCCGATAAACAAACGTGGTGCTTAACAAATTACTCTGGAAGAATTGCACTGAGACAGCAGTGTTATATTGCTTTTGGGAAATGGCCATCTTGTTTAGACACGGCAACAAATTATACTACAGAATAAATACAGAAATCCAGAATTTTATTACAGTTCAGGCACCTTCTGGAGCCTTAGTTGCTCTCAGAGCTAATTATTCCTGCACATTATTATGTATGACTTCTTGACTGTATGAGGGAAAAAAGAAACAACATTAACCCTATACCTCATCATTAGCATAACAAAGATTATTGCAAGATTTTAATAAAGTCATAGAGGTTATCTTTTTGCAAAACCCGAAAATATCTCTGTGCGTTTACATGTAATTAAGACAAAAACCACTGTTCTCAGATAAGTTGATATCCCCAGTAAGGAGTCTCTGGAGAGCTTATCCTTCACACTGAGGGGAGGAAACCTGAAAGAAGGGATGACAAATTGAAATGTACAGTATTCTAATGCTGTAGGTGCATGCTATCTGAATAAATATACAGAAATGCTTTCCCTGCTGGGCCCTGGCCCAATTCCTCTCTTCCTCCAGAGACCAGTCTCTCGACTGAATTGAGACATTTAATGTTTTTTTGAAAAGTTTGCAGAATAGGTGGAGAAGAAATCATAACCTGCCATATGCCATTCATAAAATAATGGTGATATTGGCAAACATTGATTAAAAAAAATCACACTGACAATGTGTTTTCAGTTTTCCATGCTTTGCTATAACCTTTTTCCAAACAGAATTGCTTAGGAGTACATGACAGCAAGGAAGGATGGATAATTTTTTAAAAGGGACTTCATCAATTCATAGATTTTAAGGCTAGAATCAGCCATGATGGATCAGCTAGTCTGACCTCCTGCTTAACACAAGCAAAAAAAATCTTAACCAGTTCAAAAACTGCACACAGTTTTGCACTGATTTTTTCATAACTCAAGTGCCTGCTTCTGATTTTCTCACACTGCTTTTATGTTGCTGTCACTACATAGGGCTTGATTCACCACTGTATTACTCTAGGTTTATTTCACTGATTGTGCAGTTTGGGTACAGAACTCAGAGGTTTTATGCATGCAATAACTTGGTGATGAAAAAGTGCACACATAAAATAGCTTGGGAGTTCAATGTTGTGCATGTAACATTAGAAACTGAGTTCAAAGCCCTTTTGAAAATTTGGCATAACAAGGCTGAGGAAGAGAGCTAGAAAGCTGATGAAAACAGGGAGCATAAACAACATTTAGTACAAGGCTGAAAGTGGATTATTATGCAGTGGTACTGTGTACAGCTAAGTCTTTCTCCCAGCAATCCAGCTTAGTGGTGTTGGAACACAGATCCCACACAACTGATTGTGGTAGCACACTGGTTAATGCTTTGCTTATTCTCTAAAGCCTCGATGCACAAAAGTTGTTAGGTATCTAAAGCCCAGTTTTGGCTCCACTGCAATGCACAAAAGAATTACCTAACACAACAGCCAAAGCAGATTTAAGAATACCCTAATCTTTCTTTTTTCCTCATATGTGTGTTGTTATGGACAGAGCTGGTCAACTTATTTGCTGTGAGTGACTAATAGCCTTTGTGAAGTTATCCCTCCTTTCTCTTTGTGGCTTAGCCCTTGTATTTGTTTTTCATACTTAAAGTATTTAGCCACAGTGGGAGGTCACTGGGCCAGAGACAGAGAGAAAGAGAGGGAGAGGATGACTCTGTAGCTCAGGAGCAGATTAAAAATCAAACAAGCCCCATACAGCAGCAAGATGGTGTGATGCTTTCTGAGAGGTATTAATTACTGGATCCCTAGGGGATGAATAGGACTCTATCAAATTCACCGCCATGAAAAACGCATCTGGTCTCTCCCCTGAAATCTGGTCTTTTGTGTGCTTTTACCCCTTACTATACAGATTTCACAGGGGAGACCAGCGTTTCTTAAATTGGGGGTCCTGACCCAAAATAGAGTTTCAGGAGGGTCACAAAGTTATTTGGGGGTGGGGTCACAGTATTGCCACCCTTGCTTCTGTGCTTCCTTCAGATCTGGGCAGCTGGGGAACAGTGGCTGTTAGCCGGGCACCCAGCTCTGAAGGAAGTGCTCTGCCAACAGCAGCACAGAAGGAAGGGTGGCAATACAATTCCATGCCATCCTTACTTCTGCGCTGCTGCCTTCAGAACTGGGCGGAGGGAGAATGGTGCCTGCTGACTGAGGGCCCAGCTCTGCAGGCAGTAGCGCAGAAGTAAGGGTGACAATACCATACCAGGCCATCCTTACTGCTGCGCTGCTGCTGGCAGCGGCTCTGCCTTCAGAGCTGGGCTCCTGGTCAGCAGCAGCCACTCTCCAGCTGCCCAGCTCTGAAGGCAGCGCTGCTGTCAGCAGCACCGCAGAAGTAAGGGTATCAGTACCACAACCCCACTCTTTTATGGGTCAAGATCCCTAAAATTACAACACCGTGAAATTCAGATTTAAATAGCTGAAATAATGAAATTTATGATTTTTAAAATCCAATGACTGTGAAATTGGCCAAAATGGACTGTGAATTTGGTAGGGTCCTAGGGATGAGGTAAGGCTGGTCATATAAAAAATTCACTTTGTGATATTTTCATGAATAACTATGCTGAGTTTGTTCCACAGTTATTTGGGGGAATCATATTATTCCCTATTTCCTGTATTTGAATGTCCGCTGGTTTAGTCACATAAATGCTTGTCCTGAAATGTATATGGGAGTACTGTTAATCATTATTTGCTATTCATTAATCACTTTATGTTATTCTTCTCTTTAAAGAGGATCAGCTGTCCAATCAGGGAGCAGACCCCCTGTGACTTAGATGACCAGTCATACACCTGAAATAATGAGTAAGAAAAAGTCAAAGTGAACATTCTGTGAATGACCCACATGGTGAAGCTTATTCTTATAAACTGTGTTGCAGACACATACCGTGTGAATGACAAATACATGTTAGGTCACAAGCAGAAAGGAGGCTAACTTCACAAAGAATATTAAATAATTTGGCAAATAATTAGACCAGCTCTATCCATGGCAACACACGTGAAGAAAAGGGAAAGATCAGGGTCCTCTTACATCCTCTTTGGCTGCTGGGAGAGCAGAAGAAAGAAAAGGAGCACACTTAACCAGTATCCAAGGGCCAGGGCCCCTTCCTGACTGGCTGGGATGAGGAGAGTTCCTCTGTGGCTTTATAGGGAAGGAAGAGGTGCAATTTGGCACAAAGGATGTGGTTCGGCCAGTGAGATTTGGTGTGGCTTAGTCAGACTAAAAGGCAATACTAGGGGGAAAGGGGAAAATAGCACAACTGTGAGTGAATGAAAGAAAGTGTCTGATGGACAAGCAGTCATATGGTAAGGGGCCAAGAGTTTGGATTGTAGGAAGTGTGAGAGTGGGTGAATAAAGAAGATTAGGGTTCTACTTTAGAGATTAGGGATTTTGTGATGTGGAAGTGGGTGATTGTGAGGGAGAGGGGGAAGGTCTGTTCAGCATTTCATGGCAGCTATAAAAAAGCCATGGAACCTCTAGTGCAGATTGCTAATGAACAGTATAATAAATTGGGAATACTGTGGATGTGGAAAGTGATGCTTGATACTATCCTATTAATCATACCCCACTTCAAACTCTATTTAAATAGGCACTTACTATAATACTATTTAATAAAATGGTAGATTAGTCCACTAGACATTCCAATAGCTCCCCAAAGCATTCTCTATCCATAAAAATACACAATGAAGTCTATTTAATATAGTCTTCATTTCAAACCGAGCGGAAGAATTTAATAGACTGCAGCCTTTTGTCTAAAGGACAAAAGCAGAGGTCTTTGTAAGGCTAGATACTCAGGAATCTGCTTTTAGTTGCTACTTAAGGGTCTGTATTATGGTCACGGAATTTTTCTTGGGAAGTGCTGTACATAAAAAAGACCATATAGTCTATTACTTCCTGCAATTCATGAGAACTCTTTCCATGTGCATAAAGGTCACCTTTCATTTATGTGTCACGTCTGTTTGTGTTGCTGGAAGAGAGTGCCCTGAAAACACATCAGATATGAAAAGTCGAGGGAAAGTGGAGAAAGGATGTCCATTGTAGTGTCCCTCGAGGGAGGGCAGAGACAGGACATTTTATGAATAATGAATATTAAGGAAATTCATTATTAAGGTCACTGGATGCAGAAAGACCTTGTAATTTTCCCTGGCTCTGTAGCTCCCAGGCTGACTAAATACAGTCTGTGCTGCCTACTGGGTGTCTCTAAGTTCTGGGCCTGGCCTGATTGATGGGTATGTTGACTATACCACAGACAGGCAACGAATTTCCCCTGAATGCCTCTAAAATAGTTAATGAAGTAACCACAGATACCTGGAACCAAGAAAAGTGAAGAGCACAGAAATCACTTAAATGATTGTCTGGGGTTAGACTAAGCACCCATAAGCTTATCAGAATTCAGAAGCAAAAATATACTGAAATATAATCCTTTGCCCTACCCTGACCTGTAGGGAACTGTTACCACATCCACTGGGACGGGACCTTTCATAGCCATGAAAATGGGAGCAGGATTTTACCCCCACGGGAAATAGACATTAAGAGTGGTTAGAGCCACAACCCACAATATTTAACCAATCCCCTCAATAACACCTGAGAGACTGAACCCACCTCCACTGCCAAGAGCCCCATAGATATTTGGGTGGGGGGAGGCTGGAGACAGTGGCTAGCACAGTGTATCCCAGGATGACATGGTGGTTGAAGAAGTGGAATTGGATGAGGATGAGGAACAGGTGACAGGGACATCCAGTACATGACGAACCAGGATTACTTCTTAACTCCAGAGGGCTCTAGCCAGTGCAGGCACTCCGGCTGAGTGGCTCCATCAGATAACGAGATGAAACAGGAGGCATAAGGAAGACATATTCCATGAGGTGCTGTGATCCTCTGATGCTTCGAATTGCTAGCAGAGATCCTGGAGAAAGGCTATCAATAAGGAACTGTGTATGGATAGCCAGGAGAGGAAACAGGGGCAGGAGCAGATGATACAACTGCTGCAGGACCAAAGAGATGTGCTGAGGTCCTTGACTGAACTGCAGATGAAACACATCCATGCTCACCACAGCCCATGCAGAACTGCCTTCCATGCCTTCCCTACATTCCTCACACACATACCTTGCATGTTCCCAGGCCTCTCAGTACCCCATGTACTCCACCCCAGGGGACATGTATCACAGTGACAGCTGCCAGACATATACACGACTGTGAGAGCCTCATGTGAAAATGTGCTTTTCATTTTCACATCCCTTGCTGAACACAGAAATGTTTATATTGCTGTTGAATAAAAATGTGCTTATAGAAAGTTATGGAATCTTTATTTGTCTCCTATGAATGGTGGTTGCTGCTGAATTCATACACACCGGCAATTGGTGCATTTGCATTGTAAATTTAACACACACAGCACACATTCATTACAAGGTTCATATTACGGTGCAAGAAAACAATGCCTGGCATAATGCATTACGAACAGACATGTTACTGGGGCTCATTGTCAAAATCTTCCTTCAAAATCTCCCTGATTCAAATAACCCCTAGTTAAGCCCCTCTAATAGCTCTGATATCTGGCTGTTCAAAATCAGCAGTCACCCAATCCACCTCAGTGCTCCATTCCTGTGGAAACTTCTCTCCCACAGCTTCCCAAATGCTATGCAGAGCACAGCAGACTGCTATGACCCCAGAAATATTTTCCTCACTGAGGTCTCACCTGCCAAAAAGGAAGTGCCAGCAACTCTTTAAGCAGCCAAAGGCACATTCGACAGTCATTCTGCACCTACTGAGCTTGTTGTTGAAGTACTCCTTGCTTCAGTCAAGGTTTCTACTGTGAGACTTCATGAGCTATGGGAGCAAGGGGTAGGATGGGTCTTCAAGGATAACTACTGGCATCTCTACATCCCCAACTGGAATCTTCGGGTCTGGAAAGAAAGTCCTTGCTTGCAGCTTTCTGTGCAGGTCAGTGTTTCTGAAGATGCATGTATCATGCACCTTCCCTGACCATCCCGCATTGATGTCAGTGAAATTACCCTGGTGATCCACGACAGCTTGCAATACTATAGAAAAGTAGCCATTTTTGCTGATGTACTCTGTCGCAAGATGGTCTTGGGCTAAAATTGGGATATGCTTGCGTGCCATCTATCGCCCCACGGCAGTTAGGGAATTGCATTGCCACAAAGCCGACCACTATTTCCCGCACGTTACTTCATAGCAGGAGGCAATTAATGGCCATACACACTTGCATCACTACAACCACCATTAGGGCAGCTGTCATTTTGGTGTCCTTGCAGGGGTAGCACCGCACACAGATCCAGGAAGGCGGCTTTACACATCTGAAAGTTTGCGGCCACTTCTTGTCATCCCATACCTGCATTACAATGCTATCCCACCACTCAGTATGGTGCTTGTTTCCTGCAACCAGAACCAACCATCCACCATGTTCAGCTGCTTTGTGAATGCCAAAAGCAATCTTGAATTGTTTCTTTCCAGGGGACACGGAAGAGCACACACCACGGAGTTATTATCAGATTTGCAACTCGTGAAAAACTACAGAATCAGCCATGTTGTGTTCATAATACTCATAACAATACTGGAGAGCAGTGCAGGATCCATGTTTTGAGACAGATATGGCAGGTGTGCAGTTTACAGGGGCAGTTGAAAAGTAGTGAGAAACATAGTCACAAGCCCATGGAATCATGGGATGGAGAAAACTGCATCATGGGATGGTAAACCCATCCATCCCCATGAGGTACTGTGAACCCTTCCCAGAATACCCAGCAGCAGATGGTGGTGAGTTGAACAGTGGGATAGCTACCCCCAGTGCACTCGTCTCTCTGTCAATGCAAGAGATGATTTAGTTGGTGTTTGGTCCTGCTTTGAGCAGGGGATTGGACTAGATGACCTCCTAAAGTCTCTTCCAACCCTAATATTCAATGATTCTAAGAGCACCAACTTTGGACGGGCTCTGCTGTCACAAAGAGTATGTGGACATGTAAAAGCAGTTTAATTACAGCAGTGGATGATTGACTACTTAACTTTGTAGTGTAGACATAGCCTGATTGTAAGGAGCAGTCAGTTGATACAATTAATAAACATTTCCACAGCCAAAGATATACAGCCAAATTCTGCTCTCAATTACACCACTGTAAATCCAGATTAACTGAGAGCTGAATGTGGCCCACAGCTAACAAGTGGTTGTAAGCATGTATTAGTGCATTTCCATTAATGTTCCATTAATGTTTCCTATATGTGAAATCATGAAATATGAAAAAGTGATTAACTTTTAGATATCTGTTAAGATCAAACTTACGAACGTCGAGGTTACCTTCTACTTGATTCTGACACTGTCTGCATAGTAGTAATTAGACTGTCTAGTTTTAGAAAATTCATAAGCAAGTTTGTGGTCTGTTCTTTCATGGAAATGCATATAAAGTTGAGAAGTGCTGCAGGGATTTCCCAGCCCATGACCTCTAATCTTCATGTCCTGAAGGTCCTGAGTACACAAAAAGAGCACAACATGCAAAATTTGAAAGGTGGTGCAAGTGTAAGTAATTGGAACAAGGCTAGAATTATGACTGTCAATTAACTGATTGAGTGAGGAGGACTGTGAAGAGGAACAGACAATGAAATCATTTAAGATTGTGCAAGGAAATGTCGAGATCTACAATGAACAACTGAAAGTGCAGCAAGAAATGAGTTTGTGATGATCAAATAGCTCTTATGCACCTTCAACAACAAAGTCAAGAATGAGACCTTGCGCACATGAAACATGAATTTAGGAAGTTGACAGAAACTAAATGAATCAAATTAGGAAAAAAACTTCCTTGATCTTGAATCAGAAAAAAACACTGAGATGAAGATTAAAATCAGTCACACTAAGGTTGTGGAGTTTTTAAAAAGGCAATTAACAGGAAATCAGGTCACTAAAATGATGCGGGGGAAATGCCTAGGTGCCTTTTGAGAAAATGTTCAACTATTACTACAACAAAAGGTGCTAAAACCAGGCAGCTGTAAGGGATCTGTCTCTGCAGAAGGCTATTGGGGCGTGTCAGTATTTTGAGCAATGAAAGGACAATGTAAAAACTCCAAATCCCTTCCTCCCCTTTCCCCACTCTGCAAGACATCCAGATTGCAGATAGCAGAAGGGCAAAGTCATTTTCTTTAGCAGTTTTTGTCTCTTTTGGATTCTGGGTGACTGTACTTGATACTGTGGTTAAAGTATTGCTGTTATCTCCACATATCACTAAATATTATACTTAAATTTAAAGTGTCCTCTTGGTTTTTACAGCAGCTACCTGGGACAATGTGTCTGGTTCTTTTTTCATTGCCTGTTATTTCTGTAATACAGCTCAGTTAGCTGTGACCTTATTTGCTGTTTTATTATTGGGATGTGCTACTATAATTGCCTTAGTTATGTTTTTCCTGTACAATATTCTATGCTCTTACTTTTCCTAAAAGTTGTGTGACAAAATACAATAAGCTTTGAATCCATATTAAAAAGCAAGTTACTATTAGAGTTTGATTGAAAAAACCCACTAAATTTTTCTCATTCTAGAGTTTAACCTAGAGCAGAGGTCGGCAACCTTTCAGAAGTAGTGTGCTGAGTCTTCATTTATTCACTCTAATTTAAGGTTTTGCATGCCAGTAATACACTTTCACATTTTTAGAAGGACTCTTTCTATGTTTATAATATATAACTAAACTA
This sequence comes from Gopherus flavomarginatus, assembly GCF_025201925.1. Taxonomy (NCBI): domain Eukaryota; kingdom Metazoa; phylum Chordata; order Testudines; family Testudinidae; genus Gopherus; species Gopherus flavomarginatus. The sequence continues at coordinate 242,097,069 of NC_066619.1, read as the reverse complement.
TTTTTGTATGTAAAGTAAATAAGATTTTTTAAATATTTAAGAAGCTTCATTTAAAATTAAATTAAAATGCACAGCCCCCCGGACCAGTGGCCAGGACCCGAGCACTGTGAGTGCCACTGAAAATCAGCTTGTGTGCCACCTTTGGCACGTGTGCCATAGGTTGCCTACTCCTGACCTAGAGACACATGAGCAATTTGTGCTACAATGTGGACTATCTACCAGTCACAGAACTTGCCAATAACATATGTAGCAGCAGGCCCCACAGAGCCCAAAAGCACCGGAAGACATCAGTATCCTTTATCACAACCTTATAAAGGGGGTTGGGTAGGTGCTGCATTGGGACACTATTTCACTGGTTCTCATGGGAAGCAGACAGATAGACAGTGCTTTTAAAGTCTTTGCCTGGAGAAAGGTGTTATCTACAGTTACAGGCACAAAGCTTGTTGCTTTTCAGAGAACAATGTGCCCTACCCTAAGAACAGGAAAAGTAGATTTTTTCCCCCTTAGTCAGTAAAGCATTGACCAACAAAATGTTTGTCCACCTCTATATTTAGTGTATTTTCTTAGCCATAGAATATTGTTTTCATTCTTCATTTTGTTTAGAACAGCCACTTTATATTGCATGAGTTTTATGCAGTTTCCACCAGACTGTTTGTTTATTATTAGTATTGGCTATGAGCTTGTTTTCAGGGTGCAGAGTTTCTTCGGGAAAGATTTTCTGTTGGTTGAGTTCTAAGTACTGTTTAATGTCTGTAAATATTGCAAGAAAGAGGATTAAATAAGACAGGAGTAGATACTGGGGAAGAATTTGGTTCAGGGTCAGGAAGCCCTTTCACTTTGATCAAAGGTTTTTATTATTGGATGCTAGTTAAGTATATAATTACCATCAATCCAATCAGGTGATGCAGCTCCTCAGAAAGAAGTGGGGAAATTCTTCAGAGGGGAAAAAGGAGAAGACAGGAAAAAGATGAATGAATAACGTGTAGGTGGTATTATGATAGAGGTATATAGCAATAGATCATTGACTGTACATGTTAAGTGGAAAAGACCATTTCCAAAAAACTCAACTCTTTTATGTCTTTTGTTTGCTACCATTTCCTAGGCTGCCAAATCACAAAGTTCATAAGTCCAGTCCTCTATTCATTAGGATGTTGAGGACTTCCATTTCTGTAGCACTCGTTGTTTTTCTCTCTGTGTTATAGAATAAGTAGAAGCCATTATCCATGGAGGTAGTTCATGAAATTTAGAAACTATGCTCCCAATATGAACAGCTGTGACAAGAACTATCACTTGGAGGGTAAGAGAATCCTGGAATACCCTTCACAAAAAACAGTCATAGAACTTGCCAATAGCATATGTAGTAGCAGGCCTCACAGAGCCCAAAAGCACCGGAAGACATCAGTATCCTTTATCACAATCTTATAAAGGCTGGTAGGAGACCAGTGAAGGTAAAACTGTAATTTCTGTTGGCTGTATATGATGGAGACACTTGGAGCACATTTTGTTAAATCCAGTCCCATCCCATAGTCCATTTGAGTTTGTAAGTGAAATGTCTCTGCCCCATGTTTTGGACTTAACAATCTTCAGTAATTTTGTATTGTATGTAAATTTTGTCACCTCTCTGTTCACCCACTTTTCCAGATCATTTCTGAATGTGTTGAACAGCACAGGTCTCAGTACGGATTCTTGGGAGACCCTGCTATTTACCTTTCTTCATTGTGAAAACTGACCATTTATTCCGATCCTTTCTTTCCTATCTTTTAACCAATTATTGATCCATGAGAGGACTTTCCCTCTATCCCATGACTGCTTAGTTTGCTTAAGAGCCTTTGGTGAGGGACCTTGTCAAAGGCTTTCTGAAAATCCAAGTACACTGTATTGACTAGATCAGCTTTGTCCACGCCTTTTGTTGACACTGTCAGAGAATTCTAATAGATTGTAGCCAGCATCTCAAGATATTTACGTGCTAGATGTGCTAAAGATTCATATGTCCCTCATGCTTCAACCACCATTCTAGGGAACATGCGTCCATGGTGATGACAGGTTCTGCTCAATAACGATCAAAAGCAGTTCAGGCTGACACATGTTCATTTTCATTATCTGAGTCAGATGCCACCAAGAGAAGGCAGATTTTCTTTTTTGGTGGTTCAGGTTCTGTAGTTTCCGCATCAGAGCGTTGTTTTTTTAAGACTTCTGAAAGCATGCTCCACACCTTGTCTCTCTCAGATTTCAGAAGACACTTCAAATTCTTAAACTTTGAGCTGAGTGCTGTAGCTATCTTTAGAAATCTCACATTGGTACCTTCTTTGCGTTTTGTCAAATCTGCAGTTGAAGTGTTCTTAAAATGAACAACCTGTGCTGGGTCATCATCCGAGACTGCTATAACATGAATATTTGGCAAACTGGTAAAACAGAGCAGGGGATATCCAATTCTCCCCCAAGGAGTTCAGTCACAAATTTAATTAACACATTATTTTTTTTAACAAGTGTCATCAGCATGGAAGTGTGTCCTCCGGAATGGTGGCTGAAGCATGAAAGTGCATTCGAAGGTTTAGCATATCTGGCCTGTAAATATCTTGCAATGCCACCGACAAACGTGCCATGCAAATGCCTGTTCTCACTTCCTGGTGACATTGTAAATAAGAGGGCAGCATTATCTCCCATAAATGTAAACAAACTTGTTTGTCTTAGCAATTGGCTGAACAAGAGATAGGACTGAGTGGACTTGTAGGATGTGAAGTTTTATATTGTTTCATTTTTGACAAAAAAAGTTATGTAACAAAAAAAATATGCATTAGTAAGTTGCACTTTCATGACAAAGAGATTTCATTACAGTTCTTGTATGAGGTGAATTGAAAAATACTATTTCTTTTGTTTATCATGTTTACAGTGCAAATATTTGCAATCAAAACTAATATACACTTTGATTTCAATTACAACACAAAATACAATATATATGAAAATGTAGAAAACCATCCAAATTATTTAATAAATTTCAATTGGTATTTTATTGTTTAACAGTGTGATTAAAACTGCGATTAATCGCGATTAATTTTTTTGAGTTAATCGCATGAGTTAACTGCGATTAATCCACGGCCCTACTTATTTACTGTTTAATATATTGATTTGTTTCAAAACTTCCTCTATTAAACTCTCAATCTGGGACAGTTCAGCTTTGTAACCTAAAAAGAATGGCTCAGGTGTGGGGATTCCCCCCTCCCACATCCTCTGCAGTGAAGACTGCTGCAAAGAATTTATTTAGCTTCTCTGCACCAACCTCATCTTCTTTGAATGCTCCTTTAGCACTTTGATTGTCCAGTGGTCCCACCTGTTTGGCAGGCTTCCTGCTTCTGATGCACTTAAAAAAAATGCTTTTAGCTGTTGTGTTTTTGGCTAGTTACCATTCAAAGTCTTTCTTGGCCTGCCTAATTATACTTTTGCACATGACTTGCCAGAGTTGCCTCAAAGAACCACTTCTAAATGTAGCAGAAGGAATTATTAGGATCCTGGGTAGATCTACCTGTTCTAGGTAGCATAGATATTATGAAGGAGGACTGGGCAGTGGCAATAATATGTGAATCTATGAATGTGTGGTAATGGGAGAAATTTAATAAAGACCAAGCCCAGATACCCACAAAGGGTCTGCCATAGCATAAAGGTTTCAAAGCACATTTTAGGATTAGGAGTATGAATCCATCCTTAGAAGTATAGATTACAGAGGCATAGCATGGTCTTCTTATCTTCCCTAGAGAAAGTCACTGAATTTTGTTTGGTATTTAGATGGTAAGGGAATTAAAGCTGTATAGTAACTGGAGCGGGACACTCTCCATGATGACATACACCTGGTCCATAAGGAAAGGGCGAATACTTACCACTTTTCAAGTACTTCACTGTTGTGTCCAGCAACAAATTCAGATTGCACTAATCTAGATTTAAAAGCTGATTGCATATGTGAATCTCTTTGTATTTCAGAGTTTTAAATGAGTGGGATCTCTGATTTTGCCCAAGTTATTTTTAAACCAGGCAACATATTTCAGTTATATAAAAAGGGTCCGTAGATACAGGCTGTAAAGTTAAACAGTTGACATTATCTGTATTAATAATTAATGCAGGATTACTGTCACCAACCCATAATAGTTTGTATGTTATTTGTGTAACTGATTGTATGCATTGTGGGTAGTGCTCCCAAGGAGTCCTCAAATTTTCAGCCCATCTTATCTGAATTATCTACACCTTTTCCCTCCCATCCCTCCTTCCCTGCTTGCAGGACTAATTTTCTGCTCCACCAGGGGTTAAAGCACAGAAGGTGAACTCCCCCTCCTCTGCCAAAAGCGAAGGGAAAGCTTCTTTTCCTTTCTCTCTCCTGGGCTTATGGGAACATTGTTCTCCATCCTTCTTAGGTGCCAGAGACTCACCAAGCAGAGGAATATGAAGTGAAGCTTTTAAAATAAATACAATAAAATAATAATAATAATAAATATACTATGCCATACTGGGATCAAAGAACATGTTTTAAGAATGTTATTGTGCCTGCCCTGGCCAGGAAAGAGATGCAGTTTTCAAACATCATTGCTTGTTGCTTAGCAAAACTGAAACTTTCGCATTATAGCAGAAAGTGGAGCCAAAGGTCAAAGAGTGTAAAAGTTGCATATTGCTATCAGTTTGAGGCTGACTCTTACCACTTCACCATCTCTCGCAGCAGGTAGGGAGCTCAGAGAGGCAGAGGAGGGAAGCTAGTGAAAAACTACTGTTGAACATTCACTAAAAGGTGGGAGTCATTGGTAGGATATCCTGATTTCCATTTAAATTGTAATGAGCTGGAGCCAGGGGGAGTTTGCAAGTTGTGTTCTATATTGTGTTAAAGAAGAGGAAGGAGGATGTGGGAAAAATTGCATCAGAAAGGGCTTTTTGTTTTCTTACAAAGAGTGATCCTGTTGCTAGTATTGTTTATTTGTACTGAGGTAGTGCTCAGAGGTCTCAGGAAGAATCAGGCACCAGATACACAGAAGTTATACCTGTGCAATTAGGACAGAACTAGGGGCTTGTCTACATCACAAAGTTGCAGCGCTGGTGAGGGGGTTACAGCGCTGCAACTTAGGAGGTGTACACATCTGCAGGGCATCACCAGTGCTGCAACTCCCTGTTTGCAGCGCTGGCCGTACTCCCGTTTTGTCTCGGGTGTAGAGGATCCAGCGCTGGTGATCCAGCGCTGGTAATCAAGTGTAGACACTTACCAGCGCTTTTCTTAACCTCCGTGGAATAAGCAGGTATCCCAGCATACCTGAGGAAGCCTCTCTGGTAATCAAGCAGGTCTCCTTCCCCAGTTTGCTCTCGCGTTCCCTGAACCCCCGAGCAAGCAGGTCTCCTTCCCTGCGGTTTGCAGGGGGGTTCGGGGAACGCGAGAGCAAACCGCGGGGAAGCTGGTCTCCTTCCCCGGTTTGCTCTCGCGTTCCCCGAACCCCCCTTGAAGCCGCCCAACAGCGCTGCAGTGTGGCCACATCTAACACCACTTGCAGCGCTGGTTGCTGTAAGTGTGGCCACTCTGCAGCGCTGGCCCTATACAGCTGTACTAATACAGCTGTAACAACCAGCGCTGCAAAATTGTAGATGTAGACATACCCTAAGACCTAAGGGCCTCATTGATTCTCCCCTGTGCAGTCACAGCTGTGCAAAGTGGGTGTAAAATGCTAACAGTTCAGAGTGATAGCATTTCACACCCCCTTCACACTGGTGTTAATGACTATGCAAGTTGCATGGCAATAGAGAATCAGACCTATAGGGATTGAATACATGAATGCCATGGTTATTAAATAAGGGTTAGAGGTTGACTAGCCTCAACGTAATCACAAATGGGAAAGTATCAGAGGGTAGCCGTGTTAGTCTGGATCTGTAAAAGCAGCAAAGAATCCTGTGGCACCTTATAGACTAACAGACGTTTTGGAGCATGAGCTTTCGTGGGTGAATACCCACTTCCTCAGATACATGTAATGGAAATATCCAGGGGCAGGTATATATATGTGTGCTAGCAAGCAAGCTAGAGATAACGAGGTCAGTTCAATCAGGGAGGATGAGGCCCTGTTCTAGCAGTTGAGGTGTGAAAACCAAGAGAGGAGAAACTGGTTCTGTAATTGGCAAGCCATTCACAGTCTTTGTTCAATCCTGAGCTGATGGTGTCAAATTTGCAGATGAACTGAAGCTCAGCAGTTTCTCTTTGAAGTCTGGTCCTGAAGTTTTTTTGCTGCAGGATGGCCACCTTAAGGTCTGCTATAGTGTGGCCAGGGAGGTTGAAGTGCTCTCCTACAGGTTTTTGTATATTGCCATTCCTAATGTCTGATTTGTGTCCATTTATCCTTTTCCGTAGAGACTGTCCAGTTTGGCCGATGTACATAGCAGAGGGGCATTGCTGGCATATGATGGCGTATATTACATTGGTGGATGTGCAGGTGAATGAACCAGTGATGGTGTGGCTGATCTGGTTAGGTCCTGTGATGGTGTCGCTGGTGTAGATATGTGGGCAGAGTTGGCATCGAGGTTTGTTGCATGGATTGGTTCCTGAGCAAGAGTTATTATGGTGTGGTGTGCAGTTACTGGTGAGAATATGTTTCAGGTTGGCAGGTTGTCTGTGGGCAAGGATTGGCCTGCCACCCAAGGCCTGTGAAAGTGTGGGATCATTGTCCAGGATGGGTTGTAGATCCTTGATGATGCGTTGGAGGGGTTTTAGCTGGGGGCTGTATGTGATGGCCAGACGTGTACCCAGAAGCCTC